>NC_092161.1:29619498-29946998 GCF_045791955.1 Oncorhynchus clarkii lewisi
TCACTTTTTCACCTTCTCTCATCTGTGTCTCTCTCCTTCTCATTTGATCTGTCTAGTTATTCCATTAAAGACAGAGCTGGCTGTGGAGCTGCAGGAGAAGGGCCGAATTCGCTTCTGGCTGCAGGCTGAGAAGATCTCTGCTAATGGCAAAATAGAATATGTGTTTAACGACAACAGTCTCTCCCAGGGAGAGGTCAGTAAAGGCACTGAATGGAAACAAAATAACTGAACTCTCTCTTAATGTTGAGCCGCTTTGGGACTGAAAACAAAATGCACTCATTTAGGGTTGTTAAAATTCCAAAGGTTTTCCAGAAATCCTGGTTGGAGGTTTCCTGGATTTCCTGCTTATTCCAGGAATTCTCCAACTGGCGTTTCTGCAGAACCTGGGAATTTGGGGAAAGTTACCTGCAATTTGCCACCCTATGCTCCCTACATATGTACAACATCTGTCATTTCTGTTGGTGAGATAAAGTTTCCGAGACCAGACTAAAAAGGCTTTTTTCCCCCCATGACCTGCTTCCCAGAAATACAAGATGAACTTTAACAAGGACACAGGTGTGATTGAGATGATCATGGAGTCTCTGCTCCCAGAGGACGAGGGAACCTTCACCTTCCAGCTGCAGGACGGAAAAGCAACCAACCAGTCCAGCCTGGTGCTGATTGGAGATGGTAGGATAAACCCAGCCTCTCATTCTCTCCTTCCTCCTATTATCTTCCGTCACTCTCTCCTCCCGCCCGAGCGCCGGTCAGTTTACGCTATCATGCCAGCTCGTTGTCAGTCTTTGTCATGGCACGGCGAGGACAGCAGTGAAGTAGGAAAGAGCACAAACAGATCTGGGACCAGGCTCTCCTCTGTTGTAAAGAAAAAAACAGCCCCACTATGGCTCAGAAGTTAGATCTTAACATATTTCACTAGAGGGCAGTGAAAGCTTACTATAAACCATAAACTATTGTGCACACATTAATAACACATGTATCTGATTTAAATAATATCCACGTCAATGTACAAGACACATCATAGTGACTATATTACATGAAAGATGAATGTGATTGTACGTGAAAGTTTTGTTACCTAATCAGGAGTGATGTGTTTTTCCAGTGTTCAAGGGGCTGCAGAAGGAGTCTGCGTTCATGCGCAAAGAATGGCACAGAAAGCAAGGTATGGGATCTTTTTCAATTAAGAAAATATGTCATGAGTGGAGTAGTGACGCGGTGAGATATTCGATTTATAAAACAATGTCAGAAATCATAGCAAACATAATTGATCATTGAAATAATCCCACTGTCTTGTTTTTCGTAGGTCCTCACTTTGTGGAGTATCTGAGTTATGAAGTGACCCCAGAATGTTGTGTTATCCTGAAATGCAAGGTGAGAAGGCCGAGGCACAGGGTTAGAGGGAACTCTTGGATAATGGATGTCAGTATTAGGAAAATTCTTCTTAGGTCAGCTCACTCACCTCACACACCTCACACACACCTCACACCTCACACACCTCTCCAGATGACTTGTTACCCACCGGTGTGCAGTAAAGAAGTGGACCTGAACATCATATCTCTGTCTATCTCTATTTCTATCCATCTGTCGCTGTCACCCTCTACAGGTTGGGAACATAAAGAAAGAGACTGTTGCATTGTGGTACAAGGATGGGCGCGAGGTCAAGGGAGATGAGAAACTCACCTTCACTGAGGGAGTGCTCAATCTGGAGATTGCTCAGGTGAGAGGGATTCTGCAGTTATTTCATGCACATCATACATTAGAAATATATACAGTACCACAAGCCTCTTATGCAGCAGTATAAGACCATACTGCACAAAACCTGTCTTTAGAGGGTTAAGAATATTGTTTTCCTTCTCTAGGCTATATGAATGGCTCTTCTATACAGTAGACTACATATAGGTTGTAAAATATAATATCATGTTTTCAGTATGCTGCACATGTATGAACATACTGTATGTACTGAATGTTTTTGTAATATGTTCTACACATCATTATACAGTCAATGTGCTGTTTGTTTGCAACTGTGTATGACTGTCATCATTGCACATCTCTGTCTATATGTTCATATATCATAAATATATGGGTTCCTCACACAACATGGATGCTATCTTCTGGCTTCCAAGATGTTGGAGAAAGTTGAGCATAAGTCGGTCTTGAAGGGGTTGCGACCATGTGAAAAGTTTTTTGTTCTTACTCTGATCGTAAATGACTGTCTTAATATCGCTTTCTTAATTATATTAATCACAATTTCTCTGTCTTTTCCAGTTACAGCATCTAACCGATCCTTACTTAAATTTGTATGAAACCTCTTTAATTCTAACCCCCACCATTTATTATTTCTTACTAAATTGCAGCATATTTCGACACAATTCAACATTTTACCTCTAACACACCATGTCTCGACCATTGTTCTCTGTATTAAAGGTAGACTGACGTAGATGCAGAAAGGAAACGGCATAGTGGGTCAATTTCCTTAACAACTAAGAGCTGTGAAGCGCGAGGCTCAACTTCTCTGCTGTTTTGGTGCCTGGGCTACCACACTGTAAACAGAGTGAAGTGAACATGTGCAGATATTGAGTGTGACTGTGTGAGAGTGAGGCTTTGCATCTCGCTCATCTCAATATCTGCGGTGCTGCTCCCGGCAACATCATTTCGCCGAGTCTACCCCTTTTAATGTGTTTTATAAAATCAGTTTGATGTCTTTTACAGTATAACATGTCCTTTTGTAAATCACCTGTTTTCCACCCTACATCTGTCTACATAGTCTTCAGCCAAACACACCACTCATCTCCGTGTGTAGTCCAACGTGCGTGTCATCAAAAGTGGCACAGTGTGTGCACGTGTGACACGCATCGTGCCTTAGCGGTGCAGTATGTAAACATGTCACATGTGTCCTATTACAGCGTGATGCTCCTCCTGCAGCTGTAGCGACAGACCTAGACAATTCCCTCGAGGACCTTATCTGGAGAATGCTAAAAGTTGGGATCAGCGTGATCTTTTTGTCATCTTAAGTGATCATCTTCTTGGTTTTGCTGTTTTGAGAATGCTTTTTTGCTTTTGTGTCAAATAAATGTGTGTCCTGCAGCACCCATCGCAGGGGAGAAAAGCTTGCCTTTTCGCTTGAGAGTTGAATTTTCTCCATTTACAAAATGATGTGTGTCTCAAACCTAGCCTTCTCTTATAGATCTCAAAGAAGGATGCCGGTGTCTATGAGATTGTTCTGAAGGATGACAGAGGGCAGGACACATCCACGTTGAATCTGACAGAACAAGGTGACTAACCCCTCAAAGCCATACCTCATTGCGTGTGCAGTAAAGCGTCAACAAGGCCTCATCATATTTACATTTCTGTCCTCCAGGTTTCAGGGACTTGATGAATGAAGTGTTCAGTAATATTGGTGAGTACATGTGTCTCACTGCAGTGGTAAACCCATTAACTAAAGTTGGACTTGTGTTCAAAACATCCGTAAAGTCTTCCTCTGTAAAGTTGCTCTGTGTAACATGACACTCTGTAACGCCTCTGTAACGTTGTACTGTATAACATCTCTGTAACGTTGTACTGTATAACATCTCTGTAACGTTGTAATGTATAACATCTTTGTAATGTTGTACTGTATAACATCTCTGTGACGTTGCACTGTGGAACATCTCTGTGACGTTGTACTGTATAACATCTCTGTGACGTTGCACTGTGGAACATCTCTGTAACGTTCCCTAGCCAACTCCTCCACTGCACTGAAGATCCAGAGCACAGACGAGGGCATCAGACTCTACTCCTTTGTCAGTTACTACAACGAGGCGCTCCAGGTCACCTGGCACCACAAGTGTGTAGTCTCCTTACGTGTGTGTGTGTGTGAATGTTTGCGTGCGTGTGTGTGAATGTTTGTGCGCACGTGTGTGCGTGCCTGAGTGTGTGTGTGAATGTTTGTGCGCACGTGTGTGCGTGCCTGAGTGTGCGCGTGTGTGTTTGCACGTCCATTCAACTGTCAGGTGTGTGTCGCCTGTGAGATGCAGCCTATATGTGTGTGTGTCAGTCAGCTGATTTTCTCTCTGATAGGGATTCAGCGATAGCCTTCACAGACCGCATTAAGAGTGGTGTGGTGGGAGAGCAGCTGTGGCTACAGATCACAGAGCCCACAGAGAAAGACAAGGGCAAATACGCCATCGAGTTCCATGATGGAAAGGGCGGTCTGAAGAGGACTGTAGAGCTGTCTGGCCAGGGTGAGGCTACGGCTGAGTTCCAAATGGCACCCTATTTCCTATATAGTGCACTCATTTTGACATCTACATGGAATTAAGTGGCTCCTGTTCCTTCACCAATGCTTTGATAGGTATACTCACCTCCTCTTTTCTTGCAGCATTTGATGACGCATATGCAGAATTCCAGAGGCTCAAGTAAGTTAGCTCGTATTAGTAGATATTCATACACCCTTTTTCCCCCATTGTATTAGCCAGCTCTTCTACATGTTGTGGATGTGGCATGCCATTAAGTACCCAGCAAACCCAGAACATTCCCAGGACATGAGCTAACATTCCCATGAAGTTTCTTGTTAGGGTTTGAGCGAACATTGGGATGAAAACGTCCCACAAACATTCAAAGAATGTTTTTGATCACCAAATATTTTTTCGAAGGAAATGTTTGACGTGAAATATCCTTGTGATGCTCTCCTTACAGTCACTAAAATGTTGTGCACAGCATGTGTAAAAAAACTACCACATCACGTTCTCATTGGGTGTGTGTGATGACACAATGTAATAACACAACGTTCCAGTAATGTTCTTAGAAACATACCGCCGTAACACAATGAGGGCGCAGTAGAAGTGGTTCTTAGCAAACATTACAGGAACAATCTGCTAATGTTGATGGACATGTTATTTAGAACAGCCATAATAACAAGCAGAGAATATCTCTACAACGGTCTCATAAGGCTATTCTGTGACAAGCCATGGGTTCCAAAAACATTCCCTGAACATACTTCAGGCAATTATGTCTGGACTCAA
The DNA here is from genome assembly GCF_045791955.1 of Oncorhynchus clarkii lewisi. Classification (NCBI taxonomy): domain Eukaryota; kingdom Metazoa; phylum Chordata; class Actinopteri; order Salmoniformes; family Salmonidae; genus Oncorhynchus; species Oncorhynchus clarkii. Next base: position 29,624,496 of record NC_092161.1, read on the forward strand.
TTGAATAGGTTCTGAAAAATAATCACAGAAACATTCCTAAACATCCCAAATAACATTCAGGGAAGGTTCCCACGAGACTTTCATAAAGTTATAGTGTGATGTGATAGCATGATTGTTACGATAACGTTCCCTTCACAAACGTCAGCAATTATGTCTGGATTTAATACAAGTGGTTCTGAGAGAACTGGAATGTTCTGCTCATGTTAATAGGGCCATTCCACCAAAAAAGAGTGTCTTTTGATATTTTAAGTAGAAATTGTGCATTAGTATTGAATTTAAAAGGCTTTTATATTAAATGAAGTGCCTTTTTAACATAGACCACATGAGAAGAAAATAAGAAACCCGCACACGGCTCTTGCTAGTATCACTGCTCTTCATTAAGCTTTTACGTATCGGCCTCAAGGCCTTTGTCAGAGCTTTTGTGAGTGTTTATAATTTCCACCATTATGTAGACATTGCCCTATCCACATCTGTTCAATGCATCGAATGGGGTTGTAAAATTAGCAAGTGTTACCAAATATAACAATGTGTGTACATAAAACGCATTAAACAAGTCGGTAAAACCACAGTGAGGATAAGTACGTTTTCATAAATCATTGGGTACAGTGCAATTAAAAAACGTCAGCCTAATCTAATCCAGGCTGTATCACAACCCACCGTGATTGGGAGTCCCACAGGGCGGCGCACAATTGGCCCAATTAGGCCGTCGTTGTAAATAAGATTTTTTTCTTAACTGACTTGCCTAGTTAAATAAAGGTTTAATAAAAAATAAAAAAGAATCTGAAGTGATGCGCATTAATTCACGTTCACATTTACAATTTAACATGCATGGGCATTTCATCATTAAGACCTTTGGGGAATAATGTCTGGTGGGTGAAAATCCCAAAACATTCTCTTTTGCTCAGAGTATTATTTATATCACCTCCGCTGTCTGATATCTTGACTTTCTCAATGCCACAAAATCTAAAGGTAGAAATGTCATGAAATGTCATATAGACCACATGGAAAATTCAATAAATTAGATTTGTTTTATATGAATAAAGACTTGCTGTAGTGCCAAAGGGAATGCTGGGTAAAACCTAAATAGGATATTTCAGAAACCTTTTAAAGAATACATAAAGATGTGTGTGAGAATTCTTGCAACATCTATGCACATTCTCACATTTGCCCCCCCCCCCCCCCCCCCCCCTAGAACTTTTGGGGGTAATGTTCTAACACCATTCCCACAACTAAAGGAAATGTTCTGGGAACATTCACAGAACCAGTTTTGGTTTGCTGGGTACTCTGCATCAATCCTTCCTTTCATGTGATTTCTATCTTTGGTGTTCCTCTCTGTCTGCCAAGCCACTCTCTCTGTGCATGTATGTTTATATAGCAGTCTCTGACAGGCTTTGACAGGCTTTGAGTAAGGGCATAGGGAAGTGGGCAGACAGATGAAGCCTTTACGTAGACACACTTCCTGGCTCCAGTCCAAACACATTCTCTGGATGTGTTTCTCTTATCTTTGTTCTTCCATTCTGTTCTGTCTCTTCCATTTTCAGAGCGGCCGCTATTGCAGAGAGAAGTAAGTACACACACACACACACACACACACACACACACACACACACACACGTTATTAGATGGGGATGAGAGGGCTGCTCTCAGTATTGTAGTGGGTACTGATATTTTTTAAACTGATCTGAGGTCAGTGGTCTAATTTGGTGCTCTTTGTTGCAGATCGTGCTCGCGTGGCAGGAGGCCTGCCTGATGTCGTCACCATACAGGAGTTAAAGGTAACCATGTCTGGATGGATCTGTATGTCTGTTTGTATATGTACTGTATGTCCATGGTCCCATACTGGCCTGGAACTCAGGTATTGCAGACTTGATCGTGTATGACACTACTACTGCTGCATCTGAAATGGTATCCCTAGTATTCCCTATTTAATGCACTACTTTTAATCAAAGCTATGGTCAAAAGTCATACACTATATAAGGAAGGGCTCTGGTCAAAAGTAGTATGCTATGTAGGGAATAGGGTGCCAGTATAGGGTGCCATTTCGGACACACCTTATTATGTGTGATCTTGTCTCTCTCCATCAGGCCCTGAACCTGACCTGTAACATTTCGGGCGAACCCCTGCCTGAGGTCGTCTGGCTGAAGAACGAGAGGGAGATTGTGTCTGATGGCCACTACGTTATGAAGCTCGAGGCGGGCAAGTACGCCAGCTTCACCATCACCACGGTGAACACGACAGACTCGGGCAAGTACAGCATCCTGGTGAAGAACAAGTACGGCACAGAGAGCGCCGACTTCACCGTAAGTGTCTTCAGCCCCGACAGCAAGAAATAAGGGAGAAAGAAAGAAGGCCGGCAAGAAATAAGGGAGACCTCAATCTTTGCGTAAATATTATGTATAAAAATACATAGAAAAAGACAAAGAAAAAAAGATGGAAGGGATACAGAGTCCTGAGCATTGGTTTGAGATGGTTATTATGGTGGTCTATACAGTATTTAACTCTAGTTTGAAAAGGTGTATCGTTTTACTCTGAGCATGAAATGCCCAAAGGTTTAGAGAAAAATCTGAGAAGAACTGTTTCAGCATTTTATCTTATAGAATTACAAAAAACATAAACACAATACTTTAGGTCCAATCATCCTTTATTTTGACACTACGATGAGTATAGTTATACATTTATAAAATTCCCCCATGTATTACAATATGTTACTATATTTTACTAAGTATTGACACACTAAAAAGGCATGTAAAGACAAATGTTTGTGTTTAATTCAAATGAATTTACTGCAACAGACTTAAAACTAAAAGGTTAGCCATTGTCTAAAAAGGACTATGATGCTGAAAACCTTGTTAGCTTACTCAAAGGTTATTACTGTATGTGCCATGCCACGGAGAAAGGAAGATTTTTTTCTGTAATGTGGAAGTTTAACAGATCCTGTGTTTTTTTCATTCACAATCATTGTTTACTGAATATGATGTCACCACATATGCCACTCAGTAGTGTTATTACATCACTCTTTCTGCCACTATGTAGTGATTATGGCATCCCTTTCTCTGATTTATGACATCACTTCCCCTGTCACTTAGTAGTGATTATGACGTCACTTACTTTGTCACTACGCAGTGATTATGACGCCCCTTCATCTGTCACTCAGTAATGATTATGACATCACTTCCTCTGCCACTATGTAATGATTATGACATCACTTCCTCTGTCTCTCAGTAATGATTATGACATCACTTCCTCTTTCCCATGTCTCATGAGAAGGACTAATAAAATGGAGCATGTATTCCCTCACCACCTCCTCCTCTGTTGTCTCACTGTGTATTGTTCCCTCTGTACAAGCACCCCACTCTTCATTCTCCATTCTCTTCCTCCACTCTTCCCTCCCTGCTTCAGTCGCCTGTTCACCATTCTCTACTGGTCACTTGTCTGATATTGTCTGATGGTCATCTTGTCTCCGAAAGACCATGAAGGCATCTATCACCAACGTGCAACGCAATCCCTCAGTCTGAACATACACAAGCACCTCTCCCCTTACACAAGGGAGTCAAACTCAACTTCTTGACGACGCGCACACCTGCTGATTTTTTTTTGCGTTACCTTTTAATAAGTGGTTGATTTAGACCTGGGTCTGTGGCCCTTGGGGATTTGAGCTTGACAACCCTGCTGCTTTGTACATATGCGGGGTCTCTCAATACACTAAACCAACTGCACTCTGTCCACACACACTTCCACTGAGCATCCTTCCTCCCATCACATTTCTCTGTACTGTGTGTTTGTAAGCACAAATCACCCTCAGACATCCACCATGTTTTTGTTCATTAGATGTTTTCTCATCAAGGATTCACCACTAGTAGGACATTAAATTATCTGCGTCCCAAATAGCAGCCTATTCCTATTGCTCTATGGGCCCTGGTCAAAAGTAGTGCAATAAATAGGAAATAGGGTCCCATTTGGGAAGCAGAAATAATCTACTGCTACACACGGTCTATGATGTGACGTAACAGTGCACCAAGCCCTCATGATAAAGGAAAGGAACATCTTATCAGCAACTCACACACACGTGAGCTTGTTATTGGTGCTGAATGGGAAAAGTCTTAGTCATATATTTAGCATGTGTGCCAGTCTGAGACACCATTTTTAGATTCGCTGACTGGAAAAGATGGACATTAGACCCAGGCAATGTGATCGCAATGACATTAAAACAAACAATGGGTTAAGCCACCAGAATATAATGAGAGTAGCCTGTCACATAACTCAAACATGTGGAGAGACCAGGAATTGGGTGAGCCAGTGGTCTGAAACTAGAATATCAGGGCCTGTATTCATAGAGTGTATGAGTATCAGTTCCCAATCATTCATATTCATTATAGTCTAAGAGGCTAAACTGATCTGAGATGCTTTATGAATACAGGCCCAGGTTCCAATCACCTACAGTATCTCAAGTGTTGTATTTTTTTTTTTTTGCGGGAGGCTATTCTATGTGCTAAAACATGCTGCTCTCTGTTTCCAGACACACTAAACCGCAAAGCATTAATACAAAAAAATTGTCCATGCACAAGTAAACATGATCAATAGCTTATTACACCAGCAATAATACCATGTGATCCTGGAACAAAATGTGTTGTTGACATGTTTTTTGCAGCCCTCTTCTCAGAAGACGTTTTAGTGACGTTTAATTTGTTGGCCTATAAATCACATTAGGAAAGCTTTGCAGTCTGGTAAGTAATCTCAAATGTCAACAATGTCTTTGAAGTAGAGACCATTTTTTTAAAGATGGCTTGATGAAATTAAACTTTTTAGTCACAGGACTAGTTTTAAAAGTAGCTAGGGAAATTCTGTGTGCAAAGTATGTGTGTGTGCGCCTGTGTGAGCGTGCGGGTAAACCCTAAAACATTTTCCACTTGCCAGTTGGTTGTAACAGAAGGCAAAGGGGACTTGGGAGTGACCTCCTATTTGACTGATGCTGATGGGAACGTGATCATTGGGTGTAAAAGCAGACCTACCACCCCAACAGAGAGGAGGAAGTCAGTCACTGGGAAGAAAATGCAGAAGAGAAAGGGTGAGGGGACAGCTGTCCACAATAATGTGTGCAAGAAAATACTTAGCACAAAAATATTTTAATGTGAACAAATACAAATATTCGGCTACACCTTTAATTAGGCCACACTTCTCAATGAAAGAAAGAAACTTACTACCAAGTTAAAACAGTGTACAGAGTAATTATCTAATCCCACAACCCAGATCTGGCATAACAGTCTGTCACAAGAGACTGGGGCTTATCTCACTTCAATGTGTCAGTTATTCACCTTCAGAAGGAGTGGATAGCGTTATCATCATGTTTATCCTTTTTGAGTCAAAAGTGTAAGCACTATCACAACAAGTCATGTTTGAGGTTAGGGAAAAAAATCTAGTTAGGTTGATTTCTTCACCACCAAAACTAGGGAAGTTGTTTTGGATGGACTTTTTGGTGATGGGAAGGGCAGTCTTGTGATTGAGTAAGTGGTTAAACATAAGTAATGTCATTCCTCTGGAAGAAGTTTTGTGAATTTCTTCACCTGTGTGTGTGTGTGTGTGTGTGTGTGTGTGCGCGTGTGTGTGTGTGTGTGCATGCGTGTGCGTGTGTCCTTAGATTCCGTAATCCTCCAGAAGCCACCAGAGGAAAAGGAGGGGAAAAAGAAGATGGAGGACAAAACTGATGCTTTGCCAAAAACCATAGACAAGAAAAAGGCTGCCCCTGCTGTTGCAAGCAGGGTCGGCAAGCAGGAGACCCTGCAGCAGCCCACAACTACAGCAGATGAGGCGAAGCCAGATGATGTCCCCACATCTGAGAAACCGACAGAGAAACCACAGATTAACAAGGGCAAAAATGATCAAGATGAGTGATGATCAGAAAGCTGGTTACATAAGTGAAATAGTTATTTTGGAGTTTGATGTGGTTTACACGTCTTGCATGACTGATGTGTGTATTTCAGCATCACTGAAACAACACTGGAATAACTGTTTTTCTCCCAACATTGTAATTCACTCATCCTTTTCTTTAAAGGCCCAGTGCTGTCAAAATGTCCACTAGTGAAACTAACACTCAAAAAATTGGATAATAATGTGTGTAATTTCCTGATAGTTTCTGTTAGAAAACACAATCTACACAGGACTTTCTAATCAGCAGCTTTGAATGAGCAGGCATTTCGGCTTTCCATTGTGAAATCCACATGCGGTAAATTTAATAGAGCAGTAACAAAGAGAATTCCAAATCTCCCTGCCAATAACAGCTAGTTTTCAGTTTTCCCCTCCCCCCCAGACCACCCCCAAGCAGTCCTAGTGAAATTCTTGCTTGAGAAATATACGGAACAAAAATATAAACGCAACATGTAGAGTGTTGGTCCCATGTTTCATGAGCTGAAAAAAAGATCCCAGTCATTTTACATATGCACACAAATCATATTTCTATCAAATGTTGTGCACAAATGTGTTTACATCCCTGTTAGTGAGCATTTCTCCTTGGCCACAATAATCCATCCACTTGACAGGTGTGGCATATCAAGAAGCTGATTAAACAGGGGACAATAACAGGCCACTCTAAAATGCTACAGATGTTTCAAGTTTTGAGAGAGCAATCAATTGACATGCTGACTGCAGGAATGTCCACCAGAGCTGTTGACAGAGAATTGAATGTTAATTTGTCTACCATAAGAAACCTCCAATGTCGTTTTAGAGAATTTGGACAGCTGATGAAACTGAGGAGTATTTCTGTCTGTAATAAAGCCCTTTTGTGGGGAAAAACCTGTTTTCGTTGGCTAGGCCTGGCTCCCCAGTGGGTGGGCCTGGCTCTCCTGCCCAGTCATGTGAAATCCATAGATTAGGGCCTAATTCATTCATTTCAATTGAATATGAACTGTAAATCACTAAAATTGTTGAAATTGTTTAATGTTGAGTTTATATTTTTGTTCAGTATAGTTTCTTTGCTAAATGGAAATATTTTACAGTTAAGTACTTAATTGTACCCAGAAATTATTTGATAATGATATTAAAACGGCTGCATTGGGCCTTTAAGAGCAGGGATGATTAGAATACAGAGTGAGGGATGTAATTTTGTTTTACAATGTATAATTCAAACATGTAGGCTGCGCTATTAACTTGTAGCTCAAAGGAAGGCCCACAAAAAAGGCATAATTTGCATAGTCTTCAAATCTTTAACCTTTGGTGGTGTTATTGCTTGCATTTTTTTTGCCTTCAAGATTGATTATAATGCAGTAATAGGCCACTTTAAGACACCTGAGATTAGGAATGATATATGTAAACACAGGAGTATGTGTATTGAGGGATACACAACTGACCGACTTTTGAACAAACATCACCCAGTTTCTCATGCACAGCCCTTATATAAATCAAAGTCACCAAAGGAATGATATGGGTCTATACGCAAGAGAGGAAGTGAAGGACAAACGAAACGTGAATACCTGAAGTTAACCAGAGCAGAGTAAAATCACAGCAAGGTCAAATATTAGAACATGTCACTCAGTTCACCCAATTAGCTTGGAGGCAACATCCAAATGGAACAGAGAATTGGACCACCAAATAAAATGTTCCTAATTTTATTTTTATTTTTTTAATTTAAATTAATATCACTTGACGAATGAACGCTTGTAATTCATACACGATTATCGAGGAGATTGCATGGGCCACTTCTCTTCACTGGTATAATTGTTGGAATTGCGCATTTCTCTGCATTGAAAATAATGCGTCGTGTTATGTTTGGTAGCCTGTAGGCCTGCACAATACGGTGTGATAACAATGAAAAACAATACAAGGTTACATTGTAAAAACGCGTCTGTGTGTAATTTCTCAAATCGAAACGTTGTACGGGTAAAATGCCAGTAGATAGAAAGTGTTACATTGTATCACGTGAAAGCACAGTTTGCGTGGTCAGATGGTTAGATCACAGCGCCGCGAGACGAGCCAACTACGTCGAGACTCGAGTGGTGAACTGCCACGGTGAGAAATAACTGACACCGGCTGCCAAATGACCGTCTGCAAACGGTATGTAATTTCAAGTACTAGGCTACTCTCGGCGATAAGATGCAGTTCTCTGCGAAACAGTAGGTTGAAACAGTAGGTTTTTCATTGAGCCTTCAGTGCGAATCTCACGTTTTGACTGGGCTAGCTACATGTAACGTTAGCTTAGGCGACACAGTAACGTTGTCGGGTTTAACCTTCCCTAACGTAGCAGACGTACAATAAACTGTTACTGTACGACGCTAGCTCTAGTTAGTATAAATAACGTTTTAAAAAAAAATACTTATGATGAGCAGCTTCGCTCATCAAGCTCTAAATTGTAGGGGGATTAAATATACATACATATATTTATACATATATTGCTCTTTGGGTTAGGATTGCCTCTAGTTTGTCTGACGTTATGGATGCCAAGAGTGGCTAGGGTGGCAATGGATTATAGCATACTTTCAGTAAATGTTTATAGCCACAGCTACAATATCACACAGTCTTACTCATAAAGCTTAGTAGACATACAATGTTGCTAGCTTTTACTTAAGAAATGTTTGTCTTGAATGACAATTTGGCATTGAAGACAAACCCATTGAAATGTAATTTAACCCTTGAATTGAAGAATACGCGCTCTAACATCTAGGCTACTTGCAGCCAAATGTCATGTCATGGGGTACATTTGGTCTATAGTCTATTGTTTTTTGTTGGTGACCCACAGTGGTGGACAAAGTACTAAATTGTCATACTTGAGTAAAAGTAAAGATACCTTAACATCAAATTACACAAGTAAAAGTGAAAGTCACCCAGTAAAATACTACTTTAGTAAAAGTGTAATGTACTTAAGTATTAAATGTAAAGGTATAAACCATTTCAAAATCCTTATATGAAGCAAATCATACAGCACAATGACATTTTTAATTTGTATTGACGGATAGACAAGGGCTCAGACATAATTTACAAACAAATGGAAGGGAAGGGGGATACCTAGTCAGTTGTACAACTGAATGCCTTCAACTGAAATGTGTCTTCCGCGTTTAACCCAACCACTCTGAGTCAGAGAGGTGCGGGGTGCTGCCTTAATGCATTTGTGTCCAGATCAGAGGCAGTAGGGATGACCAAGGATGTTCTCTTGATAAGTGTGTGAATTGGACCATTTTCCTGTCAAAATGTAAAAGTACATTTGGGTGTCAGAGAAAATGTGTGGAGTAAAAAGTACATTATTTTCTTTAGGAATGTAGTGAAGTAAAAGCAAAAGTTGTCAAAAATGTAAATAGTAAAGTAAAGTACAGATACCCCCCAAAACTACTTAAGTAGTACTTTAAAGTATTTTTTACTTAAATACTTTACACCACACTATTTGATGTTGTGCACATGTTGACTTTAACATGACTTAATCCCAGCTCATGGCATGTTTTGCCATAGAATTGACTCCTGAACTGAACACACAATCTTTGCAAAGCACATTGCTAGGCACTTTGATGTGGAGCAGTACATAAAAGTCAAGAAAAGCCAGATATACACTGTAATCTTGTAAATAAGATTACTGCTAGCCAAGGTGCTCTCTAACCATCTTAGTGGCCAATGAGTCAAGGATGATAACAGGTCTTCTACAGCAACGCCTGTTGATAAGGCAGAGCAAACTTGTCTTTACCCTCAGTGTCTAGCTGTAACTGAATATTATATGCTATATGTGTCTGGATGTAAGAGAACAATATTATTAATGTGTTAATTACACTATTAGGTGCAAAACACCATAAATGACCAATAGAGTGCAGTAGAAGGAGCTTATTGTTGTTGACAGATACAGACTCCTAAGCAGTGCAGTAAGCAAGTTCTGATCCACAAATAAGGATACAGTCCCATGGGTGCAATAACAAAAATACCTCCACATGCAAGTGACACATTCAAAATGAAAACAAAACCATATCTGGTGTCTGTATGTGCCATTCTAAAGTTCACATTAACTGAGCTCGGCAAGGCAATGTAGTGGTTTCCTTTTGTGGGTGCATGAAAAAGTTAGTCAGTTTCCTCAGCAAACTTGATTTGATGTGTGCTTTACTGAAATTCTACTTACTGTAACTGGCTCATACTTCTTACTGCATTCTTAGATCACAAACCCAATAGGCTATACGTTTCCATGTAGGCCTAAATATGTACAGTCAGTTTAATAGTTGTGTGCTAAACCAGACATTTTTTGGACTAAATTAGGCAATGTGAGTGTAGTAGGTTACAGGCAGGTCTCTGACCTAGACCGAATGGATGTGTAGCCAGCGGAATCCTCCAGAGTTCTAACATGGCTGACATGTCATCTGTACTTCTTTGGAAATTTCTGCTTTGTCCATGAAAAGAGTTTGCCACTGCAGCTTTGATTCAAACAGGCCATGGCAGGGCAAACTACACATCATGGGGCATATTTTACGTTAATTACCAACCTGATTTAACTGAAAACAGAGAATCATTTATTTTATCTTAACCACAAGTTATGTAGAAAATAACATCCAATGACATTTAGACCTAGCATCCTTTGCTCGTTTTTCTGAATTGTACTGTTTTGCCATGTTGCTAAAGGGTGTAATTTAATTTAGTATGACCTTACACATACGTCTGATGAATTTCTTCAAAGACTCTTGTTTCATACAATTCAGGTCTCCTAAAGGTTGTTTAGTCTTTGCACATTTTGACATGTTGCTTTCTAGTGCCTGCTTTGAGCTCACCATGGTGGGTCAAAGCCCTCAAATGGGTATGTAAGCGTTTTAAGGCTCAGGTCTGGGGTAAATTTCCTTCATAGGGTTTGTGTTGGCTTAGAGGGGAGCAAAGGCCACAGGGGCTCTGGACCGGTGCATGGCACAGGCTGGGTGGAGGGTGGCAGAGTCAGGAGGAGAGGGGCAGAGTGAGTAGAGACCGCCTGGGCTCAGAGTACAGTGCTATCCCCGCTGAGGTGAACAGGCCTTGGGCCCCGGGGAGAGAGCAATGGACCTCTCAGTATGGTGCCCTGATCCAAGAGACTCAGTGGAGAACCAGGACTCACATCTCCAGGACACAAAGTCCTCCTGGACTCTGGTGAGTTGGGATTCCCTCATTAGTCTGCAACTAGAGAGTACGTTGTGGTGCATATTTTTTGAATGAGTTTACTTATACAGTACTTTATCAGAAATGTTTGTTTTTGTAGTTTATCAGATGGATGGATTATATTAAAAAAAAAAAAAATGTGAGCAACATCAGGTTTCTCATATTTAATTTGTTTTTTCTTCAGAGTCACATAATGCTGTGACCTATTGGTAGTAACTGTTTCTTTCCACAAGTGATGTGGAAATGTGCTTCTGTTGGAGATTTACTTTGGGTTCAAAGTCCAGGGCACTGGTATGCAGCTCAATAAGTTCATAAGAAGTTGTCCATGTAAGGTGCTTAAATATTGTTGGGTCGTTCCACCAATTCGGTGCCTTTTGAGAAGTGTAACTTGTTCCATTTTTTTTTAAAGATTTTACCTAATTTTAACATTCTGTCATAAAGAGCACATGTTCAACTTAAAAAAACAAACAAGTTTTCCCATCTCAAGAGGTTAAATATAAAATGACAATAGTAAGTTCCTATTAAGTGCCCAAAAAGGTAACAGGGATGACCGTAACAGGGATGACCGTAACAGGGATGACCGTAACAGGGATGACCGTAACAGGGATGACCGCAACAGGGGTGACGGCAACAGGGGTGACGGCAACAGGGTTGACGGCAACAGGGTTGACGATTTCTTCTTAAATCAGCCACAGATACCCTTGTGACTGGAGGAATAGAAGCTTGTTGTGTGCAACAGGGAGTGGCAATTGAATGCAAGCTTCACAAAAAATGAAATTGTTTCAATATTTCTAGCCTGTCTATCTATGGGGAACAGGGTTGACGTGTTATGCTCAACCGGCTCAGTTTTCCACCACAAATCACCAGAAAATGGCCAAAAACTTGTAGAACTATTCCTTTTACTCTTTGATTTGACTGTTAGATGTTCAGTGTTTCTTTAAAAAATATATTTTCAAAGGAATAGTTTCACCATATTAAAATGATAGGGTTGACCTTAAAATTAGCGACAGATGTAAATGAATCACTAATCACATGAAATAAATAATAATATTCTAATATTCAGAAATTACTTTGTCAATGCAACAAAATAACTGGTGCTTTAAAATGAATGGTAAACATTTTTTGGGACTAAGTGTGTTAAAATCTTCCTAGAAGTGACACAGGGTTAATGGATTCAAAATGCTGAATTTTGGCACTTTAGCAAGCTGTTATTAAAACATTTTTTGAATTTTCCAGGTTGTCTATAGTAAATAGATATAACAGTGGTTTGAAAATGCAATATTTTGGAACGATTTATACTTAAAATATCAAAAGGCACTCTTTTCGTGGAACGACCCTGTTATTGTAGAGTTATGAAGGCATTTCTGCTGCATTCTGTGTCCTTCATTTGGTGTAAAGATTTTTTTTTGTCCTGTACCACACCAGGGTATCCACTCTTTTCATCCGCTGCTAAATTGTTGCCACCCCTGCAAAAAATATTTATTTCTGCCGAGACATGCTTTTAAATGGATAGTCGTTGGCTCAATGACTGGAAGTCTATGGGAACAGCTAGCATGTCATTGCGCTTACGCTAGTAGCAATGCATCCCTCCCCCCTCACTCTTCCCTTGCCATCACTGCAAAAAAATATCCTAGGAGAAACACTGCACATACAAAGATTTAATTTTGGAGACATACCTTGGCAATGACCTCAATTGTGTGTGTGTTAGTGGTGTACAGATCAGCTGTTTGTTCATCCGTACTAACCCGCAATTGCTAATAACCTATCCACAACTGCCCGACTATGTGATAAAGTGAAAATCTGAGGCTCCTGAATCTAAGCAGCTAATATAGAAAATAGATGTACTGTGTGCTACATTCAGAGAGAGCATAAATATTTTTGGGGCAGGGGGTGCAGGATTTTTTTGGTAGTCAACTTGACTATAATTAGATACATGCAGCTTCTCTTCTGTTATTATACTCTATATTGGCCTAGAAGACTGGAAAACCCCTTGCTCACCAAAATAATATCATAAATTGGTAAAATTAATGCTTCAATCTAGTTGACATCAGTAAAGTTTTCATCTCTGCTTCTTTTGCGGAGCAAAGACATTAAGAAATCATAGGCCCCAGGGCTTTGTTTTTTTAATAACATTATTTTTGAATTTCATGCAATTCTGTGTAATTTACATGACAGAAGACATTAGCTGAAGCTTTTTTAATACCACAGAAATTAGTGGTTACTCTGACACTGACAAACTGAAATGAATCTGGTCTTGAATTCAAACAAACAATAGCCCAGGCCAATGAAGCGACACACTGATCGTACAATATTAGGAGGCAATATATATACACTGAGTGTGTAAGGACACCTTCCTAATATTGAGTTGCACCTCCCCTTTTGCATTCAGAACAGCCTCAATTCGCCGGGGCATGGACTCTACAAGGTGTCGAAAGCGCTCCACAAGGATGCTGGCCCATGTTGACTCCAATGCTTCCCACAGTTGTGTCAAGTTGGCTGGATGTATTTTGGGTGGTAGACCATTCTTGATACACACGAGGAAACTGTTGAGAGTGAAAACCCCAGCAGCATTGCAGTTCTTGAAACAAACCGGTACGCCTGGCACCTACTACCATACACCGTTTAAATCTTTTGTCTTGCCAATCACCCTCTGAATGGCACACATATGCAATCCATGTCTCAATTGTCTCAAGGCTTAAAAATGTGATATCAATAAGGGATCATAGCTTTCACCGAGATTCACCTGGTCAGTCTATGTCATGCAAAGAGCACGTCCTTAATGTTTTGTACACTCAGTGTATATCATAAGCTACAGTAGGCTACTAAATACAATTTCCAGTGGCACACTGACTCACCTAATGATGAAGATGAAGCCATGCCCTATTCGTACTGGACTAGTATTACTAGAGAATGTTGGCTATGTAATTATAACCCCAGAATGCCGTTATTCCAGAGTAGGATTCGGACGGGATTAGTTTTTTCCAAACAATTTTTTTCCCCTTCTCAATAAATTGACAGTTATGACAAAATACTGGAGGTTTTTATTCTAAGATATTTCAACATGCCTATCTTTGGTATAGTGTTGCCATAATGTTTGAATTGAGGAAGTGTCATCATAATCATTATTTTAGCGATCTGCAGTAGAATACGTCCTAAATGTCCCCCATGTCTCCCAGCCCTAAGCTAAACAGTGTATTTGCACTTGAGAGGCATTTTTAAGCTATGGATGAGAAAGTTAACTTGGCATTTCTAAAAGTTTATTTCAGTTAATGCTGTTTTGTGATCTATTAACGACACGTGTTGCATTAAATAGGCAACATCTTTTTTTTTATACACTACATGGCCAAAAGGATGTGGACACCCCTTCAAGTTAGTGCTGACAGGTGTATAAAATCGAGCACACCACCATGCAATCTCCATAGACAAACATTGACAGTAGAAAAGCCCATACTGAAGAGCTCAGTGACGTTCAACGTGGCACTGTCATAGGATGCCACCTTTCCAACAGCTCGTCAAATTTCGCCCTGCTAGCTTAACCCGGAAGCCAGCTGCATCAATGTGTTGGAGGGAACACCATACAGCTGGCGACCGAAGACAGCATGCATGCGCCCGGCCGCCACAAGGACTCGCTAGAGTGTGATAGGACAAGGGCATCCCAGCCGGCCAAACCCTCCCCTAACCCGGGCGACGCAAGGCCAATTGTGCGCCGCCTCATGGGTCTCCCGGTCGCTGCCGGCTGCGACACAGCCCGGGATCGAACCTGGATCTGTAGTGATACCTCTAGCACTGCGATGCAGTGCCTTAGACCGCTGTGCGGGAGGCGTAAGTGCTGTTATCGTGAAGTGGAAACGTCTAGGAGCAACAACGGCGTAGCTGCGAAGTGGTTGGCCGCACAAGCTCACAGAACTGGACTGCCGAATGCTGAAGCTTGTAATGCGTAAAAACCGTCTGTCCTCGGTTGCAACACTCACTACCAAGTTCCAAACTGCCTCTGTAAGCAACGTCAGCACAATAACTGTTTGTCGACAGGCTCATAAAATGGGTGACCATGGCCGAGCAGCCGCACACAAGCCTAAGATCACCATGTGCAATGCCAAGCGTCGGCTGGAGTGGTGTAAACCTTGCTGCCATTGGACACCGGAGCAGTGGAAACGCGTTTTCTGGAGTGATGAATCACGCTTCACCATCTGGCAGTTCAACAGACATATCTGGGTTTAGAGGATGCCAGGAGAAGGCTACCTGCCCAAATGCATAGTGTCGACTGTATAGTTTGGTGGAGGAGCAATAATGGTTTGGGGCTGTTACAATATACAAAGACATTCTAGGCAATTCTGTGCTTCCAACTTTGTGGCAACAGTTTGGGGAAGGACCTTTCCTGTTTCAGCATGACAATGCCCCCGTGCGTGCACAAAGCGAAGTCCATATAGAAATGGTTTGTTGAGATTGGTTTGGAAGAACTTGACTGGCCTGCACAGAGCCCTGACCTTAAACCCATCGAACACCTTTGGGATGAATTGGAACGCTGACTGGGAGCCAGGCCTAATCGCCCAACATCAGTTCCCGACCTCACTAATGCTCTTGTGGCTGATTGGAAACAAGAAATGTTCCAACATCTACTGGAAAGCCTTCCCAGAATAGTGGAGGCTGTTATAGCAGTAAAGGGGGGAACAACTCCATATTAATGCCGATGATTTTAGAATGAGATGTACGACGAGCAGGTGTCCACGTGCTATTGACCATTTAGTGAATATTTTCAGTTACCCAATCAAGGTGGGGTCCCCCAGTTACCCACGTGGTCCCCCTACCTCCTCTCCTCCACCATCTGATGTTTAGCAGAGCGGCAGCAGGTAGCAGCAGGCTGCCTACACTCATTGAGTCTTCCTGTGGTTGGCTGTTGCAGTGAAAAAAATCTAATATACATATATAATACAGTATATACTGTATATATAATATATACAGTACCAGTCAAAAGTTTGGACACCTACTCATTCAATGGCTTTTCTTTATTTTTAATACTTTATACATTGTAGAATAATATTGAAGACATCAAAACTATGAAATAACGTGTATGGAGTCATGTACTGTAGAAACCAAAAAAAGTGTTTAACAAATCAAAATATATTTATATTTGAGATTCTTCAAAGTAGCCACCCTTTGCCTTGATAACAGCTTTGCACACTCTCTTGCATGCTCTCAACCAGCATTTCAATTAACAGGTCGCCTTGTTAAAAGTTAATTTGTGGAATTTCTTTCCTTCTTAATGGGTTTGAGCCAATCAGTTGTGTTGTGACAAGGTAGGGGTGGTATACAGAAGATAGACCTATTTGGTAAAAAACCAAGTCCATGTTATGGCAAGAACAGCTCAAATGAGCAAAGAGAAATGACAGTTCATCATTACTTTAAGACATGAATTTCAAGAACTTTGAAAGTTTCTTCAAGTGCAGTCGCAAAAACCATCAAGCACTGTGATGAAACTGGCTCTCATGAGGGCCGCCACAGGAAAAAAAGACTCAGAGTTACCTCTGATGCAGAGGATAAGTTCATTAGAGTTAACCGCACCTCAGATTGCACCCCAAATAAATGCTTCACAGAGTTCAAGTAACAGACACATCTCAACATCAACTGTTCAGAGGAGACTGCGTGAATCAGGCCTTCATGGTCGAATTGTTGCAAAGAAACCACTACTAAAGGATACCAATAAGAAGAGACTTGCTTGGGCCAAGAAATACGAGCAATGGACATTAGACCAGTAGAAATCTGTCCTTTTCGTCTGATGAGTCCAAATGTGAGATTTTTAGTTCCAACCGTCGTGTCTTTGTGAGATGCAGGGTAGGTGAACGGATGATCTATGCATGTGTGGTTCCCACCGTGAAGCATGGAGGAGGAGGTGTGATGGTGCTTTGCTGGTGACACTGTCAGTGACTTTAGAATTCACGGCACACTTAACCAGCATGGCTACCATAGCATTCTCCAGCGATATGCCATCCCATCTAGTTTGCGCTTATTTAAAAAAAATAAAAATTATTTTTTTATTTTATTTAACTAGGCAAGTCAGTTAAGAACAAATTCTTATTTTCAATGACTGCCTGTTCAGGGGCAGAACGAAAGATGTGTACCTTGTCAGCTCGGGGGTTTGAACTTGCAACCTTCCGGTTACTAGTCCAATGCTCTAACCACTAGGCTACCCTGCCGCCCCGCTTAGTGGGACTATCATTTGTTTTTCAACAGGACAATGACCCAAAACACACCCTCGGGCTGTGTAAGGTCTATTTGACCATGGAGAGTGATGGAGTGCTGCATCTTATGACCTGGCCTCCACAATCACCCAACCTCAACTCAATTGAGATGGTTTGGGATGAGTTGGACCGCAGAGTGAAGGAAAAGCAGCCAACAATTGCTCAGCATGTGTGGGAACTCCTTCAAGACTGTTGGAAAAGCATTCCAGGTGAAGCTGGTTGAGAGAATGCTAGGAGTATGCAAAGCTGTCATCAAGGCAAGGGGTGGCTACTTTGAAGAACCGTTTTTTGGTTACTACAAGATTCCATATGTGTTATTTCATAGTTTTGATGTCTTCACTATTAGTCTACAATGTATAAAATAAAGAAAAACCTTGAATGAGTAGGTGTGTCAACTTTTCACAGGTACTGTATATAGAAAATATATATACAGTTGAAGTCGGAAGTTTACATACACCTTAGCCAAATTCATTTAAACTCAGTTTCACAGTTCCTGGCATTTAATCCTAGTAAAAATCCCCAATCTTCGGTCAGTTAGGATCACCACTTTATTTTAAGAATGTGAAATGTCAGAATAATAGCAGAGAATTATTTATTTCAACTTGTATTTCTTTCATCACATTCCCTGTGGGTCACTCAATTAGTATTAGGTAGCATTGCCTTTAAATTGTTTAACTTGGGTCAAACGTTTCGGGTATCCTTCCACAAGCTTCCCACAATAAGTTGGGTGAGTTTTGGCCCATTCCTCCTGACAGAGCTAGTGTAACTGAGTCAGGTTTGTAAGCCTCCTTGCTCACACATGCTTTTTCAGTTCTGCCCACAAATGTTCTACAGGATTGAGGTCAGGGCTTTGTGATGGCCACTCCAATACCTTGACTTTGTTGTCCTTAAGCCATTTTGCCACAACTTTGGAAGTATGCTTGGGCTTTGACTTCCTGACTGATGTCTTGAGATGTTGCTTCAATATATCCACATATTTTTCTTTCCTCAAAATGCCATCTATTTTGTGAAGTGCACCAGACCCTCCTGCAGCAATGCACCCCCACAACATGATGCTGCCACCCCCGTGCTTCACGGTTGGGATGGTGTTCTTTGGCTTGTAAGCGTCCCCCTTTTCCCTCCAAACATAACGATGGTCATTATGGCCAAACAGTTATATTTTTGTTTCATCAGACCAGAGGACATATCTCCAAAAAGTACGATCTTTGTCCCCATGTGCAGTTACAAACCGTAGTCTGGCTTTTTTTGTAGAGGTTTTGGAGCAGTGGCTTCTTCCTTGCTGAGCGGCCTTTCAGGTTAGGTTGTCGACATAGGAATCGTTTTACTGTGGACATAGATACTTTTGTGCCTGTTTCCTCCAGCATCTTTTTGTGGAGTGGTTGAAAAACTAGTTTTAATGACTCCAACCTAAGTGCATGTAAACTTCCGACTTCAACTTTATATTTAAACTCAGCAAAAAAGAAATATCCCTTTTTCAGGACCCTGTCTTTCAAATATAATTAGTTAAAAATCTAAATAACTTCACAAATCTTCATTGTAAAGGGTTTACACACTGTTTCCCATGCATTTTCTGTGAACCATAAACAATTAATGAACATGTACCTGTGGAACAGTCGTTAAGACACTAACAGCTTACAGACGGTAGGCAATTTTTATTTAATTTTATTTTTCTGTTATTTTTACCAGGTAATTTGACTGAGAACAATTTCTCATTTACAGCAACGACCTGGGGAATAGTTACAGGGGAGAGGAGGGGGATGAATGAGCCAATCGTAAACTGGGGATTATTAGGTGACCGTGATGGTTTGAGAACTAGATTGGGAATTTATATAGGACACTGGGGTTAACACCCCTACTCTTACGATAAGTGCCATGGGATCTTTAATGACCTCAGAGAGTCAGGACACCCGTTTAACGTCCCCTCCGAAAGATGGCACCCTACACAGAGCAGTGTCCCAAATCACTGCCCTTAATTAAGGTCACAGTTATGAAAATGTTGGACACGAAAGAGGCCTTTCTACG
Source organism: Oncorhynchus clarkii lewisi (assembly GCF_045791955.1). Classification (NCBI taxonomy): domain Eukaryota; kingdom Metazoa; phylum Chordata; class Actinopteri; order Salmoniformes; family Salmonidae; genus Oncorhynchus; species Oncorhynchus clarkii. The sequence continues at coordinate 29,643,830 of NC_092161.1, forward strand.
CACTCTGAAAACAACAAAAGTAAGATTCACAGGTCCCTGCTAATCTGCATGAATGTGCCTTAGGCATGCTGAAAGGAGGCATTGCAGATGTGGCCAGGATTGCAGATGTGGCCAGGGCAATAAATTACAATGTCCGTACTGTGAGACGCCTAAGACAGCGCTACAGGGAGACAGGACGGACAGCTGATCTTCCTCGCAGTGGCAGACCACGTGTAACAACACCTGCACAAGATCGGTACATCCGAACCTGCGAGACAGGTACAGAATGGCAACACCAACTTCCCGAGTTACACCAGGAACGCACAATCCCTCCATCAGTGCTCAGACTGTCCGCAATAGGCTGAGAGAGACTGGACTGAGGGCTTGTAGGCCTGTTTTAAGGCAGGTCCTCACCAGACATCACCGGCAACAACGTCGCCTATGGGCACAAACCCACCATCGCTGGACCAGACAGGAGTGGCAAAATGTACTCTTCACTGACGAGTCGCGGTTTTGTCTCATCAGAGGTGATGGTCGGATTTGCGTTTATTGTCAAAGGAATGAGCGTTACACCAAGGCCTGTACTCTGGAGCGGGATCGATTTGGAGGTGTAGGGCCCGTAATGGTCTGGGGCGGTGTGTCACAGCATCATCGGACTGAGCTTGTTGTCATTGCAGGCAATCTCAACGCTGTGCTTTACAGGGAAGACCACCTCCTCCCTCATGTGGTACCCTTCCTGCAGGCTCATCCTGACATGACCCTCATGACAATGCCACCAGCCATACTGCTCGTTCTGTGCGGGATTTCCTGCAAGACAGGAATGTCAGTGTTCTGCTATGGCCAGCGAAGAGCCCGGATCTCAATCCCATTGAGCACGTCTGGGACCTATTGGATCAGAGGGTGAGGGCTAGGGCCATTCCCCCCCCAGAAATGTCTGGGAACTTGGTGGAAGAGTGGGGTAACATCTCACAGAAAGCACTGGCAAATCTGGTGCAGTCCATGAGGAGGAGATGCACTGCATTACTTAATACAGCTGTTACTTTTGATTTTGATCCCCCCTTTGTTCAGGGACACATTATTCAATTTCTGTTAGTCACATGTCTGTGGAACTTGTTCAGTTCATGTCTCAGTTGTTGAATCTTGTTATGTTCATACAAATATTTACACATGTTAAGTTTGCTGAGTTTATTTATTTTGCTGCCGCTTGGGCCCCCCTCGGGCCTGGGCCCAGGGGCTTCGGCCTTGGTAAGCCCCTGCATTAATCCGGTCCTGGGACCCGATAGAAAATGCAAGAAACTAGACAACAACAAAAAAAATTGAAAGAGTTTTGGTGCAAAATGTCATGTGGTTGAAATACTATCAGTTTTTATGATGCTGATTAAGATAACAACACTTCTACAGATGGTATCTAACTGCGCATTTGCATTCTCTCAAAATGTTGAAAGAAATCATATTTCTCCACTCCTCTTCCCGAGTTGAAAATGTAGCCTACATTTGGTGAAGAAATGCTTAATTCTGCAGGAGTTATTATTATGGTTATGTGAGAGGTTATAGACCTACAGTAAATGTCCAGATTGAAGTTTCCATATAACCCATCTGAACATTAGACTATAGTTCCCTTGACGTGCCATAGGCCTACTTGAAGTCCCCCTCTTGTGACTGTCAAATTTATATAGCACCTCAAAATCATCACAAATAACACTACTATCATCCTCTTTTACCACCTAATCAAACTACTTTTCAGGCCCTCCCTTCTCTTTATTTTCAACTCTCCATTTTACAGATTTTTTGTTATTGAATTCATCTCCGACATTGTCCTTTCTGCCTCCAATAGAAAGATTTTTATGCCCACTCCCAAAGCATTTGGCAATTGGCATGTAGGCTTTTTGGCGAGCGTACAGTTTGGCCCTAAAGCTTAGGCTTATACACTCATGACAGATAGCCTAAAATAATGAAATAACAACCTCAATGTAGCCTTTGCACAAACATTTTACATTTATGGATGTTTGAAGGCAGTGGTTCCCAACCTGTCGTTTAATTGTTTTAAAGAACTTAGTCCGGTTTTAAACTTGCTCTTGAAAGTTGTAATAGTAGAATGCACAAGGTGCAATTTTGAAATTGGGTAGTACATCATCCGTTCCTCCAATCACATGAATACACATTATACATGGCAAAATGTATAGAATTGCAAGAAAATGTGCTTTAAAATGCCACATTTTCTTTCCACCCTATGACAAAATGTGTGGAGTTGCAGGAAATAAGCTTTAAACTTGCTCAATTCTCTCAACCAACAAGAGGGGTGTGAACAGTTTGTATCATGGACAGTGCTTGTGCCCATAGAAGTAGATGTGGTGCATGTGATGCTCCCCAATGCTGGAAGGGTGGCCCCCGAGTGAAAAAGTTTGGGAATCCCTGTTTTAAGGTATTGTTTGTTTTCTGTGTTGAAGCCATTTGCCTTCATCTTGGCACTCCCCCATATTTTTTTTGCCACATTTATTTTATTACAGACACCTTAATGCATACTTTTAAATTATATTGTGAGCTAAACATACAAATAAAAAATGTCTTATACATTTTTGTTAGATGACTAATATTTCTGTCCCCACTACATAAAAACAAACAAAATAGTTAAATACATATAATTTTGTCCTTGAAACATTTTATTTAAATACTGTAGAATTCCATTAATTCCTATGGAGGACTGCTCCTACTGGGAGCCGACATGTGGCTTTAAAGCCTCTCAATGGGCAAAACATAGCATCAGCAATCCAGGGTTTATATACATAATTGACCTTAACGATACATCCCAAACTGTAGTTGATGCAGTACAATTCAATTGTGTTCTTCATCCATTTGTTTTCTCCATCCATCAGCTCACTCTGCTACAGTGGAACATGGGAATGAATGGCCCCAAAAGCATCAAGATCAGCAAAATCCGCCCCAAACAAAAGAGCTTTATAAGTGCCACTCTGTGGTACTGTTGCCCTGTTTATGTCTCTGTCCCAAATGGCACACTATTCCCTACACAGTGCAATACTTTTGACCAGAAACCATACGGAATAGGGTGCTATTTGGGACTCAGGCCTATAACTGACCTCCATGCTGTAGGCAGCAGTAATCTGTGCTCGGGCTGCAGCCACAAGGGGACTGCTAAGCCTTTGACTTTAAACTGTTTGGGGCAGCAGATAAAACTAAATATTTTCTGAGGCTGTTGTTACCAACAACACAAGTGCCATCAGGTTATTAGAGTTACACAGATGGCAAATTGTGTGACTATTATGGGGTTGTCAGGAAATAGGATGACCTTATAGGCCCCTACAGTGTATTTTCATTGACTTGTCAATCTCTCCCTACAAATGTTGATATATTTCAATGCCTTTCTGCTGACTTATTTAGGCCTTCGCCAACCTTAACTGCAGGGCTCTACGCAGGGCCGGATTAAGAAATCATAGCCACCACCCAAGGCATACAAAGTATATGTTATGGTGTGGTGTAAATTTTTCTGCCATGGTTTAGGTCCACCTGTAGAATCTATGCCAAGGCGTAATGAAGCTGTTCTGGCAACTATACAGTATATACAGTGCCATCGGAAAGTATTCAGACCCCTTGACTTTTCCCACATTTTGTTACATTACAGCCTTGTTCCAAAATTGATTGTATTTAAATATATACATATCACATTTACATAAGTATTCAGACCCTTTACTCAGTACTTTGTTGAAGCAACTATGGCAGCGATTACAGCATCGAGACTACTTTGGTATGACACTACAAGCTTGGCACACCTATTTGGGGAGTTTCTCCCATTCTTCTCTGCAGATCCTCTCAAGCTCTGTCAGGTTGGATGGGGAGCATCACTGCACAGCTATATTCAGGTCTCTCCAGAGATGTTCAATCGTGTTCAAGTCCGGGCTCTGGCTGGGCCACTCAAGGACACTCCTGCGTTGTCTTGGCTGTGTGTTTAGGATCATTGTCCTGTTGGAAGGTGGAAGGCCCCAGTCTGAGGTCATAAGCACTCATAAGGTTTTCATCAAGGATCTCTCTATTCATCTTTGCCTTGATCCTGACTAGTCTCCCAGTCCCTGCCGCTGAAAAACATCCCCAAAGAGCATCATGCTTCACCGTAGGAATGGTTCCAGGTTTCCTCCAGACGTGATGCTTGGCATTCAGGCCAAATAATTAAATCTTGGTTTAATCAGACCAAAGAATCTTGTTTCTCATAGTCTGAGAGTCTTTAGGTGCCTTTTAGCAAACTCCAAGCGAGCTGTCATTGCCTTTTACTGAGGAGTGGCTTCCGTCTGGCCACTCTACCATAAAGGCCTGATTGGTGGAGTGCTGTAGAACTGTCCTTCTGACAGTTTTTTTTTTTGGTTTTTTTTTGTTGAATTTTACCCCTTTTTCTCCCCAATTTTGTGGTATCCAATTGTTGTAGTAGCTACTATCTTGTCTCATTGCTACAACTCCCGTACGGGCTCGAGAGAGACGAAGGCTGAATGTCATGCGTCCTCCGATACACAACCCAACCAGTCGTACTGCTTCTTAACACAGCGCGCATCCAACCCGGAAGCCAGCCGCACCAATGTGTCGGAGGCTACACCGTGCACCTGGCGACCTTGGCTAGCGCACTGCGCCCGGCCCGCCACAGGAGTCGCTGGTGCGCGATGAGACAAGGAGATCCCTACCGACCAATCCCTCCCTAACCCGGACGACGCTAGTCCAATTGTGCGTCGCCCCACGGACCTCCCGGTCGCGGCCGGTTACGACAGAGCCTGGGCGCGAACCCAGGGACTCTGATGGCACAGCTGGCGCTGCAGTACAGCGCCCTTAACCACTGCGCCACCCGGGAGGCCCCCTTCTGACAGTTTTTAACATCTCCACAGAGGAACTCTGGAGCTCTGGCAGAGTGATCATCGGGCTCTTGGTCACCTCCCTGACCAAGGCCCTTCTCCCCTGATTGCTCAGTTTGGCCGGGCGGCCAGCTCTAGGAAGAGCCTTGGTGGTTCCAAACTTTTTCCATTTAAGAATGATGGAGGGCTACTGTGTTCTTGGGGACTTTCAATGCTGCAGACATTTTCTGGTACTCTTCCCCAGAACTGTGCGTCGTCACAATCCTGTCTCAGAGATCTACGGACAATTCCTTTGACCGCATGGCTTGATTTTTGCTCTGACATGCACTGTCAACTGTGGGACCTAATATAGACAGGGGTGTTCCTTTCCAAACCATGTCCAATTAATTGAATTTACCACAGGTGGACTCCAATCAAGTTGTAGAAACATCTCAAGGATGATTAATGGAAACAAGATGCACCTCATAGTAAAGGGTCTGAATACTTATGTAAAAAAGGTATTTCTGTTTATCATTTTTAATACATTTGCTAAAATAAAAAAAGAAACAGTTTTCGCTTTGTCATTATTGGGCATTGTGTGTAGATTTCTGAGAATATTATTGTTTTAAGCCATTTTAGATTAAGGCTGTAATGTAAAAATAAAAGTTGAAAAAAAATCACGGGATCTAAATACTTTCCAAAGGCACTGTATTTCCTTCATATAATTTTTTATATATATATTTTTATATGTGATTTTTGTATGCCTCTTGGCAGCCCCGGTAAACCCCTGCATTAATATGGCCCTGGCTCTACACTGAATTTTTTTTTTTTTTACAAGTAGCACGTGAGCTCCTAAATTGAACAATGTAGAAGCGCATAAAGAAATGTAGGAACACAATTAAACATATTAGCGGTATTAATGATAAGAATTGCCAGCAATAACAAAATACAGGGTTAAGGAGTAGCAGAAAAAAAGTATTTTTAAGATTGAGATATAACCTACATTGGGCCTAAATGAATCCAATCATTAATCTGTGCTCAGTGTATTCTCTATGGCACTCAGAGGCTGCGGTACAGCAAAGTAATCATTACATCTAGGTGAATTATTTTGTTTTTGTTTTACTTGGTGTTAATGGATGAGGCCAGAGTATTTTTCCTGTTGGCTAATAAGAACTCAATAATAACTGAAGTTTGTATGCCATGATGTTCACTGCCTCTGTATTTCCACTGGTTATAATGTCAGCCAATGGCCTTATCAGTTACTTTTTGCTTATCTTTTTGTCACTTGAGTGTGTTTCAGATTAGGACCTGTCTTATGACAGATACACTGAGTCAGGCAGTATTCATTGGATCTTGATGGTCATAACAGGATGCGCAGATATACATAAAAGTTTGAAGTCCATTCCCATCTCGAAGTCTTGTTTATTCCCAAGGGCTTTGAAATGAAAAGCTCAGCAACAACACAAATGTGTGTGTAAAGGGCGTCACGCTGCATGCTTAGCGAGTACCACTTCCTCCCGATTCGGCCCATACCTGGCACAAACTCGGGACCTCTACTTTGCCAGCGCAAGTAACCGCCCTCCTGAAGCATCTTACAAGTCTGTACCACGTGAAAAGCTAGCTATTCACTGGCACAAGTGGCGACACTGCAGTCTGAGGAGTAAGTTTCACACATTCCCATGTGCTGAACGTGTGGCTGTAAAAAATAAATAGCTGAAATGTCTTGAGTCAATATGACCTCTTGTACACCAGATGCATCAAACTCATTGCGTTCCAGCGGAAGTTATTGTCAATGGAGCAGTCCGCAACGCTACTTTGGGGGTGCTGCACTAGTCAGCAGTGCTTTCTGTGTAGCGCGTGCGCTGCTTTGCCGTGCGATGGGACAAACGTAAGTACCCACACAGACTCAAATTATACTGAACAAAAATATAAACGCAACATGTAGTGTTGGTCCCATGTTTCATGAGCTGAAATAAAAGATCCCCAAAAATGTCGATATGCACAAAAAGTATAAGCTAAAGTGCCTTGCGAAAGTATTCGGCCCCCTTGAACTTTGCAACCTTTTGCCACATTTCAGGCTTCAAACATAAAGATATAAAACTGTATTTTTTTGTGAAGAATCAACAACAAGTGGGACACAATCATGAAGTGGAACGACATTTATTGGATATTTCTAACTTTTTTAACAAATCAAAAACTGAAAAATTGGGCGTGCAAAACTATTCAGCCCCCTTAAGTTAATACTTTGTAGCGCCACCTTTTGCTGCGATTACAGCTGTAAGTCGCTTGGGGTATGTCTCTATCAGTTTTGCACATCGAGAGACTGAATTTTTTTCCCATTCTACCTTGCAAAACAGCTCGAGCTCAGTGAGGTTGGATGGAGAGCATTTGTGAACAGCAGTTTTCAGTTCTTTCCACAGATTCTCGATTGGATTCAGGTCTGGACTTTGACTTGGCCATTCTAACACCTGGATATGTTTATTTTTGAACCATTCCATTGTAGATTTTGCTTTATGTTTTGGATCATTGTCTTGTTGGAAGACAAATCTCCGTCCCAGTCTCAGGTCTTTTGCAGACTCCATCAGGTTTTCTTCCAGAATGGTCCTGTATTTGGCTCCATCCATCTTCCCATCAATTTTAACCATCTTCCCTGCTGTCCCTGCTGAAGAAAAGCAGGCCCAAACCATGATGCTGCCACCACCATGTTTGACAGTGGGGATGGTGTGTTCAGCTGTGTTGCTTTTACGCCAAACATAACGTTTTGCATTGTTGCCAAAAAGTTCAATTTTGGTTTCATCTGACCAGAGCACCTTCTTCCACATGTTTGGTGTGTCTCCCAGGTGGCTTGTGGCAAACTTTAAACAACACATTTTTTGGATATCTTTAAGAAATGGCTTTCTTCTTGCCACTCTTCCATAAAGGCCAGATTTGTGCAATATACGACTGATTGTTGTCCTATGGACAGAGTCTCCCACCTCAGCTGTAGATCTCTGCAGTTCATTCAGAGTGATCATGGGCCTCTTGGCTGCATCTCTGATCAGTCTTCTCCTTGTATGAGCTGAAAGTTTAGAGGGACGGCCAGGTCTTGGTAGATTTGCAGTGGTCTGATACTCCTTCTATTTCAATATTATCGCTTGCACAGTGCTCCTTGGGATGTTTAAAGCTTGGGAAATATTTTTGTATCCAAATCCGGCTTTAAACTTCTTCACAACAGTATCTCGGACCTGCCTGGTGTGTTCCTTGTTCTTCATGATGCTCTCTGGGCTTTTAACGGACCTCTGAGACTATCACAGTGCAGGTGCATTTATACGGAGACTTGATTACACACAGGTGGATTGTATTTATCATCATTAGTCATTTAGGTCAACATTGGATCATTCAGAGATCCTCACTGAACTTCTGGAGAGAGTTTGCTGCACTGAAAGTAAAGGGGCTGAATAATTTTGCACGCCCAATTTTTCAGTTTTTGATTTGTTAAAAAAGTTTGAAATATCCAATAAATGTTGTTCCACTTCATGATTGTGTCCCACTTGTTGTTGATTCTTCACAAAAAAATACAGTTTTATATCTTTATGTTTGAAGCCTGAAATGTGGCAAAAGGTCGCAAAGTTCAAGGGGGCCGAATACTTTCGCAAGGCACTGTATATATCTTGCTAACATGTCTAAGGTATTAAACCCCAACATCCAAGAGATGGATCTATGTTAACTGTGGCGATATAAACATCCAACTGAAAGAATCCACCTGTTACCCTCAACTCATATTTAAGAATTTACTTTGTTATTGTAAACCTTTCTTTAAAGGTGCTACACATATATATTTTTGCATTGTAATTTCAAAAACATTTCAGAATATATCTGCAGTCATAGTGAATTCGTCGTGTTTCACAGTATTACTTATCCACCAGTGTGGATTGGTTGTGATATTCGCCAATTTGTTTCTGTTGTCAAAATGGGATAGCTGTTCTGACTTTGTGGCTGGGTTATGCAGTGGAAATCGCTCAGTCAATTCCTGGTTGCTAAAATTCTACACTGTTCGCTCAAACAAGCAATGAATAGTGTATGGAATCATTGTACCATCTAAATTGCTGTGATACTTTCGGACCAAAACCAAAAGTAAAATGCTCAAGCGCGAGTCTCCGCCGTGTTATGGAGAAATGAGATGCGGGGGAGGGCGAAGATTTGTTTTGAATGACTTGCACTTGAGCCTTTTACTTTCGGTTTTGGTCCAACAGCTTTATTTTTTGCTTTTGAAAAGATATTTCGCATCACTTAGACAACATATGCCGTTTACTTAAATAACTAGTAAGTTACATTTAGGGGTCGCATTAACACAGAATTCTTCGTTGTACACGCAAGATGAGAATTCACCAATGGCATTCAATTAGCAGACAGCACTCTGACTGATGTGTGGTTACTTTTATCCTTTTTATCCTACTTTTCTTGGTGTAGTCAACCTACTTTTCTCCGGTAAAATTAACTTGAAGAAAAACATTAGGAAATGTAGCTGGCTACATTATTTCTGTGATAAACAGATGATGGCCATGCAGCGTTTTTGCAAAGAAGACGTTGCTTTTTCATTGTAAATTCATCATGTGACAGGTGAAGTTTATATTTTTGTTCAGTGTGGATAATTAAGTATGCCTAACTGTTGTCTGGGAAGCTCTTAAAGCATATATGACAGGTTGTATCATGTCTTACTCTTCACATAAGAAAAAGAAGACCCATAAAGAATTAGAAATACTAAAACAGACAATCCATGACTTTGAACACTTTGAAGCTTGAATATGACATAATTAACACCCACTCTGAAGATATTTCTGCCCTGAAATCCAAACAACAATATGTTGAGCAAGGTGAAATTGTGGGGGAAATTATTTCTTGGCAAAATTAAGAAAGAAGAGGAACGGTACCATCCACAGCATTAAAACCCCCAGATGGTAGCCTAACAATGGAGCCTTCTAAAATGAACTTCTTATAACATTTTATCACAAACTCTATCAACCTGAAAAAAAAGTTAATAGAAAGATAGACAATTTCCTTAATAAGGCCAATATACCAATTTATAAGTGTACAAGAGAACATTTATATGGATAGAAATGTGCACTGTCCCCGGAAAAAAAAAAAAACCTTTGTAGACCGAAAGTCATCTGTTCTTTCAACCAAATGATTGCTCCGAATTTTTAAATGTGCATTTTTCCATATGCCACAGCTGAGCTTTCACAGGTGTGCCCCATCAGTACTGACGACCCTTCCAGTTCCGCCTACCTCTCCTACTACGCCCACCAATCTCCTGCAGGAAGTAAGCACAGCAAAACCCAGTAGACAGAGCAGGGAGGGGCCGTCACAACACACCATATGTGTTTGAATAAAAACTATATGCATTGAGCTTGTCTGATGCTTTAAGCTTACCTCAAGAGGGCTCCAGAGATAACCAGAAGACCCAACTATTCTCATCCCACTCCTGCTAGCTTTCGCAGATTCTGCCATTAGCCTACTCTCCTGAAGTTGCCGGTAATAGGCTATACGAGGAGTCGGCAACCTTTCTTATGTGGAATGCCAATTTATCTTGCCATTTCTACCAATCTGCATGCCAGTTATGGTTTTCATATGCACATTTTTGTGAAACAGTTTCATTTAATTTATATTAACATCTTCATATCTCAAAATCATTGTCATGTGGTTAAGCAAAATTATGATTAGTTATGAAAATGATACAAACCTTAAAAGTAATTCTATTGCCATTGCCAACTATGTAAAGATATCCTACATAAGCCAACAAATAAAAACATTGCAGCCTGCAAGTAGAAAATATCCTGATAAAAATAAATATCCTATAAATCACACATGGCCTGTCTGCATACGAATTTGAAACATTGTATTAACTATTAACTTGGGTCCTGCTCAAGAAGTTTTCTGCTCCAATGAGCTCGGGACAGACACAGCTGTAGGCTATTTGCGCAAGGGATAAGAAGCAGTGCTTGACTTGGGCAGGAGCTCACCAGAGCTGAGTACCGACACCTCAAATGTTCTACTGCTTGAGCTCCTGTTCCTCTTATACAATATTAGTTCAAAAGTGTTGTGGAGCTCCTGCACGTTGGGGTTTGGCCAGGGTAGGCCGTCATTGTAAATAAGAATTTGATGTTAACTGACTTGCCTAGTTAAATAAAATAAATAAAAATAGTGGTGGTGCGTTAAGCTAATCAGAAATACTATCAGATCCCCAAATGGGCACATTTATATGCCTACATTTGTGCGCAGGCCAGGTAGACTATAGGCCTACTTCTATGCGCATGCGTCCTCACTCAAGATTGACAGGCGCGTTCCAAACAAAAGACAATGACTAAATTGACAGAACTCATAGATATAATTAAGTAAACCAGAACTTGTTTCTCACAAGTGTAGCATAGCAATAAAAAACTGTACCATAGAGTCTCAGAATAAATTGGAGGAAAAACTAAAGTAAGTGGAGGAATTTTTTCAAGTGTAATATCTTATAATAATAATGCAAACTGGATGGAATATGGGGAAAAATGCACAATTATTTTTTATTCTTGAACATAAATGTTACCAAATATAATCTCTTGCAGCTTGTTACAAATGACGATTCACCAAATTAAATTTTGAAAGAGGAAGCAAAGTAGTTTAAGCATATGTTTCTGTTTGTCTCCTCTAACCTAAGCTAATCATATGGATTTTTTTTCTATTAATAATGTAAAATGAACAGTCATACAGAAAGACTCATGTGAAGGTGAAATTACAGAAGAGGAACTTCTTGATGCGATTAAAGCCTTTAAGTCTGGGAAAACTCAAGGGCTGGATGGCATACTAGTTGAGGTATACCAAACTTTTTTGATATACTCAGGTAACCGTTATTAGCATGTTTTAACCACTCCTGTGTAAATGGTAGATTATCAGACACTCAACAAGAAGGTCTGATTTCATTTTTACTGAAACAGGATACAAGTGGGAAATATAAAGATCCAGTACATTTAAAACATTGGAGGGCCCTTACACTTCTGTGTTGTGATGCTAAAATTCTAGCTAAATGTATAACGCATTGAATTAAAAAGGATTGTCGGACATTATTCATTCTAATCCGCCAGTTTTTTTTACATGGATGATACATTGGAGATAATATAAGGCAAGTACTGGAAACAATAGAACACAACAAATCTGGAAAACCGTGCCTACTCTTCATAGCTGACTTTGAAAAGGCTTTTGATAAATTACGTCTGGAGTTTATATATAAATACCTGGACCATTTAAGTTTTGGAGAATCTCTTATAAAATGTTTTTAAATAATTTATAGTAACCCTAGGTGTAAAATAGCAAATAATGGATACTTCTCAGAAAGTTTTCAACTGTCAAGAGGAGTAAAACAAGGTTGTCCACTATCGGCATATCTATTTATTATGACCATCGAAATGTTAGCTATTAAAATCAGATCCAACAATAATATCAAGGGATTAGAAATTTAGGGTTTAAAAACAAAGTTGTCATGGTACGCTGATGGTTTATGTTTTCTTTAAATTCAGAACTTGGATCCCTCCACAGCCTCATAGAGGATCTAGATGATTTTTCGAACCCCTTTGGATTATAAACAAATTATGATAAGTGTACTATTTTACTTATTGATCACTAAAAAATACAACTTTCACATTACCATGTAGTTTACCAATAAAATGTTCTGATGGTGATGTGGATTTACTCGGTATACATATCCCGAAAGAAAGAAATGATCTCACTCCAATACATTTGAAAAGATATTTAGCAAAAATAGATAAGATCTTGCTACCATGGAAAGGTAAATACCTTCTATTTGTGGAAAAAATCACCCTGATGAACTGTTCAGTCATATCCCAGTTTACCTACTTGCTTATGGTCTTGCCTACACCTAGCGAACAGTTTTTTTATATTATATGAGAAAAAATATTCAATTTTATTTGGAACAGCAAGCCAGACAAAATTAAACGGGCCTATTTATATAATGAATATGAATTCGGAGGGCAGAAATAATTACATATTAAAGTATTAGACCTCTCACTAAAGGCTTCAGTCATAAAAAAAATTATACTTAAATCCAATTGGGTTCTCTAGAAAATGAGTAAGAATGTCTCACCCTATGTTCAAAAAAGGCCTTGTCCCTTTATTCAGATTACAACCTCTCACTTTCAGTTATTTGAAAAGGAAATAATATTTTTAAACAAGCCATAGAAAGTTGGTTGCAATTTCTATTTAATCCACCAGAAAAGAACAAATAATACAATAAATATTTGTGTTTAAACTCATATACTAATTGATTAAAAAAAAACTAATTAAAAAAAAGAAATGTAATAATCTTTGTAAATGATATCATGAATACGACTGGTGGAGTTATGTCATACATGCAGCTAACTAAAAAGTATGGAAATGTCTGCTCTTCCCAAAATTACAACCAACTAATTGCAGCATTATCGCAAAAATGGAAGAGGAAAGTGGAAGGGGGAAAAAGTAAGGAACTTGTCTGTCGGCCTTGCATTAAAGACCATAATTGGTTAAAGAAAATTGTGATAAATTAAAAAGTATACCAGTTTCATTTAAGAACCAAATAATTGACAGCCGTGCCATATAGATTGCTAAATAGTTGGGAAGAGATTTTTGATGTACCGACTCCATGGCCCATGGTTTATGAACTGATACGCAAAACAACGCCGGATTCAAAACTTTGAATTGTTCAATTTAAATTATTATACAGAATTCTTGCAACCAATATGTTATTTATATGGGGGATACAACCTTCCCACCTCTGCAGATTTTGCTGCGAAGAGGCAGAATCATTAGATAATTTGTTTTGGTACTGTCCATATGTAGCCTGTTTTTGGTCACAAGTCCAGGAATGGCTAAAGAATTGCAATATTTACCTGGAGCCAACCCTGCAGATAGCACTACTGGGTGATCGGAAAAGTCATAGTCAATCGATCAATAATATAATAATACGTTTAGCAAAAACATTCATTTTTAAAATTTACAATCTATAGAAACTATGAGAATAGAAAGGGTCAGAACTTTCCTGAAACATCACAGCACAGTTAAAAAAGAAATGGCAAATAGAAATCCAATATCAATGGTGTTAAGAGATAGATGGGAGGGGTTGAATGGAGCTGAAGGTTGGCACTAATAACAACTAATAACACAATAACTAATGTAAATCATACTGTGCCCGTAAAACATAAATACTGTAGGTTAAGAACTTTTTTAAACAGCATGAAAGATATGGCAAATAGAAATAAAAAATAGAGTTAAATCCAAACAAAATAAAACTATTGCAAATAGACTTGTGTCCATAAAATGTATATAGTATGTATATAGTATGTAGTATGTATGCTGATCTGTCCTCAAAAAAAATGATCACACAATGAAGTTATGAATCAATGAATATGCACAAATTGGCAGGTGCATTTTGCATCTAGGCGCATGGTCAATCCAACTCTGCATTGGCCATGCAGTGATATGGCCTCAGCAGAAGTCAGTGCAAGAATGGCCTCAACAGAAGTCAGGGCATTCATACAGTACTTCTTGCACTTCACGTAGTTGTGTAGAGCTGTTGTAAAGGTAGTGAGTAAGTAGAGCTGTTGTAAAGGAAAGGAAATTAGAAATACAGGTGTGCCACGTTTGTAGTGTCGTACCCAAGAAGACTCGATGCTGTAATCGCTGCCAAAGGTGCTTCAACAAAGTACTGAGTAAAGGGTCTGAATACTTATGTAAATATGATATTTAAGTTTTACATTTGGTTTTGTGTGTGTGTTATCCACAGGTAGACACCATGAACTACGTGGGCCAGCTGGCAGGCCAGGTGTTGGTGACAGTGAAGGAGCTGTATAAGGGCATTAACCAGGCCACACTGTCAGGCTGCATCGACGTGGTGGTGGTCAGACAGCCTGACGGGACCTTCCACTGCTCCCCCTTCCATGTACGCTTCGGGAAACTGGGAGTGCTGCGCTCCAAGGAGAAAGTGGTGAGTTCGGGGGATATTTGGGAAAGAGAGGTCAGGGTTTTTTCTGCATAGATTTTTTTTTTGCTGTGTCCAAACATAAAAAGAAAATATATACATTATTTAGAAAATTATTTTCAGGATGTAAAAACAGGTGGGCCTCTAATATTTCCAGACCAAAACCCTTGCGGTGATAGGTAGGTAGGGATGCAAAATTCTGATCATTTAGCAAAACATTTAAGATTCCTAGAATTGGGAGGGAATACGCAGGAAATACAGAATCCTTCAACCAGGATTTCTGAAAAACCTGGGAATTTTGGGAAAGTTAACGGAATATTGTAACCCCAGTGAAAAAATTCCCAGAGCTAAACCCACCCATATTACATTTTTAGCAGAAGTTCTTATCCAGAGCAACTAGTGTCAAGTACCTTGCTCAAGTGCACATCGACAGAGTTTTCAGCTAGCCGGCTTGGGAATTCAAACCAGTGACCTTTCTAGGCTACGTGCTGCCTGCCCAGAATCTTTCTTACACCTTCCTGCTATATTCTGCATCATCTCTGGCAGATGGAAGGATGCTGAAAAACTTTGTCTAGGTCTGTAATGGAACCCTGTCATTCTAAACTGCCATTTGTTTTTTCGCTCTATCACATCCATTACTGACGTGTAATTAGGGCCCTTTCATGTTGCCGTGTGGAAGTGCTGCTGCCTGACACAGATCCAGGTATTAAGAAGTACTTCTGAGAGAGCAATTGAGAGTGAATGGGGGGAGGACGGACCATCCCAGTTCATCATCCCCGGGCTGCAACTCAAATGGCACCCGATTCCCTATTTAGTGCACTGCTTTTAACCAGGGATCTGGTCAAAAGTAGTGAACTAAATAGGTAATAGGGTGTCATTTGGGACACAGTCAGGAGGAGTACCACCCCTACTGTGCCCCTACTGCTACCGCTCGCCTCAGTCACTATGGCAACACAGTTTTAGATATTCCTCTGCATAACGGAGGAGAGATGGCCTTGATACAGTACAGAGAGTAATGTAACGTAACAGTGTGGGAGGATTGACCCAGCATCAGGCAATGGATTTGGTGATGATGCTATCTTTTATAGGATCCTTTGAAAATTCATATAGCTACTTCACTGGTTGTATTATTGATGGACATATATGTTTTTTAGCCTTTACATAAAACATTTAACATTTTATTCCTTTACTGAAACAGACCATTATCCCTCTGTCTGTGTCCCAAGTTGCATCCTATTTCCTACATAGTGCATTTCTTTTGAACAGAGACCTACACAGGCAGCCCAATTATGATGTTTTTTCCACTAATTGTCTTTTGACCAATCACATCAGTTCTTTTCACATCAGATGTTTTTCAGAAAAATAATCTGAATCGGGCTGCCTGTGTAAACGCAGCCTAAGACTGCAAGCAGGTAATCATCTGGCCCAGTTTGCTTTCATTAACCATATCATGGTGTTAGTCTACATACAGCACATTGTTGTTTTGTGCATGCAAGCACACAATAATAAGTATGTTGAATATTTACAGTGATCTTGCTGAAGCAAGCACACTAATACAGTACCAGTCAAAAGTTTGCACACACCTACTCATTCAAGTGTTTTTCTTATTTTTACTATTTTCTATATTGTAGACTAATAGTGAAGACATCAAAACTATGAAATAACACATATGGAATCATGTAGTAACCAAAAGAGTGTTAAACAAATCAAAATATATTTTAGATTTTAGATTCTTCAAAGTAGCCACAAATTCCCTTGATGACAGCTTTGCACAGTCTTGGCATTCTCTCAACCAGCTTAATGAGGAATGCTTTTTCAACAGTCTTGAAGGAGTTCCCACATATGCTGAGCACTTGTTGGCTGCTTTTCCTTCACCCTGCAGTCCAACTTATCCCAAACCATCTCATTTAGGTTGAGGTAGGGTGATTGTGGAGGCCAGGTCATCTGATGCAGCACTCCATCACTCTCCTTGGTCAAATAGCCCTTACACAGCCTGGAGGTGTGTTTTGGGTCATTGTCCTGTTGAAAAACGAATGATAGTCCCACTAAATGCAAACCAGATTGGATGGTGTATCGCTGCAGAATTCTGTGGTTGGTTAAGTGTTAAGGCTGGTTAAGTGTGCCTTGCATTCTAAGTAAATCACTGACAGTGTCACCAGCAAAGCACCATCACACCTCCTTCAAGGTTAGAACCACACATGCGGAGATCATCCGTTCACATACTCTACGTCTCCAAAGACACGGCAGTTGGAACTAAAAATCTCAAATTTGGACTCTCAGACCAAAGGACAGATTTCTATTGGTCTAATGTCCATTGCTTGTGTTTCTTGGCCCAAGCAATTCTCTTCTTATTGTTGTGTCCTTTAGTAGTGGTTTCTTTGCAGCAATTCGACCATGAAGGCCTGATTCACCCAGTCTCCTCTGAACAGTTAATGTTGAGATGTGTCTGTTTCTTGAACTCTGTGAAGCATTTATTTGGGCTGCAATCTGAGGTGCATTTATGAGAGTGGTCCTCATGAGAGCCAGTTTCATCATAGCGCTTGATGGTTTTTGCGACTGCACTTGAAGAAACTTTAAAAGTTCTTCAAATTTTCCTTTAAGACATGACTGACCTTCATGTCTTAAAGTAATGATGGACTCATTTTTCTTAGCCCTATTTGGTTTTAGACATTTCAAATAAGCAATCTTCTGTATACCATCCCTACCTTGTCACAACATTGGCACATTAAGAAGGAAAGAAATTCCACAAATTAACTTTTAACAAGGCACACCTGTTAATTGAAATGCATTCCAGGTGACTACCTCATGAAGCTGGTTAAGAGAATGCCAAGTGTGTGCAAATCTGTCATCAAGAAAAGGGTGGCTACTTTGAAGAATCTCAAATACAAAATATATTTTTACTACATGATTCCATGTGTTATTTCATATTTTTGAAGTCTTCACTATTATTCTATAATGTAGAAAATAGTTACAAATAAATAAAAACCCTTGAATGAGTAGGTGTGTCTAAACTTTTGACTGGTACTGAACATTGTGAGTGAACTGTTTATACACTGAACAAAAATATAAACGTGTTGGTCCCATGTTTCATGAGCTGAAATAAAACATCCCAGAAATGTTCCGTATGCACAAAAAGTATATTTAACTTAATATTATTTTTTGGTTTACATCCCTGTTAGTGAGCATTTCTCCTTTGCCAAGATAATTCATCCACCTGACAGGTGTGGCATATCAAGAAGCTGATTAAACATCATGATTATTACACAGGTGCACCTTGTGCTGGGGACAATAAAAGGCCACTCTAAAATGTGCAGTTTTGTCACACAACACAATGCCACAAATGTCTTAAGTTTTGAAGGAGTGTGCAATTGGCATGCTGACTGCAGGATTGTCCACCTTAGCTGTTGCTAGAGAATTGAGTATTAATTTCTCTACCACAAGACGCCTCCAACATCGTTTTAGAGAATTTGACAGTGCATCCAACTGGTCTCACAACCGCAGACCACGTGTTTGGCGTTGTGTGGGCGAGCGGTTTTCTGATGTCAACATTGTGAACAGAGTGCCCCATGGTGGCGGTGGGGGTTATGGTATGGGTAGCCAGCCATAAGCTACAGACAGCAAACACAATTGTATTTTATCAATGGCAATTTGAATGCCCAGAAATACTGTGACGAGATCCTGAGGCCCATTGTCATGCCATTCATCCACCGCCATCACCTCACGTTTCAAATCAAATGTTATTTGTCACATGCGCCGAATACAATACCGTGAAATGCTTACTTACAAGCCCTTAACCAACAATGCAGTTTAAGAAATAGAGTTATAAAACATTTACTAAATCAAGTAAAAAAAATCTAATCAATCAAAAAGTAACACAATAAATGTACATAACAATAGGAGGCTATATACAGGGGATACCTGTACTGAGTCAATGTGCGGGGGTACAGGTTAGTCAAGGCAATTTGTAAAGTGACTATGCATAGATAATAATAAACAGCGAGTAGCAGCAGTGTAGTTCAGCATGATAATGCACAGCCCCATGTCGCAAGGATCTATACACAATTCCTGGAAGCTGAAAATGTACCAGTTCTTCCATGGCCTGCATACTCAACAGACATGTCACCCATTGAGCAAGTTTGGGATGCTTTGGATCGCCATGTACGACAGTGTGTTCCAGTTTCACAGCACTGAAGAGGAGTGGGACAACATTCCACAGACCACAATCAACAGCCTGATCAGATGTGTCACGAATGGTGGTCACACAAGATTAATTTGTTTCAATTTACTAATTTCCTTATATGAACTCTAACTCAGTAAAATCTTTGAAATTGAGTTGGGAGGGGGAGTGCCCCCCACATCCGTGGGCAAAACTGATCCTAAATCAGCACTCCTAGTCTGAGACGCTTGATACATAAATGGATGCCTGACCTGTCCTTTCCCTCTGCAGATTGACATTGAGATCAATGGAGAACCAGTGGAGTTGCACATGAAGCTGGGGGACAACGGAGAGGCCTTCTTTGTTCAGGAAACCGAGCAGCATAATGTGAGATTTTTTTTATCGGTTTCATGACAACCACTGTTGACACAGCTTATTACTGACTGTGTATATGTCCCAAATGGCTCCCTATTGTCTAAAACGTGCACTTCTTTTGAGCAAAAGTAGTGCACCATGTAGGGGATAGGGTGCCATTGGGGACGTAGTCTATAACGTGATCTTGTTGTGACTCGTCATCTCTTTGTCACCCCGACCCAGGAGATAATCCCTGCCCACCTTGTGACGTCGCCCATCCCCACAGAGGAGGCTCTGGGGAGGGGCAGAGAGTCCAGAGCTGGGGAGTCGGGCCTGGAGGGTGGGCTGCAGCCGCCCCAGGGGGACTCACAAAACCCAGCCTCCTCCTCCACCCCCCTCCTTCCCCCCAGCACCACAGCAGGGAAGAAGAAGAAGAGACGTAGGAAGAAGCACAAAGCAGACCCCCGGAAGGAGGAGCAACAGGCCTCCACTGCTGGTGGTGAGGAGGTCTGTGAACTGAGCTCAGACGAGGAGCACGGTACACAAAACAACGGCAGGTAAATGGACAGAGGAGTAGGGTGAAGTTGCCCCTAGATGCTGACCCCCCCCCCCCCCCCAGACAGAGGGTGCTAACAGGAGCTCAATGACTCCATAGGTACACTCAGGTTGGGTCTGGGTGGGTCTGTTCAGCACAGTGTGTGTAGAGGATAGGGAGTGTTAACACTGTGGTCAATGGGGGATATTCTTCATTCCCTCAGGGCCCCCTTGTTCTCTACAGTGAAGGACACAGTGGAACACAGGCAGCACCCCAACCTCCACTCATTGGACAGCTACCCCTTCTCTGATGGAGACTGGTCTCCCGGCGACAGCCACAGGTATGACCCCCTCACTCAGTCGCTCAGTCAATAACTTCCTATTCAAATATTTACACAGATCATGCAAACAGTCAGGATCATTAGGAAGATTTTTTATTTCCTTAGGACTTAACAAAAAAGAAAACGTAGTTAATCTAGCACACCTGATTCTAATAATTAGCTGGTTAATAAGCTGAATCAGGTTAGTTACAACTAGGGTTCGATTGAAAACTTACAGGAGGGTAATTCTCCAGGAACACGGTTGGAGTGCACTGATCTAAGGCATGTTATAGAGCAGTACACTGGACAGCCGTTAATGAGCCTTTTATTTGGAAGGTTATGTCCCTGACGTCGGCTCAAGCTTCAGTTATCTTAAAAGGCGCAGTCAGATGTCCAGTGTATTGCTCTATAACACGCCTTGGATTGAACCTCATTTTAGGTAGATATTCATTAAAATGGTAGCAGAACATTGATTGAATAGCCCTGTGGAGCTGTGAGTACATGTTGTGTATGTGTTGTGCTGTTTTCTCGATTGTAACAGATCCCCAAGATCCCTGTCAGAGCCCATGTCTCCAAAGAGCGACTCAGAGTTGATGGTGAAGTTATCAGAGAGCATGCTCAGAGCAGAGTCACACATGCAGTGGTCCTGGGGTGAGTTCCCAGAATCCACCAGGGTAAGACCTAGATCTTGTGTTTCAAATGTCTCTACATTCCCTATATAGAGATGGAAATATGCCAAACTGATTTCATATTGACTCTTGTCCAGGTCAGTAAGAAAGAGCCCTCGGAGCTGCCTAAGACGATGACTATCACCCCGTCAGAGAGCACACACTTCAGGGTCATCCTCAGCTCAGAGGCCATGGAGGTGGAGGCTGGGGGCCTGCACACCTCTCTGGACCCAGGGTGTGGACCTGCCATCGTCAAACCAGAGCCCCGGACCCCCAAACAAAATACCCTCCTCAGCTCAAAACACCACCCACCCGACCCTCTATCTGAACCCCATCATCCCCCCAAACCTATTCATGACCATTGCCCACCCCAACCTGAACCGTGTCCCCTCAAACCAGAACCAGGTGCTCTAATGTCGGAGCCCAGTCCAGACCTCTGTATCCCGTCCAAGCCTGAACGGAGGGGCCCTTGGACTTCCACTCCTCCCAGTGTGCTTGATTCCAGCCAGAGGGACAGTGGCTCTACTGCCGGTGGGGCCAGTTGCATGGCCGGGGACCTGGGGTCCATCGGCTCCAAGACTGACTCCCCCTCCAAGAGGAGAGGTACTAATTGTGCTTTAAATAGCAACCGAAAGTATTTAAAAAAACAAATTGAAAGTATGCATAGACGGTTTATATAAATAGCTTATTGATCAAGTATAACACATGACTTAGGCCATTTATAAAGATTTTGGCTTACGGCAGCACAATGTGCCGGATGATGGCATTCCATAGCCCTCTGTTGTTAATGACTGCTAGTATGAACAAATGCTTTACATTACTTTTATGTCCTCCATTTGATGTTTTATGTCCCCTATATGATGTTTTATGTCCCTTATTTTAAGTACCTCATAGCTCTATCACTACAGAATGGTCTGATGGCAACAGAAAGAAAATGGCTTGGTCATGAGTAAGGCCTCAGACACACCAATAGCGTGTGCTGGCCGGGTCATTCCTACCAGACCTCATAACATTTGGGGGGGAAAGTATATCAGAAAATATATAATATATCAGAAAAAAGTTTTGGGGCAACATATTTTAGGTGCATTTTCCAACCTGTTAGGTACATAATACATAATCCTAACAGGGTAGAACATAAACCTAAATTAGCCATAGCTCTGTGAGTGATCAAGATTGAGCTACCATAATGGTGAGCAGGATTTCAACATCTCTATCAAACATATTTAAAAAATATATATATACATTTTGTTAATTTTCTCTATAATTTTGCCTGACAGGGTGAACATTTACGAGTGGGACATAGACTAACAACATGAAACATGGACAAATGGATAAAACTGAGTGTTTGTATTTATTTAGCCTTGCACCATTGTTTTCCCACCAAATAAATTATGACTCTTCCTGAATGTGGTGTCATTGTAGGAAGGGGTTGTTTTCTTAAAGAAGAATTACAATAAACTAACAGGGTGAAAAGTGATATCAGGGACAAACAGAAAATCTAACAGAAAATACAAACATCATGGAAAGAAAACATTGATGAGAGTGAATTTAACTAGGTCTATAAAACAGTGATGAAAGATTAAGTATTTTATCATTTATAATTTTATGGCTTATATTTCTTGTGGAAGTTGATGAATAATAACCGGGAACATGGCAAAAACGCCTACATTCGCTGAAAAAAAGTGTTAAAAATGTATACAATTCCCTTTCAAGATCCATATTTTGTTATTTTTAAGGTAAAGCCTTTTGGAATCCACATTTTACACTAAATAATAAATTATATTTCCTGGGGACAGAAAAGACACATAGTAGGAATGACCCAGCCAAGAGTACTTAGAACCTCTGTTCAGAGTGCCTGCCTAAATGTGCGAGTGTGCACCAATTTTACATGTAGAATTGTGTGATAATGTCGTCAGTCAAAGCTCTACAGCTGGTGGTCCCTAAAACACCGCGCTTAACGATCAGCAGACAAAAATTTGATCCACATTCGGTGCTATGTGCGCAAGCCTTAAGGGTTCAGACAGTGTTATTGACTACACCCGGAATTGGGCTGTGAATGGTTTAAGTGAATTATGATTATTCGTCTGTGTGTGACGAAGGTGTGAGGAAGAGGAGTCAGCACCAGGGGCCTGAGGATATCTACCTGGACGACCTGAACGCTATGGAGCCTGACGTCGTCGCGCGCTACTTAGCTCCCAAGAGGTACCTCATCATGCCTTTCATCCCATGTATTGAGGCCCTATTCCCTTTATAGGCACCGTATTCCCTTTATAACGCACTACTTTTGACCAGGGCCCATAGAGTTGTGTTGCAGTGACTGACCAGTCTGTGGTTGTGTGTGTGTGTGTTGCAGTGAGTCCGAGACCATCCCTAAGCACTGGGTGGAGGTTGGCCGGTGCGATGGGTCCCAGTCTCCCCAGTCTGTGGGCAGTGCAGCGGCCGACAGCGGGACAGAGTGTCTGTCTGACTCGGCTGGGGATCTACCAGACATCACCCTGTCTCTCTGTGGAGGGGTCGGAGAGAACTCTGAAATCTCCAAAGGTAAAGTGTCCTATTGTATGTAAGTGTTATGTTATAGTGAATAGGGGTGTGCCCTAAATTGCACCCTATATAGTGCACTACTTTTGACCAGGCACTGTAGGGAATAGGGTGCCGTTTGGGACACAACCTAGGGCTTCACTTTGATAAGTATGCAAATAACTAACTAGTACACTGTTACTCACAATGCCACAAATAATAATGTGTTATATTATATTATATGACAATAGATATGCTATAATGATGAGCAGATTAGGATACCTTGAAGATGCAAATGCTATGATACTTTTATTGCAGAGAAATTCATGGAGCACATCATCACATATCATGAATTTGCTGAAAATCCAGCAATCATTGACAATCCCAATTTGGTGGTTAGAATTTCAAACCGGTGAGTCGTTCAGCCGTCCTACTCATACTAATTCATATTCCTGCATCATAGACTGACATTTTGAACAGAAGATCACAATTTGTAGATTTCCTTGAACTAATCACAATTATATTATTGCACAGTTCCTTCAGAAGTATTCACACCCCTTGACTTTTTCCAAATTTAAAGCCTGAATTTAAAATTGATTTTGCGTCACTCGCCAAAACACAATACCCCATAATGTCAAAGTGGAATTATTTTTTTGCTAATTAATTAAAAATTAAAAACTGAAATGTCTAGCATATCAACCACTTTGTTATGGCAAGCCTAAATAAATTCAGGAGTAAAAATGTGCTTAACAAGTCACATAATCAAATCAAATCAAATGTATTTATATAGCCCTTCTTACATCAGCTGATATATCAAAGTGCTGTGCAGAAACCCAGCCTAAAACCCCAAACAGCAAGCAATGCAGGTGTAGAAGCACGGTGGCTAGGAAAAACTAAACTAAAACCTAGGAAGAAACCTAGAGAGGAACCAGGCTATGAGGGGTGGCCAGTCCTCTTCTGGCTGTGCCGGGTGGAGATTATAACAGAACATGGCCAAGATGTTCAAATGTTCATAAATGACCAGCATGGTCAAATAATAGTAATCACATTGAACAGGTCAGGGTTCCATAGCCGCAGGCAGAACAGTTGAAATTAGAGCAGCAGCACGGCCAGGTGGACTGGGGACAACAAGGAGTCATCATGCCAGGTCGTCCTGAGGCATGGTCCTAGGGCTCAGGTCCTCCGAGAATAAGTTGCATGGACTCGCTCTGTGTGCAATAACATTGTTTAACATGATTTTTGAATGACTACCTTATCGCTGCACCCCACACATAAAATTATCTGTAAGGTCCCTCAGTCAAGCAGTGAATTTCAAACACAGATTCAAGCACAAAGACCAGGGAGGTTTTCCAATGCCTCACAAAGAAGGCCAACTATTGGTAGATAGGTAAAAATATAGAAAAGCAAACATTGAATATCCCTTTGAGCACGGTGAAGTTATTAATTACACTTTGGATATTGTATTAATACATACAAATGATTGTCATTTAGCAGACATACAAATGATTGTCATTTAGCAGATGCTCTTATCCAGAACGACTCACAGTAGTGAGTGCATACATTGTCATACTTCTTTTTACTGGCCCCATGTGGGAATTAAACCCACAACCCTGGCGTTCTAAGCACCACGCTCTACCAACTGAGCCACAACCAGTCACTACAATACACCCAGTCACTACAAACATACAGCCGTCCTTCCTAACTCAGTTGCCGGAGAGGAAGGACACCGCTGAGGAATTTCAACAGCAGGCCAATGGTGACTTTAAAACAGTTACATAGTTTAATAGCAGTGATATGAGAGAACTGAGGACCAACAACATTGTGGTTACTCCACAATAGTAACCTAATTAACAGAGTGAAAAGAAGGAAGTCTGTACAGGATAAAATATTCCAAAACATGCATCCTGTTTGCAATAAAGCACTAAAGTAAAACTGAAAAAAATGTGGCAAAGAAATTAACTTTATGTCCTGAATGCAAAGTGTTTGGGGCAAATCCAACACATCACTGTGTACCATTCTTCATATTTTCAAGCATGGTAGTGGCTGCATCATGTTATGCGTATCGGCAAGGACTAGGGATTTTTTTAGGATAAAAAAAAACAGATTAGTGCCAAGCACAGGCAAAATCCTCGAGGACAACCTGCTTCAGTCTGCTTTCCAACGGACACTAGGAGGAAAATTCACCATTCAACAGGACAATAACCTAAAACACAAGGCCAAATATACATTGGAGTTGCTTACTAAAACGACGTTGAATGTTTCTGAGTGGCCTACTTACAGTTTTGACTTAAATCGGCTTGAAAATATATGGCAAGACTTGAAAATGACAGTCTAGCAATGATCAACAACCAACTTGACAGAGCTTGAAGAATCTTTCAAAGAATGTGTAAGTATTGTACAATCCAGATGTGCAAAGCTCTTAGAGACTTACTCAGAAAGACTCACAGCTATAATTGCTGCCAAAAGTGATTCTAACATGTATTGACTCAGGGGTGTGAATACTTATGTAAATGTGATATTTCTGTATCTCATTTTCAATACATTTGAAAAAAAAATCTAAAAACAGGTTTCCGCCTCTCGAGTGGCTCAGCCGTTTCCTCTGACACATTGGCGCCGCTGGCTTCCGGGTTAAGCGAGCAATGTGTCAAGAAGCAGTGCTGCTTGGCAGAGTCGTGTTTCGAAGGACGCATGGCTCTCGACCTTCGCCTCTCCCGAGTCTGTACAGGAGTTCCAGCGTTGGGACAAGACTGTAACTACCAATTGGATATCACTAAATTTGTGACAAAATTGAGTTAAAAATAAAAAACAATCCGCTTTGTCATAGGGTATTGTGTGTAGATTAATGAGAATTCAGGCTGTAACACAGCAAAATGTGGAATTAGTCGAGGGATATGAATACTTTCTGAAGGCACTATATATATATTTTTTTTTTATTATTATTATTTTTACAGATATTACAACTGGACATTGGCAGCTCCATTGATACTAAGTATGCAAGCTTTCCAGAAGAACCTGCCCAAGGTAGAGCACATGTTATGCATTATGAATGTATGTTAGAACTTCAACATTCTGTGCATGTACTCATAAATACTTCATGTGTATCTAAGGCCACAGAGGAGGCATGGGTGAAAGAGAAGATGCCTAAGAAGTCCGGCCGCTGGTGGTTCTGGAGGAAAAGCAGCGTCAAACAGGTAGGGACTGCATCCCAAATGGTACCCTATTCCTTATACAGTGTAATACTTAGGTCCAATAAGGCTGTGCACAAAATAGTGCACTATATAGGGCTCTCAAACTCAACTCCGGACCTCGAAGCCAGTTATACTGTGTTTTTTCATTGTTCCCCTCCAATCAGGGACTGATTTAGACCTAGGACACCAGGTGGCTACAATTAATTATCAGGTACCCCTGATATAGGGAATAGGGTGCCATTTGGGACAACGGGGTGTTTTTGCAGTAGGTTTACTGGTATTGATACTCTGTAGTACCCGTAATGAAATCAACCTTAGCTGAACAGCTTTCCTGATACTGTCATTTGTCACCTTAAACAGATGGTCCATGATTTTCACCATCTCTTTCCTCATGACTCTTTTTTTTGTGTGGGCAGAAAATAGTTCCCATGTGAATCCCATTGGATTTGCATTTCCGTTGTAAATTAGCCTAAGCAAATCAGAGTGAGGAGAACCATGTGCTAATTGTACTGCATAATCTTAGGAATAATTTTTTCATTTCATAAATGGACAGTAATTCCATTATTAATCAAGGAAAAACACTAGGCCATATACAGCCAGTGTTGACATGATGACGTTTCATTAACGGGTGATTAATGTTGTCTGCTCTGCTCTCCAGTCTTCAGAGGCCAAGATGGACAGACACGAGTCCCAACACAGAGACACAGAGAGCCCTGTCCTCGATCAACAGATTCCAGCAGTGCCACAGTGAGTCAGCTTTGCACCACCCTGTCTCACCCTGTCTGTCCCCCACCACCCCTCCCTGGCGTTATTTCACAAGGGGAAGCCCAATTATTCACACTGTGATGTCACCCGCCTCACCCATATTCATCATTACACCAACCAATGGGAAACTATATTAGCCCTGGAAAAACAGTGATTCATAGGAAATGCCCCTGAGAACATGCATGAGGGACCCTGTTTGGGAGTCTCATCTGTGTTTTTTCTTTCTGTAGTAAATGAAGCTTGGTGACAATTCAGTGTTGGGATACTGCCCTCTAGCGGCAGCATATACAAATGCTGGATGTTCATTTTAATAACTGATGTCTAGAGAAGCGTCATTCCTGTCGTTATATTTTCAGAGTAACTACTCACTCCCCTAATCTTTACTCACATTAGTTTAATCTTATACTGTTTTTAGGAAGTCTGATGTTGACCTGAGGTTGTTGTTATTTGACATGCAGGCAGAAAGCAATAGACGACTCCTCCAGCGATGAAGAATCGAAAGAGCTCAACACAGTGGCACCTACTGAGCACATGCACACAGAGCTACCTCCACCAACTGGCTCGCACTCCTACATGAAGTCTCTCCGCCTCTCGTCTGACCAGATAGTAAAGAGCTTCTAACTTATAAAGTGATATTATTTAAATCCTATAAAGTGATATTATTTAAATCCTATAACGTGATATTATTTAAATCCTATAAAGTGATATTGGCACATAGAGTTGGATAGAGGGCACATCTTTGCATCCTTACCCTCATAGCTTCTGTGACAGAATGGGAAGCGCAATTGAGGGCTATTGAGGGCAAGTGCACCCTTTGTCCTACTGTTAGCACCTGTCAGTGCCCAGAAGAGATTTTGGAAACCACTTCTTCAAGTCACTCTCTCAGGCACCAGTTTATTTGTGTCTTCTCATAGGTCAGTCTGAAGCTGAGGGAGGGGCCTAATGACGTCACTTTTAGCATCACCACCCAGTACCAGGGGACGTGTCGCTGCGAGGGCACCATCTACCTGTGGAACTGGGATGACAAAGTCATCATCTCTGACATCGACGGCACCATCACCAAGTAAAGTGGCCTTCAATTCTGTTTAACGACATTACCCAGTCAGTCCCCTCAGTCTTAACTCCTAGGTTGCAGCCCAAAAGTCAACCTCAGATTCTTAGGAGACTCAACATCTGATATGGGATTAAGATCCTCTCCTGATCTTTTAATTTCTCATCTTCTGTTCGATGTTGGAGGTCTGTCTGGTAATCAGACAGTCTTCTGTCCAAACACACGATTACACATAATTACACTTAAAGGTGAAATATGGGATTCAAACAAATCAGTTCTTCAAGAATCAAGTATAAAAATGGATGTATCAATCCCACACTCTTAAATGTAAAGGTACAAGTTGGAACCAAATAGGGTTCATGAGAGCGATACCATAGGGGAACCATTTTAGGGCACCAGTTTGTGTCTTCTCATAGGTCAAATTAAAGCTGACAGTATGCACTTTAACTGTATAGTCATTGCATGATTCAAATCAAAATGTTTGGAGTATAGAGCCAAAAGAAGAAAAAATGCTTCACTTGTCCTAATAATTACGAAGGGCTCTTCCTTGAATTTTCTTTTGCGGTTAACTTTTCATTATCTGAATAGACACTTGTGGTTTCTAGCTAACGTTACACCAATCAAAACAGTGGAGCGTGTAGTGAAGCAAAACTTTAGTGGTCAAAACCATTCATCTTTGGGTGACTGGGGGGGAGCGAGTTTCACGCAACCATTTATAAACTGGTAATTAAAAAAAAAATATATATATATATATTACAGACTAGCTAAAAAAATAAGTACAAATTGACAAATTATCTAATGCACCCCCTATTTTTATTTGCTCCATGGCTCTGTGGACCCACGGCTGTTTGGCTCATCTCAGTCGTAAAGAGGAATAACTTTGCCGCTGTTTCTGATTAATAAACAATGCCATGCTGGTGGGTGGTAACATTCAAATAAAACCCAGCCCTCAAATAATTTTCATGTCATATCATAGGAAAAGACACCACATTCACACAGATTTGCACGAAGTGGGGAGGTTGGATTTGTCACTTCAAGCCCAGATATATCATACTTTGACTAAAATGATGACTTATTGATTTAAATCTGTATGCAACATCATGGTTAAGCTCTGGTCATCGTCTTTCAGCTACAAAAAGTGGATTTCTACTAATTTCTACTGGTGTGGGTTTTTATGTCTCACCAAATGCTCCTTTTTCTTAGGTCTGACGTGTTTGGCCAAATTCTCCCTCAGCTCGGGAAAGACTGGACTCATCAAGGCATTGCTAAGCTGTACCACTCAGTGCATGAGTAAGTAAGCCCTAGCCCAGGGCCTGCGTATGTATCAAGCGTCTCAGAGTAAGAGTGCTGATCGAGGATCAGGTTCCCCCTGTCCATGTTATCTTATTCATTGCGACCTAAAATGCTAAACGGATCCTTGTCAGCACTCCTATTTAAGTTGCTTGATACATATGGCTCTAGAACTACCATTTATCACATCCACCACTTAGTCAATGCATGACTAATCACATTCCTGTTTCACATGAAATGGTGGATAGGAGACGGATCTAATGTTGCAGTTATACTTCAATGTGCATTTTTTCAGGAATGGCTACAAATTCCTGTACTGTTCGGCGCGGGCAATCGGCATGGCGGACATGACCAGAGGGTACTTGTACTGGGTGAACGACCGGGGAACCATCCTGCCTCGAGGACCCCTCATGCTGTCCCCTAGCAGCCTCTTTTCTGCATTTCACAGGTACAACTCACCCTTAACTTCTCAGTTGGTTCAGTCTGCTTGGATTTGTAATAGCATTGTAATATAGTTAGATTGCAATGCATTTTCTTTCCTCTTCTCCGCCTTTCAGAGTTAAAACTGATCTTTCAGTTCCTATTTGGTACAGTCTGCTTGGAATAGTAATAACGTTGTAATAGCATTATAATATAGTTAAATTTCAAGGCTTTTTGATTCCTTTCTACTTAACCTTTTATCAGGGAGGTGATTGAAAAGAAGCCAGAGAAGTTCAAGATTGAATGCCTAACAGACATCAAGAACCTCTTCTACCCAAACACACATCCCTTCTACGCAGCCTTTGGAAACAGAGCAAATGTAAGCTTTGTTTTACCTTCTCATTGTGTACTTATTTTGGAATAAGATCAGAATTATGGTGATTGTTAAGACTACTCCTCTGTTTTTGGCTCAGGATGTGTTTGCCTACAAGCAAGTGGGTGTACCAGTGTGTCGGATATTCACAGTCAACCCCAAAGGGGAGCTCATCCTAGAGCAATCGAAAGGCAATAAGACTTCGTAAGTAGCGACTTCACAGGATTGTAATCATAATGACTCTTTTATCTCTCTGTATGTCAGGAGTGTGGGTTTCTTGGGGAGTATTTTGGCCGGATTCAATTGCCGACAAATGCCCCTTTTAAAGGCGTTCGTGGAGATCGTCTGATGTTCGCGGAGATCACATTCACGGTAAAATGCTGTGGCTGTAGGCTCAAGCGTATATGACCTTCAAAGTCTAGTGCAGTGCGCTTGTCGACAACGTGCCTTTTAATGAATCCCGACCTTGGTCAGTAAGTACAGTAACCGTTATCTAACCCCTTCCCTGTCTTTCACTGTAGCTACGGCCGACTGAGTGAATTGGTGGAGCACGTTTTCCCTTTACGCAGTAAGGAGCAGAGCGCCACCTTCAGTTTCCCAGAATTCAGTTCTTTCTGCTTCTGGAGACAGCCAATCGCTGAGGTCTGCCTTGAGGAGCTGCTCTGAAACAACCAATCGCTGATGTGCGTCTTGAGGAGCTGCTCTGATTTCTGATTGGACAGTTCCCACAGCTGTGGTATTATCAGGTATTAAGGCGATAACCAACAGACACTTCGGGTATGGTCGATGCACTTTGTGTCTTTTGGACGGGAAAGAAATCACTTGAAATCAACTGTATTTGTTGGAATCGATGTAAGCAATATTTTGTATTGCTTAATAATTGTATTGGTCTTCCCATGATGATTGCTTGTACTGCCTTAACTGATGACTATACTATGTGTCTACTGATGCTGAATTATATTCCATTGTTTAGTGCTCCACAGGTTTAATAGCGTTTCGTTGATATATCAGTAAGAACTGCGTCACATGATCGATTTAGGCATACATTCCAATACAGACTGTACAGCTTTTTTACAGTACAATGTGAAGAGAAAGAAGACAGGCGTAGTCGTAAGGTTAGTTATTTGGCTTGAGTGATAACGCACTCCCTATGTTGGGGTGTCCCGCTGTTTGGGAAGGCCTTACATTATAGTGTATGCATGCTATGCTAAGTTTGAACTAAGGGCTCTCTTCAAGCCGTGTCGCGAAGGTTCAGCGTTACGGCGCGATTTGAAATTGAAAGGAAACCTTCCCGCGTTAGCGGAGACGACTGCATTCACGTTAAACGCCGCAAATGTCAGCCCAATTGGAAGTTACCTTTATTTTGCGGAATCTGTAACGTTTCAGCGATACAGATTGAGTCGATCGCTAATATGTTGTGCAGAGCTGCCAGTGGAACTGGCACCAGTCTTAGATACACGCATACTGTATGATAATTGATCGATTTAAGTGATCTGAGCAGGCAATGTTTTAGACATATATGCAGATGGCTGCAGTGAAGTTTATGGCGATGGAAGGCCTTTCTAAAGTGTCGATGCTGCTGACACACAGGGCACACAACACTGGAGCCTTTGGATGGAGACAGACTAATATGCACTGAAAGCACAATTATATGTTTTAGCAGACGTTTTATGGGTTAACTTTGACAGTGTGTTATGAAATGAATGCTTCTTTATGGGATATTTCTATTGTTATAACTTGGGTTTGTCTAGTATATTTTGAATTATTATACCATTGTATTTGATGACGTTCGGAGGTGTTGCAGAGTTCCTCAGTAACAAAGGCATTCTTTCTATGAAAGTGATATTTTGTGTGGAGAGTACACACATCTTAACACGCTGGTATTTGTTGTGTTTTTCAGTGTATCTATTAAGAGATTAATTTTACAGTTCACACACTCTCCAATCTTAAATGCCTTCACTGTTACTTGATTAAGTGTTATTTTTGAGTGTCACTATATACATTGAAGTGTATGTTTGGGATATGAATGTTTAGCAAAAAAAAGAAAAAAGATAAAATCTATGATTCCATGCAGATGTTTCCTATGCTTATTTCAGAAACTTGTTTTTGGGAAAGGAGGGTGTAACTTTTGGAACATCATGAACATCTTTTCACATGCCAACAATCTGTCTAAACGGAATTTACTGTTAAAAACAGTGTGATTTTTTTGCTGAGACCTTAATATATTTTTTTATAATGGAGTGTTTTGCCACACGTTGTTTTAGCACAAAACTATTTTCTAAAATACCTGCGATACCAATACAAATAAGTATAGTATATTACAGTGATACTTCCCCAGAGACAGATGAACTCGTGGATACCATTTTTATGTCTGTGTCCAGTATGAAGGAAGTTAAGATTTAGTGATGCGGACCAATGCTAACTAGCGTTAGCACAATCAATGGAAATCTATGGGTACATGCTAGCATGCTAATTGCCAAAATCCCAAAGTATCCCTTTAACCATTCTATCATACATTTATAGTGATACTATTAATTAACAATAGGCCTATATAATAAAACAATAGTTAATAAACACTCATGGCCACTGTTTAGACAAAGCTTTTATTACTGGTACCAGGGGCAGAATTGAAGTTCTCTGATTCAAAACAGTTCATTTTCAGGCATTGTTCCTAAAGAACATTGTGACTCACTGGGAGGTGATGAAATACAAAGATCTTTCAAAACAACTGTGCTCGTTTTGAAGTTCTGCATCCCTTGTCAGGTAGGAAAAGGACCAGTCTATTTGTTTAACAGTAGTTCCGCTTACAATGCTATGTACAATTGATAGTCCTCAATAAAAATAGTCATTTGAAAATACCTAAAATTACACAGGTTTAAAATAAATGGTACAACAAATGTAAACAAATTGAACACACACATCAACACAAGCATACATTCAAAGATGTAATTTTAAAAAATGTTGCATTTAGAATATAATCACTAAATATGAATACTCCATGAATTGCAGTAGCCAGCCCCGTTCCCTCCATAACGATCTTATGATAAAATATTTGATACACATTTATTTTTGTATGAAAGCTCTGTCATAAGATTGCTTTAAAGTACCATCATGAGTTACTACAATACCTGTAAGGCATACCCACATCTAAAGTAGAACTAGTGTTTTAAGGTTGGAGCTTTATAATGCTACTCATTGGTGGGGGTTATCTTTTTGAGGAGGTGGGGTAGAGAAGCACGGCGCTAAACGTCGAGAGGACCTCTGTGTTCTCTGAGATAGCAAGTTTGCCTGCGGTCATGACTAAACCTGCCCTGTCCCCACGCTTCAGAGTGAGAACCAGGCTCAGGGAGGCTGAGCCTCCGCAGTCACAGCTACTGGAGCTAGCCCCACCTCCGCCACCATTAGCAGGAAGGTAACCAGCCGTGTCCAGCCTCTGGATGCTGTGGTTGGACACAGAGAGCACTGCCTCCACCCTGGCACCTCTCTGGGCTGTCAGCACAGCAGTCAGCAGGTAATGGCCCTCCATGGGAACATTGAAGATGCCTGGAAGAGTAGGAAGAAATAAGGGAGGGCGAATATTAAAGAGGGAACATCAGTCAACGACAAGGGGGCACTCATGTTAGCTGCATGAGGGACATACAAAAGTTGACAAATCTTGCACTTACAGTCTTGCTTATTTGGGTAGGTTGCGGTTTACATTTAGGTTAGTGTGGTATCTGTGTGTGATTGGGACAGTGTTGTAGTAGTTACCTGTGTGAGGGTCGTAGTGTCCTCCATCATTCACCAACACCTTGTTGAAGCGGATGATGCCCACCTCACCAGGGAAGGGCAGGAGGTTGAGACCAGCTGAGAAGGACACCCGCTCACCTGACACACAGAGATACAGGGTTAAAGTTCAACCCTAAGTGTCTTCAGAAAGTATTCATACCCCTTGACTTTTTCCAACGTGTTACAGCCTGAATTTAAAATGTATTACATTGAGATTGTTTGTCACTGCCCTATACAAACAATACCCCTTGTCAAAGTGGAATTATGTTTTTCATTTTTTTTTGCAAATTACATAAAATGCAAAGCTAAAATGTATTGAGTCAATAAGTATTCAACCCCTTTTGTTATGGCAAGCCTAAATAAGTTATGTAATAAGTTCCATGGACTCACTGTGTGTGCAATAATAGCGTTTAACATGATTTTTGAATGACTACCTCATCTCTGTAACCCACACATACAATTATCTGTAAGGTCCCTCAGTCCAACACTGAATTTCAAACACAGATTCAACCACAAAGACCAGGGAGGTTTTCCAATGCCTTGCAATGAATGGCACCGATTTGGTAGATGGGTATAAAAAAAATAAAAAGCAGCCATTCAATATCTCTTTGAGCATGGTGAAGTTATTAGTTACACTGTGTATCAATACACCCAGTCACTACAAAGATACAGGCGGCTTTCCAAACTCAGTTGCAGGATAGTAAGGAAACCGCTCAGGGAATTCACCATGAGGCCAATGATGACTTTAAAACAGTTAGAGTTTAACAGCTGTGATGATGGAAGAAAACTGAGGATGGATCAATAACATTGACAGAGTAAAAAGAAGGGAGCCTGTACAGAATACAAATATTCCAAAACATGCATTCTGTTTGCAACAAGGCACTAAAATGGCGCAGCGGTCTAAGGCACTACAACTCCGTGCTTGAGGCGTCACTACAGACACCCTGGTCTGAATCCAGGCTGTATCACAACCGGCCATGATTGGGAGTCCCATAGGGCGGCGCACAATTGGCCAAGCGTCGTCCGGGTTTGGCTGGTGTAGGCCGTCAATGTAAATAAGAATTTGTTCTTAACTGACTTGCCTAGTTAAATTTAAAAAAGGTTATTTTGTCCTGAGTACAAAGTGTTATGTTTGGAGCAAATCCAATACAGCGAATAACTGAGTACCACTCTCCATATTTTTAAGCATTGTGGTGGCTGCATCATGTTATGCTTGTAATCGTTTTTCAGGATAAAAAATAAACGTAATGGAGCTAAGCATAGGCAAAATCCTTGAGGAAAACCTGGTTCAGTCTGCTTTCCACCAGACAATAGGAGATGAATTCACCTTTCAGTAGGACAATAGCCTAAAACACAAGGCCAAATCTACACTAGAGTTGCTTACCAAGAAGACAGTGAATGTTCCTGAGTGGCCGAGTTACAGTTTTGACTTAAATCTGCTTGAAAAGCTATGGCAAGACCTGAAAATGGTTGTCTAGCAATGACAGAGGTTGAAGAAATGTTGCACAATCCAGTGGAAAGCTCCTAGAGACTTACCCAGTAAGATTCACAACTGTAATCGCTGCCAAAGGTGATTGATTATAACATGTATTGACTCAGGGATGTGAATACTGATTTTATCAAGATATATTTTATTTATTTTTTGTGAATTTTGTAAAAATGTTCCTTTCGCTTTGACAAAAACATGTCAATTAAATCCATTTGAATCCCACTTTGTAACAACAAAATGTGGAAAAAGTCAAGGGGTGTGAATACTTTCTAAAGGAACTGTAAGTCACATTGACACAGCTTGTCCCCAAATTTGGGACACACATTCTCACTGTCGTTTAAAAATAAAAGTGTTTATTAGGACATACAGTAACTCTTGTCCATAACTGACTGGAATACTACTGCTTTAATCTTAAGAGACTGCTAAATATCTTACCTGTTAAAGTTAAATACGGTTTGTGCAATGACGGTCTCAGGGGAATGTGGGCAACTGTTGAAAGAGGTTCATTTTCAGAAGACTCACAATTTTATATTCATAGTAAATGAAATCAAATGAGTCAATATCACTTACCAGAAATAACTGGCATATTAGGCTTTAAAGACCCTTTAGAGGGTGGGGAAGCTGTAAAATAATCAAGATATATTTCATGAGGTTTTGAAAGAAGGTCATTCATCTTGCAAACATACACTACCTTTCAAAAGTTTGGGGTCACTTAGAAATGTCCTTGTTTTTGAAAGAAAATCATTTTTTTGGTCCAATAAAATCAGAAATACAGTATAGACATTGTTAATGTTGTAAATTACTATTGTAGCTGGAAACGGCAGATTGTTTTAATGAAATATCTACATAGGCGTACAGAGGCCCATTATCAGCAACCATCACTCCTGTGTTCCAATGGCACGTTGTGTTAGCTAATCCAAGTTTATCATTTTAAAAGGCTAATTGATCATTAGAAAACCCTTTTGCAATTATGTTAGCACAGCTGAAAACTGTTGTTCTGATTTAAAGAAGCAATAAAACTGGCCTTTTTAGACTAGTTGAGTATCTGGAGCATCAGCATTTGTGGGTTTGATTACAGGCTCAAAATGGCCAGAAACAAAGAACTTTCTTCTGAAAATCGTCAGTCTATTCTTGTTCTGAGAAATGAAGGCTATTCCAAATGAGAAACTGCCAAGAAACTGAAGATCTGGGACAATGCGGTGTACTACTCCCTTTGCAGAACAGCCAAACTGGCTCTAACCAGAATAGAAAGAGGAGTGGGAGGCCCCGGTGCACAACTGAGCAAGTGGACAAGTACATTAGTGTCTAGTTTGAGAAACAGACACCTCACAAGTTCTCAACTGGCAGCTTCATTAAATAAAGTCTAAATGTTTGAATCTACACTGTATTTGTGATCAATTTGATGTTGTTTTAACGGGCAAACAAATGTGCTTTTCTTTAAAAAATATGGACATTTCTAAGTGACTCCAAACTTTTGAACGGTAGTGTACCTACTTGCGTGTGTGTAGGTGTGCACATGCATTTGTATTCTGTACGTGTTTTTAGCCCCTCTCCCAGCTACCCCTATATCTCACCTGGGGCTCCAGCGAAGCCCTTGATGGGGGTCATGCTGCCGTCAGCCCCCTTGGGCGGTTTGGAAGAGATCATGATTCCGGGGGCTCCTGCCTCCCCAGTCTCTATCATATGTGGTGGTAGGGCCCCGTCTGGTATTGGCCCAATGGGCAGGACAGGGCTCTGAGGGACAGGCTTGGTCTCAGTGGGATTACCAGACTCCTCCACACCTCCATGAACGCCTGAAAAGGGGGTAATGACAAGCCAGGGGATAAAGAAAGGTTGAAGGATAGAGCGAGGGATAAAACCCCGGACCAGTTGTGGAGAGGTCAACATGTGTTAACAAACCAGCTGGTGCCGTGACGACTCCTGACACTGACAGACAGTTGGACTCTACCAGTCTCACTTCCCCTTGTGGCAGCGTTAAGTTAGGGCCCAAAAACTACAATGAAGAAAAATTGTCTGGTCAAAAGAGAGACATCGGAGAATTCCTTTCAGACATTAAGGTCAAGCTTGCATTACTCTTAAACATGCTTTGTGCTTCTCGAGTGAAATCTTTCACTTCACTTCCCAGTAAAGTCAACCTCCCAGTAAAGTCATTCTCCCAGTTAAAGCTGGTTTGTGGGAACTCACATTGAGTATGCAAGATTTGGTTAGGGGGCGGGGACCCCACCCACCTTGCGGGCAAAACATTTTAGTGGCCACCCTCTCTTGGCGGCAGTAGGGCAATTTTTTTTGTTGTTGTTGCAGAAATTCCTTCTTGACCATGTGAACTTTCATGTGCCTTAATTACAAACTTGTATTGGATCTGTAAATATGAATATAAAATTTAGCCAAGGAGAAAGCACTGAGCTACAGTGCCTTCTGAATGTTTTCAACCCCCTTCACTTTTTCCACATTTTGATTAATTACAAAGTGGAATTAAAATGGATTCTATTGTCATTTATTGGCAACGATCTAGACAAAATATGACTTTCAAGTCTTGCCATAGATTGTCAAGCCAAAACTGTAACTAGGCCACTCGGGAACATTCAATGTCGTCTTGGTAAGCAACTCCATCCAAAGCCTAATTAATAACTTCACCATGCTCAAAGGGATATTCAGTGTCTGCTTTTTTATTTTTATCCATCTACCAATCGGTGCCCTTCTTTGCGAGGCATTGGAAAACCTCCCTGGCTTGAAAGTCACTACTCGACTGAGAGACCTTAAAGATAATTGTACAGTATGTGTGGGGTAAGGGGTGGGACAGTCGTTCAAAAATAATGTTTACCACTATTATTCCATGCAATTTATTTGATTTGTTCAGCAAATGTTTTACTCCTGAATGTATTTAGGCTTGCCATAACAAAAGGGGTTATTGACTCAAGACATTTCAGCTTTTCATTTTTAATTCATTTGTATTATTACGGGATGTTGTATGTAGATTTAGTGAAACAAAATCGCAATTTAAAGTATTTTAAATTCAGGCTGTAACACAAAATGTGGAAAAAGTCAAGGGGATTGAATACTTTCAACTCATTGAAAGACAGGATTATGGATGGGGTTGACCATGCGTTTACATGTTCATTCTTAAAGTGATGGGTGGCGCTAAGGCTTAAGAGGGTGTGAACTATGCTGAATGGGTGTAAACCAAAAATATTCAAATTTCACTTAAATTTGACATAAGCCCCCATAGAGCAATCTGGTCACATATCTGAGTGAGAGTTTCCAACTAAATCATAGGTGTACCCTGGAGGTCAGGCCCCCTGGGCACATGCCTGGTCAGTAATTAATCATGATTACAAGTTTTAGATAGCTGGCTAGACTAAATTACCTAGCAAAAATAAAAAAATATAACTGTTTTTTGGTTGTAATGGCTTGTGAGTTTTTTCTTATTGGCCCATTTCCTGTGTACTTTTTAGCTATAGTACATGACCTATTACACATTTTGGGGGAATTTCACTCTCTACCCTGAGTATTTTTAAGGTTTATTAGATGGGAATGATGGTGAGATAAATAGGTGGGAGACGCAGTATACAGTGATTAAACCCTGGTGTCCAGTGGGGAGGCAGTATGTTCTGTATGGGAGTGTTTCCCACTCAACACGGCTCTGCTCTCTCTTTCACCTTATTACTGTACTTTCTCTTGTCATTTTACACGAAAGAACAGTTATTATATAGAATGGTTCTTAATACGCCTGAGAGATTCTAATTGTCATCAAACAGTGAGTAATTCCCTGTCATCAGTGACCTAAACAGCACACCGCAGACACATCCACTGTGACAGGAGTCAAATGTTTGTGCATTCCTGACAGCCAGAGCTGAGATGACTAAAACAAACTACACATGAGTTTATCAGCTAATCATTAACCCTCTCAACATTGTTCTGGGGTGAAGTTTCCCCTTAGGTACAGATCTAGGATCATTTTCCCTTCCCACAATCCTAACCTGAACCGTTAGTGGGGAATATGCAAAACGGACCCAAGATCAGTGTGTCTAGGCAGGGGCAACGTCGCCCTACTCCTCATTATTCTCCTGAGCAGTCAATGAGATAACAGGCAACAGGTCCAAACTCTGTCTTCAGAGGGATTAAGCTGTACATGAAAGGCATACCTGCATACCAGGCAGCCTATCCCCCACCTCAGGCAACAGAGGTCAGTCGCTATAAAAGCCAGAACAACATGGTCTGGCTATTAAAACATTTATCTAGGATCAGCTTACCCTCCCCCAATCCCAACCTTAACCATTAGTGGGGGGGTAAATGCTAAACTGACCCCGAATCAGTGTCTAGAGGCAACATCACCCTACTCCCTAATAAACACTACACAGAGAGGGGACTAGAAGCAATCTGTAAAATACCACAGGAAGGAAGACTTGAGGCGGATTTTGTACATGTGTGTGTAATTTAGTGTGTGTGTGTGTGTTTAGTTTAGTTTGATTATGTGTAGCAGTCGGTTGGGCCTTGATGATTCTGACTGAAAGCCAATCTCAGCCTAAATCGCAGGGTAATGATTAAAGGATGGAGCTCTAACGTGTGCATGCACTATGATTAAAGACGTGGATGTAAACAATTGCAGCTGGGGGCCCCTGGCTTTAACTGTCGACCTGGAGGGAGTGTTACAGTGTATCCAAGAAATCCTACAGTCATATATATGCCATTTAGCAGACACTTTTATCCAAAGCGATTTACAGTCATGCATCCCGGGAATCGAACCCACCAACCCTGGTGTTACAAGTGCCATGCTCTACCAACTGAGCTAGAAAAGACCACAGACTTACAGCCAGCCATTCCCTCCACCAGTCTGAGGATATATAAGAATCCCTGTGATATCCTATGTTCCGTACCACATCAGTTTAGTCTACTTTCAGGGGGAAAAAAGACAATTGAATATCTTCATATGAAGAAGAAAAAATATATATGCATTTTTTTTTTTTAACTCTGTCGGGGTCTCAACTTACGCCTGAGATGGAATAGAGTTGGAATAGCAGAAAACACAAGGTGCAATTTCTCCTATGTCAGTCACTGATAGTCTGTCAATTCTATGCCAGCTAACATTTTCTAGAATGCCAAGTTAGTTTAGTGGCCAGCTATCATGGTCAAATTACCGGCCATGGGGCCCCCATTGATTTTGTCAGTCTCACTCAGACACCGTATTAAAAACGGCAATCATTATCCCTATAACACATGGCAAAATGTGTAGAATTGCAGGAAATTAACTCTAAAACTAGATGTTATGGATGTGGGTACGCAGACCCGCAAGAAACTGTGGCCCCTCGATGAGTTCAGATTTTTTGGGGCCCCCACCCCCATCAAAATCAAAAAAAGGGCTAGATGGTGGTTTTAGCAAGAGAATAAAGTGACATGCTTTATTGCAGTGGGAGCTCAGAGATTGTCTGTGCTGTGCATCATCAGGTCCTAGCTTGTCTCTGGACTATCTACCTTTGGCCAAAGCACATAGGAACCTGGTCCCCACTATAATGGGGATTAGTGCACCATTTGGAACACTTGCCGTCCTGCCAGGGTTATCACGCTTGGCCTGTGTGTCTGTAACCCTTCAACCTTGGTTATCTGTCAGAGGGTCATTGACCTGAACAATATGGCCACTGAGGCAGTGGAAGAGGCAGAAAAGCATGCTAGCTTCTCTCTGTACTGCGCATAACTGAACTCTTAAGTGTTGTGTTGTCTGGACTTTCAGCAATGAAGAGTTAACAAGGGTGAGTATATTGCATGTGTGGTTCTCACAGGCAAACATGGGCATGCACACACGTACACACACAATGCTAATCTCTGGGGAGTGATTGATAGGCTCAGGGGACACCACATTAGCCGCTTGGTTGTGACTAATGGTTTGGGAAATTGCCCTAATTAAACTACACTTCTGATTAACCGAACAAAACATATTTTTCCCGAGCACAGGTGGATAGTCTGGCCCTGTAAAATATTGACAATAGGGGCGATTTCATGCCAGCATAGCCTGAAAATATTTGTCGTATCTCAGATTGTTTTGGCAATTTTCACATCGAAACTTAATTGGGAGGAAGCATGTTTGACACGCTTTTTAAATTTACATCACAAATGATTTGAGAATACCATGATGAAAGTGGCCATTTTAGACCCTTTTAGAACTATACATGCCTCCTGTAAGATCCTATTATCCGTACATGATACAGACAACATCTTGGTGTTATTATACTCCTAATAGTGTGCTCTAACAATTCATCATTATTTTTGTCTTAAATGGCTTGTGATACAACTGTAAAAAGCATGTCAAACATCCTTCCTCCCAGGGAAGTTTCTATGTGAGAAATGCTAGAATAATCGGAGATACCAAAATAATGTTCCAGCTACACTGGCGTGGAATCTCCCGGTAGAGCACCACACCAGTGAACACAAACATAAATACACCAGACAAATCTGTTAGCAGTTTTAGACTTTAGATTTTCAGGCCGATCTTCAAGCCAAGCTAAATCTGGCGCTTGTCAAGCCGGGAGTGTCAGTCATTGAGCAGCCAAACACCATTTTAGGAAAATCTGATGTTTCCTTTCAGCAATCAATATATCTATTATCTAAACCATTGAGGAAAGTTGAGGGTCCCAATTCATGTCCCGCCCATTCAGCTCTTACTCAGTCTCTGAGTTTAGGAGGAAGGGTGTGTATGACGTCATGGCAGTACATGTGGCTCAGGGGATAGTCTTGACTGTGTCTGCGTCCCAAATGGCACCTTATTCCTTATGTAAGTGCCCTACTTTTGACCAGTGTCCATAGGGCTCCCCATAAGGCTCTGGTCAAAAGTAGCGCACTATATACGGGATAAGGTTCCATTTGGGATGCAGACTGTGTTTATTTAAAGAGAGACTGGGCCAGGCCAGTGTGTTAAACATATTCAACAAAACCAGAGAAAGAGGAGGCAGGGGGATATGGAGAAAGAGAGAGGGAAAATAAGGGCACTGAGGGGGAAGAGTAAGGTTGAAGGAGGGTGTGATGTCATGTCAACCCAGTAGCGCCTGGTCTGAACCCGGTCCACTCTGCTCTCGAATAACAAACCTTCTTCTTGGTTCCTATAAGTGGACAATTGATAAGCCAGTGACAGAGGTCCCTATAAATGGACAGCACTTTCCACTTCCTGATAAGTAGCGATAGTCCGCTGTGCACGCTAAAGACCAGTCCAGGACAAAAGAGGAGCCATGAGCCAAGTATGAGCCAATGATATCCCAATGTGATCCATGGTAAAGCAGCATCCAGTCAGGAACATATGACAAGCGAAATGCCCTCTAAGGGCAAACATTGAAACATTCCAGCTGATAGAATAATGATTTTAAATATAAGTTATTACTATAATAACAAGTGAATGGCAGGGTACTGACACTTAATTTCTCAGAGTCTCCGAGTGCATGCTTCGCACACGGGTTGAAACAGTGACTCCGATCCAAAGTCTCTCCTTGTGGCTTCACAGCCAGGATCAGGCCCCTTCCCCATTGGACTCCCAGACCAGAACATGCAGAGCTGCTCTGTAAACCAGTGAGTCATACAGAGCTGGATTCAGAAGAAGAGACGCAACCCTCATAAATGTTATGGAGTGTGCTTCCAGCTCCCTTATTCCCAGCTGTGGACCTCATCGGAGTCCGGTTGAGTTCGCCTGGACCCATGTTTACAAAGAGCCCATGTTTACACTAGTTATCTGCATTGACCATGGATATGGGGGTTCTGAACTCTCAGATGACCATGAAACAGCAAGGCTAGTCTTAACAAAAATATAGTTATTACAGAGTATAGGTCTTTACGGGTTCCAAAAAGTTGAACCCGGACAGACCCGAGGGCAATCAGACCAGATTGGACCAGTGACAAATAAATTACATTTATCAGCCAAGTTGCTCTTCTGGTTAATGAATAGGTCTTTTATATGTTGTCTAAACCTTCTATAAGTCAATAAAATGCACCTTATTAGCGTACAATAAACATGCAGAGCTGTGGTCACATAGAATCAAACAGGAACCAAACTAGACCAGAGGGACAAAATAGAATGTTGGGCCCGGGTCGGGTATATCGGTTCCAACTGGACCTGTCAAGACCTTTACTACAGAGATAAGGAGCCCGCCTAC
Source organism: Oncorhynchus clarkii lewisi (assembly GCF_045791955.1). Classification (NCBI taxonomy): domain Eukaryota; kingdom Metazoa; phylum Chordata; class Actinopteri; order Salmoniformes; family Salmonidae; genus Oncorhynchus; species Oncorhynchus clarkii. Next base: position 29,687,645 of record NC_092161.1, read on the forward strand.
ACACGTTAATAATCCCTTAAAGTCCAAGCATTGCTCGAACACAAACTATTTAAAATAACCATGTGTGTTCAATCAGTGCTGCCTCTGAGTCAAAACCCAGGGAGATTGAAATCCAGCTTCCCGTTGCCCTTAGTTCTCACAAAGAACCTAGCTAGGTTTACATTCAATTTGCGACAGATTTTCATGAAAATATTCTAAAACGAGCACAAAACAATATGTACATTTTCCCACCAGGGGTGTTTCCATCAAACTGGCTAGTTGCGGATAAAAAGCTGTGCGTCATGACGTAACGCACATAGAAAGCACTTAGTCATCTAACTTTTTATTTTTAAATAATAATAATAAAGTTCTATGTGTTTCCATCCTGTTTTTATCTCTGTCGATGGTTTTGGCACAAAGTCTGTGATAAACAACGAGGGGTCGGCGGGGAGGGGCACATAGATTTTGTAGTAATGTTCCAATCACTCAAATATCACATTAATACACGTTAGACATGGCAAAATGTATATAATTGCAAGACAATTAGCTTTAGAATTGCAAAATGTTCTCTGCACCCCATGACAAAATTTGTAAAATTGCAGGAAATACACTGTAAATACACCTTCTAAATGTTTCTCTCTGCCACCAAGAGGGTGTGAACAGTTTGTGTCATGAACAGTGCTTGTACCAATAGAAATAGATGTGGTGGCAGGGGATGTAAAGTTTACCAACAAATTTGCTATTTCCATCAGGCCTGTCGTGACATTTTTTGTCCGACGTACATAAAAAGGTTGGATGGAAACCTGGTTAGAGACATACACTAACAGGTCCTACATTAAATACACATTACTAGGCACGATTTAAATCAACAACCTTAAGCAACCCAAATGGGCTCCAGCTGCAGCTCTGAGATTTATCTTACTAGCACCATTTGATTGTAATTTCCAATTTGTGCTACTGGAACACCTTGATGATATATACTGTGGTGTAACCAGTATGAAACTAACTTAGCAGGAGAGCACTGACGTGGGGGAAGTGTAGGTTTAAGAACAAATGAGAGGTATAACCTGGATAATTGGAATAATCATGCATATTTTAAGCAAGCAAAGTGGTCAATCTTATTTCATCTTTAGCCTAATAAACTGTGTATGATTTTCTAAGTTGTAGTGGTAGGAAAACAAAGCATCGCGACTGCAAGTTTACTTCGACATGATGGTTATTGTGACTCCTGTTTGCCACATCTTCAATTTAAGCCTAGAAGACGGTGTGTGCCCTCAGACATGGAGGGAGGCAAAGGTCATTCCACTACCCCAGAGTATCAGAGCACACTATTCTATGTTAAAACAGCCAACCAATCAGCCTGTTACAAATTTTGGGAAAACAAGTTATTTTACAGAAGACAAGTTAACAACAGACTTTCAACATGCTTATAAAGAAGGGCACTCCACATGCCTGGCACTGACACAAATGACTGATGATTGGCTGAAAGAAATTGATAGTAAGAAGACTGTGGGAGCTGTTTTGTTAGACCTCAGTGCCGCTTTTGATTTAATTGATCATAACCTATTGCTGAAAAAACGTAGGTGTTTGCATTGTCTGCCTTATTATGGATTGAGAGTTACCTATTTAATAGAACACAGAGGGTGTTCGTTAATGGAAGCCTCTCTCATGCAAATTCGGTAGAGTGTGGTGTACCGCAGGGCAGCCAACTAGGGCCATTATTGTTTTCTGTTTTTAAAGTGACCTTCCACTGACTTTGAATAAAGCCTGTGTGTCCGTGTATGCTGACTACTCAACAGTATACACGTCGGCTGCAACAGTAAAATAACTGACACCCTTAACATAGAGCTCCAGTCAGATTTAGAATGGGTAACTAAGCAATAGGCTGGTGCGAAATATCAAAAAAACAAAAAACATAATTTTTGGGACAAATCACTCACTCAACGCTTAACCTCATTTAGATCTATTATTGAATGTGGCTTTTGAGCAAGTTGAAGAGACTAAACTTCTGGAGTGTAACCCTAGATAGCAAGCAGTCATGGTCAAAACATATATACTCAATGGTTGCCAAAATGGAAAGAGGTCTGTCCATGATAGGGCGTTGCTCTACCTTCTAGCCATCTCAGTCGACTAGACAGTTTCTATGGGCCCTAGTTTTGTCACACCTGCCCAGCCTTGTGGTCATCTGTGGCAAAGATGGACATAGTCAAATTGCAGTTTGTCCAGAACAAAGCAGCACGTATCGCACTTAGATGTACATGGAGGGAAAGCGTCATTAACATCCATGTCAGATTTCCTGGCTCAAAGTTGAGGAGAGACTATTGGTCTTTGTGCAAGGTATTGATGTGTTAAAGGTACTGTCTGTTCATGCAGTTGGCACACAGTTTGGACACGGCATGCAACCAGAGGACATGCAACCAGAGGTCTCTTCCCAGTTCCCAGGTCCAGAACAGAGGCTGGGGAATGCACAGTATAAAATAGAGCCATGACTACATGGAACTCTGCCATCCCAGGTAACTCAAGCTAGCAATAAAACCAGTTTTTAAAAAAACTGATTAAAGAACACCTTACTGCACAATGGGGACTGTGAAGAGACACATCCATTTTATTTTTCTTGTTTTGTAATTTGCACTGCATTATACCTAGATAATGTGTGTATGTACTGATATGTAGGCTGTGTGTGACGTTTTAAATGTATTTCAGTACTTGACTAATAATGTTCTGTGCTTAGTAAAATGTCATGTTTCAGCGGCTAATGGGGATCTTAATAAATACCAAATCTCTGTGTCAAGTCTTACCAGTGTTCTCAGGACTGGTGGTTAGATGATGGAGGTCCTGGGTGATGACTGAGAAGTGGTCCTGGAGGTTCTGATATGTTCCCTTCAATCCTTCGATGTCCTTGGTGTGGGCAAGCAGGGTGTTGTTGATCTCGCTGACACAGTTCCACAGGCCGGTCACGTGCTTGTTCAGCCCCTCTTTGATCCTGTGCAAGCTGCTGGAGATGGGCTCCAGCCTGCTGCACATGTTATCCAAGCTGGCAACCCGGCCATCTACAGTTTTAACGTCCAGAGCTACACCCTCGGTCCTGTTCCTGCAGTGATCTGCCTCGGACCTCACCTTCTGTCCCAGTTCCTCCAGCCGGGCCCTTAGCTCCTCTCTCTGGGCCAGGTGGAGCTCCTGCAGGTCCCTGGCATCATGGGCCGGCCCCACGCTGCTCTGGCAACAGGTGTTCAGTTGCTGGAGCTCCAGGGACTGCCGGCTGAGAGATACACCCAGGGCCGATAGAGAGCCCTCTTGTCCTCCAATACGCTCGCTGACAGCTCCCAGCTTTCCCCGCACATCTTTAAGATGAGCACTGAGAGAGACACCAAAGTCTGACAGAGAGCCTTCCTGCACTCCAATACGCCCACTGAGAGCTTCAAGTGCTTCTTCCACACCTGCAAGACTGGCACTGTGGTTCAGAAGCTGCCCTTGGAGCTCCAGGGACAGCTGGCTAAGAGAGAGCCCCAGGGCTGACAGGAAGCCCTCCTGTCCTCCCATACGTCCTTTCAGAGCCCATAGCTCTTCCTGCGTATCTGTAAGACTGGCGGTATGGTTCAGGAGCTGCCCTTGGACAAACTCCTCCATGTCTCCAAGACTAGCTGAGTGGCCTTTCATGCTAGACTGCATGGTGTCTAGGCTAGTTTTGTAGACCTGGAGGTTATTTTGAATGCTCTCTATGGCCAGTTGGTCAGACTTGCACTCTGTAGAGCACAGCTGGTCAAGGGCATTGAATCTGTCCTCCAGAGCCTGAACGCTGGTCTTGTGAGAGGTCACCTCACCCGGCAGTGCCTCCAGCCCAGCCTGAGGCCTAGATAGGGGGCTGCTTATCTCCACCAGTAGACTGGTTACCCGGTCCTCCATGGAGCTCATCCTGTCCTCAATGGCCTTCTTCAGGTTTGTAGCCCCCTCTGCCCACTCTCTCCTCAGCTTCTCTTCTAGGAAGAGGCTGTGCACTTCCACGCTCCTCTCTGACATGTTTAGATGGGCCTCCAGCTCTTCCACATGGGGCAGGAGTTGGTCAGGCTCGGGCTTCTTCTCTAGGCTGGACTGGAGTCTTGGCTGGGCCCCAGAGGCCCGGAACAGCTCCTTCTGCAGCTCCTGCAGACCTGGTGGGGTTCCGTCTCCCCTAAGCAGACCAGGCAGCTCATTCTTGAGGTCCTGGATCTCCTTGCGGAGGTCCATCTCCTTGGACTCGAGGAGCTCAGTCAGGCTGAGGTAGCTGTTCTCCTGGAACTCAGACTGCTCCTGCACTGATAGAATCTTATAGTCACACGAGTTCTTCAAGTCCGACATCTTGATCTCCATGCCCTCCATCATCTCGTCCCTTAGGGCGTGAAACTTTGCATCCACGTAGGCACGCAGGGCCGCGTCATTGGCCAGGGGAGCCGGAGGGGGTGTGGCCAGAGGGGCCTGTGTGGCCTCCATTAGCAGACGTAGCTGTCCGTCATGGTGGTTGACCCTGGAATGGAGGTCATCCAGGGTGTTGCTCTTGGTGTTGAGGGTGTCTGTGAGGTTGTTGATCTTGTTTGTGAACTCGTCCATGTCCACCATTTTGTACTCCTTTTCCATGGAGAGGTCCTGCAGAAGCATGCTCTGCTGCTCGCCACGCACGCTTTCCGGCTGCCGCAAGTTGTTGAGCAGCGTGACCAGCATCTTGCTGGCGTCCTCCTGCAGATCCACCCTCAGGTTGGCAGACAGGCTGGTCATGGCTGCCTGCATGTCCAGGACCTGCTGTGACAGACGCTGCACCTCCTCCTCCATCTGCTGTGTCGTTTGACTCCCTCCCTGGCTCGCCACCTGGCCACTCACCCCCCCCTGGCCTGTCTGACCTCCTGGCTGCCCCTCTGCCCCCCAGGCGTGGCCACTCTGACCCCACGCCTGCTGCCCCGGACCTACAGAGGGAAAATCCAATGGTTAGGATGTCCTCTTTTCTACTAGGAAACCCATATTTATTATTGTGGGTTAAATCTATGCTTTACATTACTACAGTAGTAGAGTAGTGAAAAACATTCCTAAACTAATCATATGACCAGACTAGCATACTAGTTATGTATGGGTTGTGGGTCAGGTATGTGTCTCTAAAAGGTGAGGTTTGTTTAAGCAGCTCTCTTACCCTGTGTCTCTGCGATGTGTCCAGGGGCAGGAGGCGGGTTGGACCGAGGCCCCAGGACTGTCTGACGGAACGGGACACCTTTCAGGTCTTTGCAGTCATGACCCTGGTACCCTGGACAGCACCTCCACTCCAGCTCTGTCACCAGCTTATAGCCAACCTTATACATGGGGCGGAATTGGGTTCGATACCTGGAAAAAGGTAATATGGCAAAGAAAGAGATGACCTAAATGTGCATTCACATTTTCTATAATTTGGAGATTGTTTTGACTTTAAATTTGTCTAACCATATGACCATTGGGAACACAAGGTCAAAAGGAAAAACCCACAACAAGACAATCTAGCAATTATGTTCACAACATAAAACCCCCTCAATGTTATTCTCCACTGGGCTTCTGCTTTCAAAGTTTCAATGGACATTTCCTGAATGTGAGTAATGTGAGCAATGCTTTGCCAAGTTACCACTACGCTTGAGCAGTGACCCCTCTCGGGAGAGCAGTACAGGCCTTGGAATCCCAGCAATAAAGACCTGTTTATGACAACAGCCTCCAGATGGGCTAGCTAGCCAGTCACACTCCTAATGCATCATGCACCCCTTTTTAACTCTGCTTAATGTTTTCCACCATTTACACCCTGTCAAATGTGGAGCCACGCTTCGTCACTGGCCCCAGGACATGTTTCCCAACACGATGCTCAATAATAACCCATGAAAGCAGCCAACCCAGGGAGAAATGTGTCAGATGCCTCTGACTGGGGGGGGGGGGGGGGGGGGGGGGGGGGTGCAACTGTACCATGTGTGCCAATACAAAGCAGATGATTATTTACAGTTTAGCTAAATAAATAGATTTTTCATCATAGCTGCACAATCTTTAATTCCCCTCATCTTCCATAAGGCTCAATGGGATCACGGACATGTTTCTTGTCCCAGACAGTGACAAATAGACCATAACGGATCAGTCAATCAAACTCACTGGTTCGTCATAAACATCTAAATCACTTGCAGATGATCTGTCATAAATACGGAATAATCTGAGGATCTGAAAGGGTGAATGCAGATTACAGAAGATAATGGGACAGGTGTGCCAAGAGGATAATTACACCTACTCAGTGCTTGTGACCCTCTGCTGCTGTAGTGCAGTGATAAACTAGCCAATGGAGATCATGAATACAGTAGCCGACATTAACAGCTGACCAGTAATTTTCTTTGCTGATATTATAAAGCACTTTACACAAGTTTATTCGGAATGCCAATAAACAATGCAATCATGTGATGGTGTTTTAAATACTAGGCAGAGGATGGGACAATGGGCATGGATCCTAAACATTATTGGTTGATATGTGGAAGTATTCTTAACATTCAAAGTAATCAATAGTGTTCAAAGTCAACTTTCTTTAATGATGTTGAGTCACTGCTGTAACACCGCTCTCGAGACCAATAAAAATAGCAGCACCCCACCCTCTCGAGCGAGCCTCTTGGGCCACTTACATCACTTGTTGCGCGCAGTTGAGTTGATGCATCTGGCAAGGCGCAGACTCCGGCTGCACAAAGCTCTCGGTGCCACCCACGACCGCATAGCTCACGTTCTTCTGCACGACGTATGCACACCAGTTTCTGAAAAATTGAATTATTGAGTCACACAAAATGACGAAAACAATTCAGCCTATGAAAGAGGAATGGTGAAGTCCTTGAAGTAAAATAATCTAATCATTATATAGGCCTACCATAAATGTGTTGATTTCATTATTCTATTAAATTGCAGTGACATTTTTATTGAACTTTTTATTGTTGTTGCCATTGGCCTATTTTAAAAACAAATAACGTGTAAGCCCATAAGTATGTGCTTTTTTTGTTCTAATTTCAATGACAAATAAATCAATATATATTTCAGCATAGGCCTACAGTAACAATAAAAAGCCATAAAACATGTAAATACTCTAGACAATTTAGACTATTGGAGTCTCCAATAATATAACCATACATTATCAGTCAAATCTATAGACAAATGTCTCTGATTATACATACAGTACAAACAACTATGAAAACTTCACTCACTTATTCCTCTGTCGTTGTTCTGAGCCAGAGTATGCGCTTCCCTGGAACATGTTATACCGTGACGGCGTTCCATTGATCAATGGAAAGGTGAGCAATAAGGGAAATAAGGCACTTTTTAAGACGAATCCGGTGGGAATACAACGGAAAAAAGTAGACAAATATTAAACATGTAAGCATTGAGGTTAGACGTTTTGGTCCCTCTCCTAGCAGCAACTCGAAAGGCTGATAATACAAACTTTCTTCCAGGGTATAGCAGCCTGTGACGTGACGTTCGGGGTACAGCGAACCCCCTTCACCAGCGCTCCTCACTCCCAGAGAGTAAAATGCGCTCCCAGTAGAACAGTGATTAAATCCCGTTTCGTAGTTTCCTCACTCATCTGCTTCAGTTTGTATCGGAGATCATGTTCCCTGCTTTCTTGAAAAATACTTGAATGTGGTTGACTGCATGCATGCAACTCTAGTGACGAAGTCCCCAAAGGAACGCTTTCATATCCAGCCCACTGGATAATGCAATACAGTGCTTTACACCAGGTTTTCCCAAACTCGGTTCTGGACCCCCCGCTTTGCAAACATGTGAGTGTCAGACTAGCATCACTTTATTGTAAGTGATCTTGTAGCAAACATGTTTTACTGATATGCGTGTTTCATATGACCATCACCTTCAGATCGGCGGGGACACTGACTAAAGTACTACTCATATAAAACTTCGAACAAAACCTAAAGACACTTTTTAGAATATGCCAAATGATTGAGTGTGCATTGAAATGAGATCATAGTGTTATAGATACATTTGATTGAGTGTCATTTTAGACGTAAATTTAACCGAATAAAAAACGAGTTGGCGCACACCCAGAAAACATATTTTGTGTGTAGGTGCGAACAGCGAAAAATCTATAAACTAAAGAAATAGTCGCACACTAAATATAAAGTCTTATACATCTATATATTCTTTCTCCAGCTTATCAGCGTACACCCAATATGTTCCCACTGTTGATACTTATTATGCATTATAGTTTAACCAAAAAATTACGTGTAACAAAACCAAATGAAATAAGTAACAATTAAATGTGAAATAATTTGTTTAATTCTATGTTGATGCTAATATTAAATTGTTTCCATATAAGAGCCTAATAAACTCAGCCAAAAAAATAAATGTCTTCTCACTGTCAACTGCGTTTTTTTCCAGCAAACTTAACGTGTAAATATTTGTATGAACATAACAAGATTCAACAACTGAGACATACTGAACAAGTCCCACAGACATGTTACTAACAGAAATTGAATAATGTGTCCCTGAAAAATCAAAAGTAAAAGTCAGTATCTGGTGTGGCCACCAGCTGCAATAAGTACTGGAGTGCATCTCCACCTCCTGGACTGCACCAGATTTGCCAGTTCATGCTGTGAGATGTTACCCCACTCTTCCACCAAGGCACCTGCAAGTTCCCGGACATTTCTGGGGGGGGGGGGGGGGGGGGGGGGGGGGGGAATGGCCCTAAACCCTCACTCTTCCAATCCAACAGGTCCCAGACGTGCTCAATGGAATTGAGATCCTGGCTCATCGCTGGCCATGGCAGAACACTGACAATCCTGGAAATCACACACAACGAGCAGTATGGCTGGTGGCATTGTCATGCTGAAGGGTCATGTCACGATGAGCCTGCAGGAAGGGTACCCACGAGGGAGGAGGTCGTCTTCCCTGTAAAGCACAGCGTTGAGATTGCCTGCAATGACAACAAGCTCAGTCCGATGATGCTGTGACACACCGTCCCAGACTATGACGGACCCTCCACATCGATCCCGCTCCAGAGTACAGGCCTCGGTGTAACGCTCATTCCTTCAACGATAAAACCATCATCAAATCAGACCATCATCCCTGGTGAGACTTACCCACGACCTGTCAGTGAAGAGCACTTTTTGCTAGTCCTGTCTGGTCCAGCGACGGTGGGTTTGTGCCCATAGGCGACGTTGTTGCCAGTGATGTCTGGTGAAGACCTGCCTACCAACAGGCCTCTACAAGCCCTCATTCCAGACTATTGAGGACAGTCTGAGCACTGATGGAGGGATTGTGCGTTCCTGGTGTAACTCGGGCAGTTGTGGCCATCCTGTACCTGTCCCGCAGGTGTGATGTTCGGATGTACCGATCCTGTGCACCGTCTTAGGCGTCTCGCAGTACGGACATTACAATTTATTGCCCTGGCCACATCTGCAGTCCTCATGCATCCTTGCAGCATGCCTAAGGCACGTTCACACAGATGAGCAAGGACCCTGGGCATCTTGATTTGTGTTTTTCAGAGTCAGTAGAAAGGCCGCTTTAGTGTCCAAAGTTTTCATAACTGTGACCTTAATTGCCTACCATCTGTAAGCTGTTAATGTCTTAACGACCGTTTCACAGGTGCATGTTCATTAATTGTTTATGGTTCATTGAACAAGCATGGGAAACAGTGTTTAAAGCCTTTACAATGAAGATCTGAAATTCTTTGGATTTTACAAATTATCTTTGAAAGACAGGGTCCTGAAAAGGGGACTTTTTAAAATGCCATGAATTATTGCATAACAGTTTCACACAATTCTAATTAACTTAATCACGACACACCCCTCAATATTAACATTGGTTGCACTAATTACACCGTCCACATAACCTGGTTCATGCATTCATGACATTACCCTGAAGAAGGCAGTGATGCTGAAACATTGGTGATTTACCCAATAAATTACTTTGAGTTCATATATGGTGTGCAACTCTTTATTTTTATAGTTTGAGGTCACTTAAGCATCAGTCAGCCAAATACGGATTCATTCAAAACATATCTTGTAGAATTTTCACAAACACACCTAATTCCTAAGTGAAAACACATTTATAAACAATTTATAAAATATTTTTTTAATAAAAAAATAAAATAATCTTTGTACATTGTTCAAAACCTACCTTCCCCTATCAAAACACAGTTAATTGTAAACTGGACAAAAAGAAATAAAGTTCATCTAAATACCGGTCGCTTCATATTGCTGCCATCTACATTTAAATGTGTAAAAAAAACACCAACCTGCTGAACAAATGAATGAAAATGCATGAAGAGACTAACTCTTCAGACTCAGACATGATGTAGATGGCATGGTACAACACTCTGCTGTACATGTCAAATGGAATTGAAAACGGACATTTATGTTGCTCAAAAAAAGGGAAATCAATAGTCTTGTTTTAATAACTTCCGCCTCGTCCTCTTGGTTACCATACCGGACGATTCTCCGGCCTTGTCAAGACTTCGTTTCACCCCAATGGCGGAAGGCGTCCGAACTGGAGTACTGGCTGTACAAAAAAACAACATACCTTTCACATTTAAAAAAAATAGCAAAGTAAATCCCTCACAGATTAAAACAAAGCGACAGGAAAATAATGTAGGGGTCACCTAACAATGCTCTTTAGGGCCTTGGGTGTGAGAAATGTGCTTTAATATTTGAATTTTATTTTTATCACAGTGTCAAAATGTACCCCTCATGATATACACGTACCAAGCTTTGTCTCAATGTCTTTGAGCTGCTTCTCCTGCTCATCCATCTCCTCTTCTTTCTGCACCATTTCAGGTGACTTCAGGTATTGCATGTGGCCGTCAAAGTCCTCCTGCACCTGTCTGCTCTTTTCCATGGCCAACCGGTACTGCTGGAGCAGGTCTGCAAACAGGGGCAAAGGCATTTTTTTTAACCCCTTTTTCATGGTATCCAATTGGTACTTACAGTCTTGTCCGTATGGGAGTTGCAGCCATGAGACTCGGGAGAGGTGAAGGCCGAGAGCCGTGCGTCCTCTGAAACACAACATGCCCACTTAACCCGGAAGCCAGCCACACCAATGTGTCGGAGGAAATACTGTACACATGGCGACCGTGTCAACGTGCACTGCGCCCGGCCTGCCAAAGAAGTCGCTAGTGCGCGATGGGACAAGGACATCCCTGCCGGTCAAACCTTCTAACCCAGATGACGCTGGGCCAATTGTGCGCTGCCCCATGGGTCTCCCGGTTGCGGCCCGCTGCAACAGAGCCTGGACTTGAACCTAGAATCTCTAGTGGCACAGCTAGCACTGCAATTCAGTGCCTAAGATCACTGTGCCACTCGGGAGGCCTTTGTACATTTACACTATAAATAAAAAACATATCTATCTAGATATCTATATAGATATCTATCTATCTATCTATCTATCTATATATATATCTATATATATATACAGTGCCTTGCGAAAGTATTCGGCCCCCTTGAACTTTGCGACCTTTTGCCACATTTCAGGCTTCAAACATAAAGATATAAAACTGTATTTTTTTGTGAAGAATCAACAACAAGTGGGACACAATCATGAAGTGGAACGACATTTATTGGATATTTCAAACTTTTTTAACAAATCAAAAACTGAAAAATAGGGCGTGCAAAATTATTCAGCCCCTTTACTTTCAGTGCAGCAAACTCTCTCCAGAAGTTCAGTGAGGATCTCTGAATGATCCAATGTTGACCTAAATGACTAATGATGATAAATACAATCCACCTGTGTGTAATCAAGTCTCCGTATAAATGCACCTGCACTGTGATAGTCTCAGAGGTCCGTTAAAAGCGCAGAGAGCATCATGAAGAACAAGGAACACACCAGGCAGGTCCGAGATACTGTTGTGAAGAAGTTTAAAGCCGGATTTGGATACGAAAAGATTTCCCAAGCTTTAAACATCCCAAGGAGCACTGTGCAAGCGATAATATTGAAATGGAAGGAGTATCAGACCACTGCAAATCTACCAAGACCTGGCCGTCCCTCTAAACTTTCAGCTCATACAAGGAGAAGACTGATCAGAGATGCAGCCAAGAGGCCCATGATCACTCTGGATGAACTGCAGAGATCTACAGCTGAGGTGGGAGACTCTGTCCATAGGACAACAATCAGTCGTATATTGCACAAATCTGGCCTTTATGGAAGAGTGGCAAGAAGAAAGCCATTTCTTAAAGATATCCATAAAAAGTGTTGTTTAAAGTTTGCCACAAGCCACCTGGGAGACACACCAAACATGTGGAAGAAGGTGCTCTGGTCAGATTAAACCAAAATTGAACTTTTTGGCAACAATGCAAAACGTTATGTTTGGCGTAAAAGCAACACAGCTGAACACACCATCCCCACTGTCAAACATGGTGGTGGCAGCATCATGGTTTGGGCCTGCTTTTCTTCAGCAGGGACAGGGAAGATGGTTAAAATTGATGGGAAGATGGATGGAGCCAAATACAGGACCATTCTGGAAGAAAACCTGATGGAGTCTGCAAAAGACCTGAGACTGGGACAGAGATTTGTCTTCCAACAAGACAATGATCCAAAACATAAAGCAAAATCTACAATGGAATGGTTCAAAAATAAACATATCCAGGTGTTAGAATGGCCAAGTCAAAGTCCAGACCTGAATCCAATCGAGAATCTGTGGAAAGAACTGAAAACTGCTGTTCACAAATGCTCTCCATCCAACCTCACTGAGCTCGAGCTGTTTTGCAAGGAGGAATGGGAAAAACTTTCAGTCTCTCGATGTGCAAAACTGATAGAGACATACCCCAAGCGACTTACAGCTGTAATCGCAGCAAAAGGTGGCGCTACAAAGTATTAACTTAAGGGGGCTGAATAATTTTGCACCCCCAATTTTTCAGTTTTTGATTTGTTAAAAAAAAGTTTGAAATATCCAATAAATGTCATTCCACTTCATGATTGTGTCCCACTTGTTGTTGATTCTTCACAAAAAAATACAGTTTTATATCTTTATGTTTGAAGCCTGAAATGTGGCAAAAGGTCGCCAAGTTCAAGGGGGCCGAATACTTTCGCAAGGCACTGTATATATAGGAGGATACTATACTCCGAAATGCACAAAGTAAAAATCCAGTTACAGAAGTAAAATCCAGTCACTGACCAATCTGGCCCATAAAGGTGTGGTAGTCCTTGGGGAGGGGTGCGCCGAACACCTGGCCACGCAGTCTCTCTATTGGAGGGGCTTTGTTCTGCATGCCCCCAAACTTGCCGTTGCTGCGGATCCTATCGCCCTGCCGAGTCAGGAGGGTGGGGCATGGCACCTTGCTCTGGACCACCTGGCCAAAACAAAAAACAACAAGACCCAATTCTCAAAACAGGAAAAAAACTGACTGGACTTTAGGACAGGTTTCTGGACCACCCATACAAAGACACTAGACCTGCTTCACAAATAGAGCACTATTCCCTATTTAGTACACTACTTTCCACCAGGGCCCGGGCCAAAAGTAGTGTACTAAATAGGGAATATGGTGGAAACTGAGGGACCAACCTACCTAAATTTGTCCAACAAACTCATATTTTTTATATTTAGTTGCAAAACGTTTTGAAAGTTTGCCGCGGTCTCCGCCTAAATGAATAAACCCCTGAATTTGTGCAATACAAACTAGTTTGTTGAAAACGGTTACTGTCCAGAAACATTTAGCTATAGTGTGCACTAATGAATACACCCCAGATCTCCCAGGCAAAGGCTTTAAACTAGAACACTAATTGGCCAGGGTGTTACAGATGGCTTGGTTAAGGCAGCATGCCTGGCCTGACTCACCCCCTTCCTGTAGTGGTTAGCAGAGTCCAGGTCATCCGTCAAAATTGTGTCTCCAAGGAGGTTGCCGAACACTGCAGGGAAACAAGAGATGATTATTTAAAGGCTAGTTACATACGTATTCACCAAACTACTACCAGAGTATTACCTGAAACGGATCACTAAAGCTCCTACTTTTACTGAAACATGTTCCATTACTTGGCTAAAGACAGGGGGGTGTATGATATCATACAACTGCTTCTATAGAGGGTAAATAAACTCAGGTTCTTAAAAGGTTTTTTATCTGGAGGCGGAAAAAAACACACACCTGTTTAGGCGAGGTGCTGGCTAGCGGAATAGAACACTTAATAAAAAATAAAAAAAGTTCTGTTGAAGTTCTGTTGGTTATTAGGATATTCAATTATTGCATCTGAACTCCTAGAGTGTGCGGCTCTCCTTTTCTTATTTAAAAGGTTTGAACCATTTCAGTATATTTCATGCCCTGACAAAAACCTCTTATAAGCGGAAGCCCGAGAGAAGCATAACATGTAAAGAAAGAACGTAAAACTGTTCCAAGAGCCCTCATTATGAAATCAATCCCAAATCTGGAAATACAGAAATCTAAGAGCAAAAATAACAAAAGTTTAAACATGCATGATGACAATCCTTTAAATTACACAAAACAGCATCATGATGTATAATAATTTTTATAGTGAAAGGCTGGGGTCCAATTTCAGCTCCAGTAGCAGAGTCCCCCCAGGGAGGGATGCCATAACTGCCCCGTGAGGTAAGAGCCTGGGGTTCCGTCTGGAACCGTTTAGCCCCCAAACGCAGGCGGGTGAGAGAGAGAGCGAAGGGCCAGGGGAGGAACTACCCTAACAACCACAAACACACAACTCAGAGTAAGAGTGCTGATCTAGGATCAGGCCCCTGCTCTCCATATCATCTTATTCATTATGATTGAAAAGGCTAAACTGATCCTAGATCACAAGTCTGAGACACTTGATAAACATGGAGACCAGGAATGAAGAGACAAAAGCTTCTGGAACTGCACAGAAACAGAAACCACGCATGCTTAGGCACAACTAGACAATTACATTTAAGGGGGGGAGGAATATTTGACCCAAAGAGAAATTCTGAAGAAGACTAACTCACCTATGTGGCAGTTCTCTGCATTCTCTGGGAAAATGAGGAGGTCTCGGGCAAACACAGGGTTCCCAATGGGACGAAAGCTGTCCTGACCGTTCCTTATATGGGGCAAGGGTCTGGAAAAGAAACAAGTACAGCCCACAAAAGCATGAACACCTTTGAGAATAATGAAACAGAGCTCAAAGAACCTCACATGACACAGGTCCCAGACTAAAAACTGTAGGAGGCCAACTACTGGAAAGGAAGGAACAATTGCATGTTGTTTAGAGTGTAAAGGTGTGCGTGTGTTCACCTGCTGCTGTTCTTCCTCCAGAACACCGTGTCCAGGGGCATGACCTGCTGCTTCCCCTGGGTGTCGTCATAGATCTTACGTGCCGCCACCGTTGTCATGGTGACCACACAGTCAATGTCCCCCAAGAGGTGCCAGGAGATGACCGTGGCCACGTCATCGTCCTCCACCAGCGCCAGGTGGCCAATCTACATCAGAGACAGTGGGTGAGATTCTGAGTTACACACCACATACCGTCCTTCACCAATTAACCACTACTTCGGCCCGAAGCATAAGAAAGCTGCAGAGACAGGGTCCGGCTCCCAAATGGCACATGATGGGGAATAGGGTGCCATTTGGGAGCAAGACAGAGTAAAATGTTTTTCGTCTGCTTTACTTTTCCCAGGACGTCAAGGTTGCCCCTGAAGGGATCGGGCATGGCGCAGACTCTCCGCGTCTGGAGTTTCATCTTCTCCGCGTCAGCCATCTTCTGACCGATGACTTTGTCGATCGCTGGGATCTGTAGAAACAGCCATCAAACATTTCAACTTCAGAGTGCACGCATCATGCATACAGTGCCTTGCGAAAGTATTCGGCCCCCTTGAACTTTGCGACCTTTTGCCACATTTCAGGCTTCAAACATAAAGATATAAAACTGTATTTTTTTGTGAAGAATCAACAACAAGTGGGACACAATCATGAAGTGGAACGACATTTATTGGATATTTAAAACTTTTTTAACAAATCAAAAACTGAAAAATAGGGCGTGCAAAATTATTCAGCCCCTTTACTTTCAGTGCAGCAAACTCTCTCCAGAAGTTCAGTGAGGATCTCTGAATGATCCAATGTTGACCTAAATGACTAATGATGATAAATACAATCCACCTGTGTGTAATCAAGTCTCCGTATAAATGCACCTGCACTGTGATAGTCTCAGAGGTCCGTTAAAAGCGCAGAGAGCATCATGAAGAACAAGGAACACACCAGGCAGGTCCGAGATACTGTTGTGAAGAAGTTTAAAGCCGGATTTGGATACAAAAAGATTTCCCAAGCTTTAAACATCCCAAGGAGCACTGTGCAAGCGATAATATTGAAATGGAAGGAGTATCAGACCACTGCAAATCTACCAAGACCTGGCCGTCCCTCTAAACGTTCAGCTCATACAAGGAGAAGACTGATCAGAGATGCAGCCAAGAGGCCCATGATCACTCTGGATGAACTGCAGAGATCTACAGCTGAGGTGGGAGACTCTGTCCATAGGACAACAATCAGTCGTATATTGCACAAATCTGGCCTTTATGGAAGAGTGGCAAGAAGAAAGCCATTTCTTAAAGATATCCATAAAAAGTGTTGTTTAAAGTTTGCCACAAGCCACCTGGGAGACACACCAAACATGTGGAAGAAGGTGCTCTGGTCAGATGAAACCAAAATTGAACTTTTTGGCAACAATGCAAAACGTTATGTTTGGCGTAAAAGCAACACAGCTGAACACACCATCCCCACTGTCAAACATGGTGGTGGCAGCATCATGGTTTGGGCCTGCTTTTCTTCAGCAGGGACAGGGAAGATGGTTAAAATTGATGGGAAGATGGATGGAGCCAAATACAGGACCATTTTGGAAGAAAACCTGATGGAGTCTGCAAAAGACAGACTGGGACGGAGATTTGTCTTCCAACAAGACAATGATCCAAAACATAAAGCAAAATCTACAATGGAATGGTTCAAAAATAAACATATCCAGGTGTTAGAATGGCCAAGTCAAAGTCCAGACCTGAATCCTTATCGAGAATCTGTCGAAAGAACTGAAAACTGCTGTTCACAAATGCTCTCCATCCAACCTCACTGAGCTCGAGCTGTTTTGCAAGGAGGAATGGGAAAAAATGTCAGTCTCTCGATGTGCAAAACTGATAGAGACATACCCCAAGCGACTTACAGCTGTAATCGCAGCAAAAGGTGGCGCTACAAAGTATTAACTTAAGGGGGCTGAATAATTTTGCACGCCCAATTTTTCAGTTTTTGATTTGTTAAAAAAGTTTGAAATATCCAATAAATGTCGTTCCACTTCATGATTGTGTCCCACTTGTTGTTGATTCTTCACAAAAAGATACAGTTTTATATCTTTATGTTTGAAGCCTGAAATGTGGCAAAAGGTCGCAAAGTTCAAGGGGGCCGAATACTTTCGCAAGGCACTGTAGCACAATGACAGTCTTGTGGAAGGGGGGTTGAGTATCTGTGGTCTTTGTGAGTGGGAGAACGTGGGTATAATCCAATACTCACGGACGACAGTTGTGCTACAGCCATGCCATTCTTCCCGAGCTCAGATTTCAAGTGACTCTCCTTGTTGGTGGCGTTGCGCACCTGATCTGAAGCAAGACAAATGTTTAAAACATTGATAGTTTGGCAACCAAACTGGCAGTTTCCATCACTTCCTGCAGCTCAGTTGACATAATTAAGCAATAAGGCACACGAGGCAGTGCTATATCATGAATACAGTCACAGGTCAATGTCGTCGTTTGGCCCCGACAGTTAGAAACATATTAAAATTAATTCCATAATTTCATTAAAACATTAATCTTGATAAGTCAATTCATACAATGTCATTCTTCCACCAGAAAATATAATCCGGACAAAAATCTGGTTGTTAGTTCTTTTGGTCAGACGTGCCCCAGACTTTCATTATTTTTGGATAGTTGCTATGCAAAAGGACTGGTCGTCTGCTCTAAACAAATTGGTTGCTACGCAGGTTGGACAACGTTCTTATCACTTGCTAGCTAGCCAGTCAACTTCAGCTATCTCAGTCACGTCAAACATTGAACCTGGATTGATAGTTCACTAGCTGCATTTTCATTTTTCCCTACGGGCATTTACATGGATATGTCCATGATTATAAAAGTTGCTATCGCGTCGGGCTGAACAACGGCATTTGCCTGTGACTGTGTTCACGATACAGCACTGCCTCGTGTGCCCTTTTATTTTATTTGTATACACCGTGGCTTGGAACTGATCGTTCAATCATCATCCAAACAACCAGTTTTGTAACACGTTTGAAATGGAACACCTACTACTGAGCTCAGTGATGAGTTGCCTGTTGGTGTCAAACAGACTCCTGTAGATATCAACGGTCTGCTTGAGCTGGTCCTTCTTCTTGGTCAGTTCAGACATCTGCTTCCTGTTTTCCACATCTAGTAATGGACAGGAAGACAGTCAGGATCACCTGACACACACTGCTCCAGGAACCAAGAGACTGGCCTTTAAAGGGACATTACACTTTCAAATCTAAACTTCCCTTACATTTTCCGATCTCAAAAGTAGTCTAATGTTAGGCTGAATCCACGTTCCTAGGCATAGGTTGTGTCGAGTCAGCTGTATGCCTCCATCAAACACGAATGGAAAAGACAAACATCAAATACATTCAGGAATTGATATAGTGCTCATCTTTTCCATTAATTTGTGATTGAGACACGTAGCTGGATCGCCAAAACAGATGGCCTAGAATGTGGACATTTCTTAACAGTCTACTTTTGAGGTCTGAATTATTATTACGAGTGAAATGTCCCTTTAAGATGGCTGGACACTCATGATCACAGTGTGTCAACCACTTTTAGATGGGAGGCAAAAAATGATGCTATTAAAATGACAAACTGATATTGACGTGATGTCACAATTTAAAAATGAAAACGTATGACCTAACCGTTGTAGAAGCGGAAGGGAAGCTCAAACGCTGCCAGGGGATTTTTGGGGCCATACCCTGGGACCGAAGGTCTGAAGAGCAAGACATACTCATTCCCATCCTGACCAGGACTGTTCTCCATGATGAACAGATTCTAGAAGGGGGAGAGGAGAGAGAGCGAGAGAGAGGTTAAAATATTGTGGGTTTTCAAAAAAAACATGAATATCTATATGCATTGCAAACTTATGGTTAGCACACAAAAATGTTCTACAAATGCACCACCACCCCACTCACAGTGATTTGGGCCTCTCCATTAGCCAGGCTAAACTGCAGGCTCTTGACTTTGCCCTCAAAGAGAGGCAGATTTTTGTCACTGGAGCCTTTGGAGCTCTTAATGGTCACCACCACTTTCCCACTCAGCTCCAGCCCCGCTGAGTTATTATACATATCCTGGAGGGAAGCAACACAAACCATCAGCCACAGAAATATTATCACTAGAATGGGAACCCCTAGTTTAGTTGATTAATTCGACTATTTAAAAAAAAAACAAGCACACATAAAATTTAAAAGCCATACATGCACATGAATAAAATCGAGGATAACTATTCAAGTCAACGATGTCAAATTTCCATGGTCAGAGGTTCTATTTCCTTTCTAGTGATTCTATTTACAGTGCCTTCGTAAAGTATTCAGACCCCTTGACTTTTTCCACATTTTATGTTACATCCTTATTCTAAAATTGATTCAATTTAAATACACTGCTCAAAAAAATAAATGGAACACTTAAACAACACAATGTAACTCCAAGTCAATCACACTTCTCTGAAATCAAACTGTCCACTTAGGAAGCAACACTGATTGACAATAAATTTCACATGCTGTTGTGCAAATGGAATAGACAACAGGTGGAAATTATAGGCAATTAGCAAGACACCCCCAATAAAGGAGTGGTTCTGCAGGTGGTGACCACAGACCACTTCTCAGTTCCTATGCTTCCTGGCTGATGTTCTGGTCACTTTTGAATGCTGGCGGTGCTTTCACTCTAGTGGTAGCATGAGACGGAGTCTACAACCCACACAAGTGGCTCAGGTAGTGCAGCTCATCCTGGATGGCACATCAATGCGAGCTGTGGCAAGAAGGTTTGCTGTGTCTGTCAGCGTAGTGTCCAGAGCATGGAGGCGGGAGACAGGCCAGTACATCAGGAGACCAGGAGACAGGCCAGTACATCAGGAGACGTGGAGGAGGCCGTAGGAGGGCAACAACCCAGCAGCAGGACCGCTACCTCTGCCTTTTTGCAAGGAGGAGCAGGAGGAGCACTGCCAGAGCCCTGCAAAATGACCTCCAGCATGCCACAAATGTGCATGTGTCTGCTCAAACGGTCAGAAACAGACTCCATGAGGGTGGAATGAGGGCCCGACGTCCACAGGTGGGGGTTGTGCTTACAGCCCAACACCGTGCAGGACGTTTGGCATTTGTCAGAAAACACCAAGATTGGCAAATTCACCACTGGCGCCCTGTGCTCTTCACAGATGAAAGCAGGTTCACACTGAGCACATGTGACAGACGTGAGAGTCTGGAGGCGCCATGGAGAACGTTCTGCTGCCTGCAACATCCTCCAGCATGACCGGTTTGGCGGTGGGTCAGTCATGGTGTGGGGTGGCATTTGTTTGGGGGGCCGCACAGCACTCCATGTGCTCGCCAGAGGTAGCCTGACTGCCATTAGAAACCGAGATGAGATCCTCAGACCCCTTGTGAGACCATATGCTGGTGCGGTTGGCCCTGGGTTCCTCCTAATGCAAGACATTGCTAGACCTCATGTGGCTGGAGTGTGTCTGCAGTTCCTGCAAGAGGAAGGCATTGATGCTATGGACTGGCCCGCCCGTTCCCCAGACCTGAATCCAATTGAGCACATCTGGGACATCATGTCTCGCTCCATCCACCAACAGACTGTCCAGGAGTTGGCGGATGCTTTAGTCCAGGTCTGGGAGGAGATCCCTCAGGAGACCATCCGCCACCTCTTGAGGAGCATGCCCAGGCGTTGTAGGGAGGTCATACAGGCACGTGGAGGCCACACACACTACTGAGCCTCATTTAGACTTGTTTTAAGGACATTACATCAAAGTTGGATCAGCCTGTAGTGTGGTTTTCCACTTTAATTTTGAGTGTGACTCCAAATCCAGACCTCCATGGGTTGATAAATTTGATTTCCATTGATAATTTGTGTGATTTTGTTGTCAGCACATTCAACTATGTAAAGAAAAAAGTATTTAATAAGAATATTTCATTCATTCAGATCTAGGTTGTGTTAGTGTACCCTTTATTTTTTTGAGCAGTGTATATACATATCACATTTCCATAAGTATTCAGACCCTTTATTCAGTATTTTGTTGAAGGACCTTTGGCAGCGATTACAGCGTCGAGAATTCTTGGGTATGACGCTACAAGATTGGCACATCTGTATTTGGGGCGTTTCGCCCATTCTTCTCTGCAGACCCTCTCAAGCTCGGTCAGGTTGGATGCAGAGCGTTGCTGCACAGCTATTTTCAGGTCTCTCCAGAGAGGTTTGATCAGGTTCAAGTCCAGGCTCTGGCTGGGCCACTCAAGGACATTCAGAGACTTGTCCTGAAGCCCCTCCTGTGCTGTCTTGGCTGTGTGCTTAGGGTCGTTGTCCTGTTGGAAGGTGAACCTTCACCCCAGTCTGAGGTCCTGAGAGCTCTGGAGCAGGTTTTCATCAAAGATATTGAGGCTTATCTTTGCCTCAATCCTGACTAGTCTTCCAGTCCCTGCCACTGAAACACATCCCCACAGCATGATGCTGCCACCACCATGCTTCACTGTAGGAATGGTGCCAGGTTTCCTACAGACATGACGCCTGGCATTCAGGCCAAAGAGTTCAATCTTGGTTTCATCAGACCACAGAATCTTGTTTCTCATTGTCTGAGAGTCTTTAGGGGCCTATTGCCAAACTCCAAGTAGGCCATCATGTGCCTTTTACTGAGGAGTGGCTTCAGTCTGGCCACTCTACCATAAAGGCCTGATTGGTGGAGTGCTGCAGAGATGGTTGTCCTTCTCCCATCTCCACAGAGAAACTCTGTCAGAGTTACCATTGGGTTCTTGGTCACCGCCCTGACCAAGATCCTTTCCCCCAATTGTTCAGTGTGGCCCGGGCGGCCAGCTCTAGGAAGAGTCTTGGGGGTTCCAAACGTCTTCCAGTTAAGAATAGAGGCCACTGTGTTCTTGGGGACCTTCAATGCTGCAGAAATGTTGGGTACCTTTCCCCAGATCTGTGCCACGACACAATCCTGTCTCTGAGCTCTAGGGACAATTCCTTCGACCTCATGGCCTTGTTTTTGCTCTGAAATGCACTGTCAACTGTGGGACCTTTTATATACAGGCGTGTGCCTTTCCAAATCATGTCCAATCAATTGAATTTACCACAGGTGGACTCCAACCAAGTTGTAGAAACATCTCAAGGATGATCAATGGAAACAAGATGCACCGGAGCTCAACTGAGTGTCATAGCAAAGGGTCTGAATACTTATGTAAATAAGGTATTTCAGTTCTTTATTTTTAATACATTTGTAAAACAAATTGTCATTATGGGGTATTGTGTATAGATTGCTGAGGATAATACATAAAAAAATGCATTTTAGAATAAGGCTGTAACGTAACAAAATGTGGAAAAAGTCAAGGGGTCTGAATACTTTCCGAAGACACTGTATATGGCCTCAGTTAGGCTTGGTCACCAAAAATGATAGAACATTTTAACCATGCAACCATGCTTCGTTTTTCTCTATTGCTTAGTCAAGTTGGCTTTTTTCCCTTCACTAATCCTATGTTTAGTGATTCATGACAATTGCTGGCCAGAGGATCTAATCATCTCACCATTAATTTCAGAGACATGTCCTCCACCAGAGTCCGACTGTCAAGGACGTTGTTGTTAACCACCACTGGGGTTGGTGGCTGCAGGTCTGGGGCCAATTTGACAGGGTCGTTGGGTACAACATTTATGACATACTAGGCAAGGGCAAGAAAGAGAGAGAAGTGATTATCATAGTTCTACAAGTAGCACAAAATAATGACCTATGGGCCTTTGGACATACAGCCACTGGACATGAGACATTTCTTCTACATAAGAATAACAGGAGACCAATTTGGAGAGCAGAGACCATATCCACGTGTACGTGTTTCACTCAAAGCCAGTTGGGGGTGTCTGGAAATTAGTTGTCTGTGAGGAGTGGGTTTATGGCTCTAAGCCATCTGGTTGAAGTTGAACTCACCTGGTGACTCCACAGCCCTTTAGTCTTGTCAACACACAGCACAAACTGGATGGTGTACTTCCCGACATGGTCTGGGATGACTTTGTCTCTGTTAGATGAAAATGAATAATTTTACATAAACATCACAGGACTACCTTTGTGTGTTGAATAAAGGTTAATAAAAAATAAAACAATCTTTGTGTTGATACACCATGAAGTGGCAATCACCTCTGACCAGAACATCAGTTACCATTCATTATATGTTCATTTCCCAATAATTCAATGTTTAAATTGCCACCCATCAGGTGATTGCTAACACCGCGGCCACCCGCTTGCTTTGCAATTTGTAGTGTGTCTCTCTAAAGCCATTTTAGGCAGGAGAGGAAATACCCATCTTAGTACTACAATTACCCAGCACAAGCTGGGTACGAATATAAAACTATTGGTTACCTGAAGTGAAAACTGTTCGCCTTTTCGTCTTCCATGGGTTTGCTGCATTTCAGTTGGGCAGCCTTTAAAAAAAAGCATGAACACAATGAGTATTCTTTATTGCCATCCCTTTTTATGTACGTATGTATGTATGTACGTAGGTATGCATGTATGTACACACTTTCAAAAGTTTGGGGTCACTTAGAAATGTCCTTGTTTTTATGTCCATTAACATCAAATTGATCATAAATACTCGTAGACATTGTTAATGTTGTAAATGACTATTGCAGCTGGAAACGGCTGATTTTTTATGGATTATTTACATAGGCCCATTATCAGCAACCATCACGCCGGTGTTCCATCATGTTGTGTTAGCAAATCCAAGTTTATCATTTAAAAAAGGCTAATTGATCATAATTTTGCAATTATGTTAGCACAGATGAACACTGTTTTGCTAATTAAAGAAGCAATAAAACTGGCCTTCTTTAGACTAGTTGAGTGTCTGGAGCATCAGCATTTGTGGGTTCAATTACAGGCTCAAAAAGGACAAAAATATAGAGACTTTTCTTCTGAAACTCGGTCTATTCTTGTTTTGAGAAATGAAGGCTATTCCATGCAAGAAATTGCCAAGAAACTGAAGATCTCGTACAACGCTGTGTACTACTACCTTCACAGAACAGCGCAGACTGGCTCTATAGAGAGAGCGGGAGGCCCCGGTGCACAACTGAGATAGAGGACAAGTACATTAGAGTGTCTAGTTTGAGAAACAGACACCTCAGAAGTCCTCAACTGGCAGCTTTATTAAATAGTACCCGCAAAACACCAGTCTCAACGTCAACAGTGAAGAGGTGACTCCGGGACGCTTGCCTTCGAGGCAGATTTGCAAAGAAAAAGCCATATCTCAGACTGGCCAATAAAAATAAAATATTAAGATGGGCAAAAGAATGCAGACACTGGACAGAGGAACTCTGGCCAGCATCCCGGAGTCGCCTCTTCACTGTTGATGTTGAGACTGGTGTTTTGCGGCTGCTATTTAATGAAGTTGCCAGTTGAGGACTTGTGATGCGTCTGTTTCTCAAACTAGACACTAATGTACTTGTCCTCTTGCTCAGTTGTGCACCGGAGCCTCCCACTCCTCTTTCTATTCTGGTTAGAGACAGTTTGCGCTGTTTTGTGAAGGGAGTAGTACACAGTGTTGTACGAGATCTTCAGTTTCTTGGCAATTTCTCGCATAGAATAACCTTCATTTCTCAGAGCAAGAATAGACAGAGTTTCAGAAGAAAAGTCTATATTTTTGTCAATTTTGAGCCTGTAATTGAACCCACAAATGCTGATGCTTCAGACACTCAACTAGACTAAAGAAGGCCAGTTTTATTGCTTCTTTAATGAGCAAAACAGTTTTCAGCTGTGCTAACAATTGCAAAAGGGTTTTCTAATGATTAATTAGCCTTTTAAACTGAATAACTTAGATTAGCTAACACAATGTGCCATTGGCACACAGGCGTGATGATTGCTGATAATGGGCCTCTGTAGATATTCCATTTAAAAATCTGCCGTTTCCAGCTACAATAGTCATTTACAACATTAACAATGTCTACACTGTATTTCTGATCAATTTGATGTTAATTTAAAATGGCCCCCAAAAATTGCTTTTATTTCAAAAACAAGGACATTTCTCAGTGACACCAAACGTTTGAACGGTAGTGTTTGTATATATATTTTTTTTACAAGTAATGTGAAAAGTTGTGTCCTTGTGTGACAGCCAAAGTCTGTTAAAGTTCATTCGTCCCTTTGGGTCTCAGTCCCAAATGGCAGTGAATTCCCTTTATAGTGCACAACTTTAGGGCTCTGCACTATATAGGCAATAGGGTGCCATTTGGGATGCACCCTGGGTGTCCCGTAACTCACCCCTGAGGGGGGCCTTGACGTCCCTGACGGCTCTCCCTTCCACAACAGCATGGACATGTTGGCAGGGTTGAGGTTCTTGATGGTGCTGCCCTCCTCCGACACCACAGACACTGAAAACACTGGACCCACACAAACACCACCATGACAGGTCAGCTGACACAGAAGCCGCAGACACACAGGCAGCGCCACAGACAGAGGTACAGACCTGTGAGGGTGCCTCCAGCAGGAAACACTGAGTTTGTGTTGTACTCCACCACCAGTTTGACAGGTTTGTTAGGATCGGGGATAATGGTAAGCTTTACGGCTGGACCGTGGATGGGCTTCTTGTTGAAGGACCCTCTGAACTCCAGCGCATACTCCCCCCTGGGAGACCAACAGGGGTTGAACATGGCCCTCCAATAATATATGGTTGCAGGGTCATTATGGCAAGTGGTTAGGAATTATAGGGTTAGGAACTTACTTTGGACCGCTCACATGGTCTACTACGAAACTGGCTTTTCCATCTTTGTCTATCGGTTGTGAATTAACGGGTGACTTCACCTGAAAAACAAAAGACTTCATCACAATTTCTTATCAAGAAGATAAGCTACCCAATAGAGGTCAATATCCCCAATGCTATAGAATTCCCATGTCCCCTTTACATTCGTTGAGGGGAGAGTGGCTGACCTTTAGAGCTGGAGTGGAAGTCTTCAGTGTCACCACAACCCTCTGGTCAGGAGAGGGGTTCCCCCACTCGTCAAACAGCTGGAGGAGGAAGGGCGTCTGGATGCCCTGCTCATTCAGTACCTGCAGGGGCTGAGGTAAAGACGCAACACACGGACGACAGTTAGTTAGGGAGAGAGGACAGCCATGACCAATATGTACCAAGACTCAGTGGTTGCATAAAATGGCAACACTGACGCGGTCAAGAGTGTCTTGGCCCTTAACTTAATGCCCACCTCTTGTGGTCCGTCCACTAGTTTGAGCTGTGCAGGGACCCCAGCCGTCAATTTAATTGTCACATGCTCCGCAAAGTCCCTCCAGGTGAAGTTCAGCTCTCTGATGCCTGGGAACCCAGGGTTGAACCGCACCCCTGTCACTAACATGGAGTGGGTGCTCTCCTGGTTACAACACAACGGCGTAATGGACATTTTGTTTTATGTCGTTTTTCCAATTCACAGACTGTAGCTTTAAGGACAATATGGGATGTTTTGACGCAAATTATACTTTCAGCAAAAATTCTCAATGATAGCATTACAAAATCACTTGGATTTATTCAATGTACCTGCCAGGTAAAGACCAGGGATGCTTTGTCAAGACCCTCGGCATCCACGGCGAGAGAGTCCACACAGGTCGCGGTCAGCATCTGAGTTTTATTACCATACTGGTCTGTAAGCTGTAAGACTGGGAAAGGGGATGACCAGTTTCTCATTTGGAAGGTAATCAAGAAGAAGTGTTTAAATGTGAATTAGGTGTCAAGAGAGTCAACTGTTGATGGCTCCAGACTCACAGATCTTTCCTGATAGGACCTCTCCCATCCTCACGGTCGACTCGCTCAGGGTGGCCTTCATGTGTTTCGGCTCGTCGGGGCGGGGCCTAAAACCAACACATAGCCAATCAAAAACAGGCCCGCCCCGCTGATATGATAAGCGCAATCAGAATTAATTTTGTTGCTACCTCTATAAGCATATTAACATTGTCTACTTTGTATCTTTTCACCACGAGGCAAAAATCTTTGCCTCATCAAAAAAAAAAAAATAATAATAATAATAATTGCTTGAGTGCAAGATCTTTCTACCCATGTTTGAGCAGACGACTTACACTATAGTGAAGGAGGTGTCGACAGACACCAGCTCCTCCATGTAGGAGACCTGGTAGAAGTGCTCCTCCTTCACCAGCGTCGGGACCGGCACGTTGGGCAGCTTCCCCTGAGCCAGCTCCTCCACACTCATGTCAGCCGCCCAGTTCACCTGACACAGTCACAACAGACAAACAGGGGAGTCTCAGACAACAGGCTGCTAGAAGCATCAACACTGATCTAATATCCATGTCAACTCTAATGCAGGACTCCTGGGCCCAGTATTCATAAAGCATCTCAGAGGAGGAATGCTGATCTAGAATCAGATGCCCCCTCATTCATATGCTCTAGTCGGCTGTACCTCCATCAAAATGCCAGTATTTGTCCTTCATATTTGTTCTCCGTCTTTTTAAACAGTGAGACAATGTTTTCAGCACTTATTTCCATGACTGATCAGAACGTGTTTTCTTATGGCCCTCGGTTGTCCCTCTGCAGCAGACATATGGTGAGCAATATGTTTGGAATGTCGAATTGCAATACATAAATCGTATCTGCACCTAAGTATCGTGATAATACCGTATTGTGAGGTCCCTGGTCATCCCCAGCCCTAATTCATACATGGTCAGGGTGGTGTCATCATTACCTTGATCCTCCGGGCCATCTCCTCAGACAGAGGGACCACCCTGCCTCTCTCGTCATACAGTCTATAATGGAGGTTCTCCAGGAGGTCCCCTGCAGTCCAGTCTATCTTTTCCTTGTCCCTAAGCACCATGGAGTCCACCAGGCTGTCCTCGTCCTCCTGACTGTACAACTCGAGACGTGACACACGGGTGCTGGGGACAACCCTCAGATCCCTCTGGACTGGAGCTACACTCTTCTGACTCTGATGGGTAAGAAGGGATGAATGAACATGTATCATTTCACTTGACAAAATGTATTCGTGTCATGTTTTTACACTGAAAATATTTAAAAAGCCCCAAATAATATTGGACTGAAAAACAAAACCTTATGAAGCAGTGAAAAAAATGGCAGTGTGCAGGAGCTTCTTTTTTCTATAATTGAGCTCCATGGAGGGGGCGAAATAAGTTGAAAGGAGACGTTAAGAAGTTTGAGGTGAAACAAAGGGGGGGTCTTAATAGATGACAAACAATTACTTACAGGAATATCAAATGTAGCTTTAACCGTCTGGTCTCCCGCAATGTTTTTGAAGGTGATTGGTTTTAGCACCAGGGTCCCGGCTCCTGTGTTACTGCAGTCTACAGCCACCATGGAGGTCGAACCAGGGATCCCCTGCAACTGAGACCCCACAGAAAGATACATACCGCACAAATATATTTTATTATTGTCAAGCCAACACGTAGACTTCCAGGACTCAATTTTTTTTTTTACCGCATTCATTCTATTGGGCAACAGTCTCTTTATGCATCTAGAAGGGAAGAGTTACTCCAGAAGGCGGAGGTTGTCTATGTAAGGACATTTTAAAATCAGGCCCAGTGGGCACTGCTGACAAACAGTGAAACATTGTCAAGCAACTCATTGATTTCCAGGACTCAAATATACACAGAGTATACAAAGCATTAGGAACACCTGCTCTTTCCATAACTGACCAGGAGAAAGCTATGATACCTTATTGAGGTCACCTGTTAAATGCACTTCAAACCAGTGTAGATGAAGGGGAGGAGACTGGTTACAGAAGGATTCTTAAGCCTTTGAGTCATGGATGGTGTATGCAATGCCTTCAGAAAGTAAATCGGACCCATTGACTTTTCCCACATTTTGTTAGGTTACAGTATTATTCTAACATTGAGGGGGGACTAGTCAATCTACACAAAATACCCCATAATGACAAAGCAAAACAGGGTTAGACATTTTTGCTAACTTATTAAATATAAAACTGAAATATCACATTTACATAAGTACTCAGATCCTTTACTCAGTACTTCGTTGAAGCACCTTTGGCAGTGATTACAGCCGAGTCTTCTTGGGTATGACGCTACAAGCTTGGCACACCTATATTTGGGAAGTTTTTCATTCTATCAAGCTCTGTCAGGTTGGATGGGGAGCGTCGCTGCACAGCTATTTTCAGGTCTCTCCAGAGATGTTCCATCGGGTTCAAGTCTGGGCTCTGGCTGGGCCACAAGGACATTCCGAGACTTGTCCCGAAGCCCCTCCTCTGTTGTCCTGGCTGTGTGCTTAGCATCATTGTCCTGTTGGAAGGTGAACATTCACCCCAGTCTGAGGTCCTGAGTGCTCTGGAGCAGGTTTCCATCAAGGATCTCTGTACTTTGCGCCATTCATCTTTCCCTCAAGCCTGACTAGTCACCCAGTCCCTGCCCCTGAAAAAAATCCCCACAGCATGTTGCCGCCACCACCATGCTTCACCGTAGGGATGGTGCCAGGTTTCCTCTAGACGTGACCCTTGGCATTCAGGCCAAAGATATCAATCTTTGTTTTATCAGACCAGAGAATCTTGTTTCTCATGGTCAGCCCTTTATGTGCCTTTTGGCAAAATCCAAGGGGGTTGTCATGTGCCTTTTACGGAGGAGTGGCCTCAGTCTGGCCACTATCATAAAGGTCTGATTGGTGGAGTGCTGCAGAGATGGTTGTCCTTCTGACAGTTTTTAACATCTCCACAGAGGAACTCTGTAGCTCCGTCAGAGTAACCATCGGGTTCTTGGTCACCTCCCTGACCAAGGCCCTCCTCCCCTGTTTGCTCAGTTTGGCTGGGCGGCCAAGCTCTAGCCAAACTGTGGTGGTTCCAAACTTCTTCCAGTTAAGAATGATGGAGGGCCACTGTGTTGTTGGGGGACCTTCAATGCTGCAGACATTTTTCGGTACCCTTCCCCAGATTTGTGCCTCGACACAATCCTGTCGCGGTGCTCTACCGGCAATTCCTTCGACCTCATGGCTTGGTTTTTGCTCTGACATGCACTGTCAACTGTGGGACCTTATATAGACAGGTGTGTGATCTCCAAATAATGTCCAATCAATTGAATTTACCACAGGTGGACTACAATCAAGTTGTAGAAACATTAAGGATGATCAATGGAAACAGGATGCACCGGAGCTAAATTTTGAGTCTCATAACAAAGGGTTTGAATACTTATGTAAATATGGTATTTTTATAAAATTGGCTAACATTTCTAAAAACCTGTTTTCACTTTGTCATTATCGGGTATTGTGTGTAGCTTGATGAGGGAAAAAAATACTATTTAATCAATTTTAAAAACGCTGCAAGATAACAAAATGTGTGTGTGGAATCAATGTGTGGAATCAAGGGGTCGGAATACTTTCCCGGATGCACTGTATACAAAAACGCATTTCTTTCCTGCCATTGGGCAACAGTCGCTTTATGCACTCATCTGGAAGTGAAGAGTGGCTCCAGAAATCTGAGATTGTCTATGGAGGACATTCTATCAGGCCCAGTGGGCACTGTTGGCAAACATTGAACTCCTCTTTATCTTAGTGAGAAAGGAAAGGGATGGAGACATGTGGACCAATGGCGCCACCAGGGTAATACAGCTGCCTCAACTTCAAAGGCTGACACAGCAGTTAAAGCCTTTCCTGAAGGAGGAGACTAATTCCTACACTAAATCCAGCATGATTTAATCTCCAGAACAGCAATGTGTTGATAAATTGAAGCAATTCAGAAGCATGTGCTAATTTATGGGTTGTGATCAGATTTTAAAAGTCACAAAAGTATTCCCGTAGGTGAGATCTGCCTCCTAGAGCCCCCTCACTTGGGAGATGTCCAGATGGCCCATCAGAAGTCCACAAGCCAGATATCATTCATGGATTCTATCCTACGGGTAGATATTCTGGCAAAGAGCTGGATCGTATTCACAAGGAACGCAACAATCAAATAGGGGAGGGACTACTTTGTCCAATAAGAAACACTTGTTTTCCATTGCAAAACATTTTGCTATGGTATGCACTAATGAATACAACTCTGGTAACCTGCTGTATGGAGAGTGGCCCTAAATTGCACATCCTCTCTGGGACAGTGACACACCCTCTTACTCAACCCTAAAGAGTTGAAATAGTGCTCTGGCAGAGGGACAAGCCCGCCTCTCCCTTTATATTAGTTTGTTTCCTGAAGAGGGAACGGCTGTTCTACTGGAGCCAGTGGTTTTCATTAGCCAACTGCTGAGAAACTTGGAGGCAGAACTAGTACACACAGCTCCCGCAGGCTGCAGGTCCAAGTCTGACAACATTCTCAGGGTGCTCGTTTTGGCCTTACGAGAACTTGATGCTACTTGGTGCCTTTGAAGACATCAAAATGCCTATTGTACTTCATTATTAAGAAGTGGACTTCAGTAAAAAAACATTCAAATGAATGAGCATGGAAACACCAAACACTAGATGGAACTTTAGATTTCAGAAAATGTTTAACTGAACTGGAAGAAGCCATAGGCATGCCAAATTAGTAATGGGGATAGAAATTGCAGTTGTGTAATTCCTCTGCTTTTGACTTGAGTATATACCTCCAGAGTCAGGGTCTAGTCTGATTTTACCTGGCAGCTGATGATCAGTTTGGGGTGAGCTGTGACGTTTCCTGCTACGTCATGGACCTCCACATCAAAGCTAACCGAAGTTCCATTCTCCACAGTGATTGGATCCTCTTGTTTCACTTTCAGTGAATCTGGGTTACCTGTAAAAAAAAACACATTCAGCTGACACACTACTATGGAATGTCCTTTACATGTACACTGAACACATTGAGCTCCAAAAGTATTGGGACAGTGACATGTTTTGTTGTTTTGGCTCTCTACTCCAGCACTTTGGATTTTAAATTATACAATGGGAGGTTACTACGTGAGACTAAAAGTGCAGACAGTCAGCTTTAATTTGAGGGCATTTTCATCAATTGCAGCACTTTCTGTGCCTAGTCCCCCCCAACAGTATCGGGACAAATTCATTTCTGTATTAAAGTAGTTAAAGGTTTAGTATTTGGTCCCATATTCCAAGCATGCAATGACTACATCAAGCTTGTAGTTCAAGCTTGTAGCAGTTTTGTTTTGAGTGTGCTTCAGATTATTTTGTACTAAATAGAATAAATAAATAAATGACAATAATGTATTGTCATTTTGGAGTCACTTTTATTGTAAATAAGAATACGTTTCTAAAGACTTCTACATTAATGTGGATGTTACCATGATTATGGAGAAAGTTAGACAAATAAACTCAGCAAATAAAGAAATGTCCCTTTTTCAGGACACTGTCTCAAAGATAATTTGTAAAAATCCAAATATCTTCACAGATCTTCATTGTAAAGGGTTTAAAATAAGACAGCGCTACAGGGAGACAGGATGGACAGCTGGTCATCCGATCGTCCTCGCAGTGGCAGACCACGTGTAACATCTGCACAGGATCGGTACATCCGAACATCTCACCTGCGGTATAGGATGGCAACAACAACCGCCAGAGTTACACCAGGAACGCACAATCCCTCCATCAGTGCTCAGACTGTCCGCAATAGGCTGAGAGAGGCTGGAATGAGGGCTTGTAGGCCTGTTGGTAGGCAGGTCTTCACCAGACATCACCGTGGGTTTGTACCCAGACAGGGCTGGCAAAAAGTGCTCTTCACTGACGAGTTGCGGTTATCTCACCAGGGGTGATGGTCGGATTCGCGTTTATCGTCGAAGGAATGAGCGTTACACCGAGGCCTGTACTCTGGAGCGGGATCGATTTGGAGGTGGAGGGTCCGTCATGGTCTGGGACAGTGTGTCACAGCATCATAGGACTGAGTTTGTTGTCATTGCAGGCAATCTCAACGCTGTGCGTTACAGGGAAGACATCCTCCTCCCTCATGTGGTACCCTTCCTGCAGGCTCATCCTGACATGACCCTCCAGCATGACAATGCCACCAGCCATACTGCTTATTCTGTGCGTGATTTCCTGCAAGACAGGAATGTCAGTGTTCTGCCATGATCTCAATCCCATTGAGCACGTCTGGGACCTGTTGGATCGGAAGAGTGAGGGCTAGGCCCATTCCCCAGAAATGTCTAGAAATTTGCAGGTGCCTTGATGGAAGAGTGGGGTAACATCTCACAGCAAGCACTGGCAAATCTGGTGCAGTCCATGAGGAGGAGATGCACTGCAGTACTTAATGCAGCCGATGGTCACACCAGATACGGACTGTTACTTTTGATTTTTACCCCCCCTTTGTTCAGGAACACATTATTCCATTTCTGTTAGTCACATGTCTGTGGAAATTGTTCAGTTTATGTCTCAGTTGTTGAATCATGTCATGTTCATACAAACATTTACACATGTTAAGTTTGCTGAAAATAAATGCAGTTGACAGTGAGAGGACGTTTCTTTTTTTGCTGAGACATGCTAACCTCTCACCATCACAGTAACAGGGGAGGGTATGATACGTACGTCTAACTTCCTCATTCATCATTCCCTCAGATTAAAAAGGAGTCTGCACTTTAACCTCAGTCATTGTGTCATTTAAAAAGTGCAGGAGTACAAATATGTCACTGTCCAAATACATTTGGAGGTGACTGTATATACAGTGCTGCTTGTAAAACCGTTTGGACTACATATATGTTTTATAAGTCCTAAAGGGTGGTTAATGTGTTTTGTTATCCCATGTTGTCACCCTAACTAGCCCTCAAGCATATGCAACTGTCACCAGGGCAATCATTGACTTTAAACCCCTTGTCGGGATCTACCGACAAACCCCCCCCCCCCCCATTAAAGAGGATATTTCTTCTCAAAGCAGAGCAGCAGACCCCCCCCCCCCAAGTTGTTGCCGTAAATCACAGGTTGTTAAAACAGAGTTTTAATGCAATTTAGCTTTTTTTTACGCAAATGGTCCATTCGCGGTTTACCAAGTTAACAAGTATTTTTCTCTGAATTCCCAGGAGCACAAACATTCTTTAATTTGTGACTTCAAGTTAAATCAATCACTTTACCAGGGAGAAGGCTGATCTTCAGAGTCTGCGAGTCCTGTTTGAGGCCAGGCAGTACCACTTTCAAGTCGTGCGTCTGCCGAGAGAAAAATAAGACCCATATATTTCACACATTACTTGGGGACGTAATTTGAGAAAGCTTTCAGTCGAGTGTCTGTTTCTTTGAGGTTCATCTGGATAGAGGTAAAGTGAGAGCCCTGCAGCCCTGGAAACCAGCGGGTCTCTGACCTTGCTCTGGTAGTGCTGCACCGCCCCCCTGGCTCTGACGCCTCGGATGGTCAAAATGGTCCCCCTAGCGGTCACCCCCTCGTAACTCACTTCCAGGGCACTGAAACACAGTAAGAACCACCAGCTTAACAGCGAGGAGCTGACTGACAGACTCCGGGGCTGAGCCCTGCAGGGAAACGTCTTTATTACACAGTCAACACACACAGAGGGGATGTGCAAACAGAAAATAAAAACACCTATCAATCAATGAATCAGCGCATTTAATTAATAGCTTTAGAAAATTCTTTGGAAATACTCCGCACAGACACAAAGTACGCAAAAGAAAAACACATTGTCATGTTTGAGATGTTAACTATTTTTATGTGTAACCTACCTGCATTCCAGGAGGGGCTTGAGGTTGGGAGGGGGGCGAGCAGGGTGACCGTATTCATCCAGCAGCTCCAGTGGGATGTGGAAAGGCACCCCCACATGGAGCAGGGTGTTCACTGTGCCCACCACAAACCTCTCTGCACTGCCCTCTAGGAGAGGAGAGAGAAAAGAGAGGAAACAGTTGTTTAGGAGATGGATCTGATTGCTACTGGAGACGCATATAATGTATATGTGTGGCAGTCTGATTTCAGAAATTAACTTACCAGTAATGGAGAAGTCCAGTGTGTGGTTGGGAAGCCGATTCCCAGCCCAGACGGTAGCGTTGCTCTCATTGACATTGAGTATTGTGTTCAGGTGCAGAGTGTACTTCCCCAGCTTGTTCAGGTTCTCTATACAGGGAATCACATTTATTTAAAAAGCCCTTTTTACATTGGCAGATGTCCTAAAGAGCTTATAGGAGATACCGAGCCTAAAACACCAAACAGCAAGAAATGCAGATGCAGAAGCAACACTGATAAGCCTCCGGAGAGTCAGACATTATGACAAACACTAAATCACTAGCTAGTAACAAAAACAGAGGAGAGGAAACTAAAATCATTACAATAAAGTCAATTATTAAAATAAAACAATTACCCATGGTTCTGAACCAGAATGCCCACTTGGCCGAATGTGCTGCAATGTGAGAGTTGGTCTCCACATCACCATTAGGTGCTAGGGAGGAAGAGAGAAAACTATTTATGACACGGTATACACACACTAGCCGTTGAAACAGTCCGCCAAAAATATACAATTGAAGTCGGAAGTTTACATACACTTAGGTTGGAGCCATTAACACTCGTTTCACAACCACTCCAAAAATGTCTTGTTAACAAACTATAGTTTTGATAAGTCGGTTAGGACATCTACTTTGTGCATGACACAAGTCATTTTTCCAACAATTGTTTACAGACAGATTATTTCACCGCATTACAATTCCAGTAGGTCAAAAGTTTACAAACACTAAGTTGATTGTGCCTTTAAACGGCTTGGAAAATTCCAGAAATGGATGTCAATTAGCCTATCAGAAGCTTATAAAGCCATGACATCATTTGAGTCAATTGGAGGTGTACCTGTGGATGCATTTCAAGGCCTACCTTCAAACTCAGTGCCACTTTGTTTGACATCATAGGACAATCAAAAGAAAATCAGCCAAGACATCAGAAAATAAAATTGTAGACCTCCACAAGTGTGGTTCATCCTTGGGAGCAATTTCCAAACGCTTGAAGGTACCACGTTCATCTGTACAAACAATAGTACGCAAGTATAAACACCATGGGACCACACAGCAGTCATACTGCTCAGGAAGGAGACGCGTTCTGTCTCCTAGTGATGAACGTACCTTGGTGCGAAAAGTGCAAATCAATCCCAGAACAACAGCAAAGGACCTTGTGAAGATGCTGGAGGAAACAGGTACAGGAGTATCTATATCCACAGTAAAACAAGTCCAATATCGACATAACCTGAAAGGCCGCTCAGCAAGGAAGAAGCCACTGCTCCAAAACCGCCATAAAAAAGCCAGACTACGGTTTGCAACAGCACATGGGGACAAAGATCGTACATTTTGGATAAATGTCCTCTGGCCTGATGAAACAAAAATATAACTGTTTGGCCATAATGACCACCGTTATGTTTGGAGGAAAAAGGGGGAGGCTTGCAAGCCTGAAGAACACCATTCCAACTGTGAAGTACGGGTGTGGCAGCATCATGTTGTGGGGGTGCTTTGCTGCAGGAGGGACTGGTGCACTTCACAAAATAGATGGCTTCATGACGAAGGAAAATTATGTGGATAGATTGAAGCAACATCTCAAGACATCAGTCAGGAAGTTAAAGCTTGGTCGCAAATGGGTCTTCCAAATGTACAATGACCCCAAGCATACTTCCAAAGTTGTGGCAAAATGGCTATAAGGACAACAAAGTCAAGGTATTGGCGTGGCCATCACAAAGCCCTGACCTCAATCCTATAGAAACTTTGTGGGCAGAACTGAAAAAGTGTATGCGAGCAAGGAGGCCTACAAACCTGACTCAGTTACACCAGCTCTGTCAGAAGGAATGGGCCAAAATTCACCCAACTTATTGTGGGAAGCTTGTGGAAGGGTACCAAAAACATTTGACCCAAGTTAAACCATTTTTAAGGCAATACTACCAAATACTAATTGAGTGTATGTAGACGTCTGACCCACTGAGAATGTGATGAAAGAAATAAAAAGCTGAAATAAATCACTCTCTACTATTATTCTGACATTTCACATTCTTAAGATAAATTGGTGATCCTAAATAACCTAAGACAGGGAATCTTTACTAGGATTAAATGTCAGTAATTGTGAAAACTGAGTTTAAATGTATTTGGCTAAGGTGTATGTAAACTTCCGACTTCAACTGTAACAGCAGCAATCATTCTTACGATTCAGATCAACTCACAATGCCAAACAACTTTTAGTTCGATCGAAAGTGCTTTCCGTGTTGTGTTTTGCATGGCTGATGGTATCCTGGATATTGACTCTCCTTTCTTGTTGAGAATTTCCACATGGAGAGGTCCTGCAAGGAATGAAAAGGAGATCAGTCACTCACAAAGATGTGCATACTTAGGATACAGTATCAAACACACTTGGCAGATAGCACGGAGCAACTGTGTAAGGTGCAGAGCGTCCGTCTCTGTACCTAGTGGAGTGCCTGCTGGCCGGACATCGTTCTGGGTCCAGGGGTTGCCCTCTGGCCAGGTCACTTTTAGCTTGTCTGGGAGTCTGGGGCAAAAACGGGACAATGTTACATCATAAACCCATGAACCACTGGGGCATAATGAACACATTCATGTACGTTGGGAATAAAATCCAAAATGGTTCCCTCACTTGGCTAGTTCGTCATCAATGCTCTTCTTGATGGCTGCATTGGTAACCACCCTGTCGATTTTGGAGATGGGTATTGTCTTGATGTCATCGTACAGCGCCTTTGGTTCCTATGGGAACCGATACAAAAACAGATGATTTTGCAGCCAAAATCATGCAATTGCATATGTTAAGACAATGGGGGTTCTTTAGGATAATAGTGTGTAGAACAAAGTGTCACTACTATGATTTTGTCTGACGTCTTACCATGGCCACCTGCACCTGCCCTCCTGTGGCGTAGACATCTCCCTCGTGATCGCCATACAGTAGGAACTGAATAACGGAGCCAAAGAAGATGGGCTGTGTTTTCTGAGACTTCACCTTGAAGGAAAGGCAGTGAGAACAGACTTTAGAGATCGACACATGAGCTACTTAATTATCTGACTGTATTTAAAGACGCTTAAACAAGACAACTAATTAACACTTCAAACCGCGTTCCCAGAACGCATTGGAGAAGGTTGAGGGGAGGAACCTTGAACTTTCTCCTCCAATGTGGTGGTGGAGAAGGAGCCAATGAGAGAGGATGCAAGGAATCATGGAAAGACAAATTGAGATTGAACCAGGCTCTACCGTCTTTGGAAGAGGATGCTCACGTATTGACCAGCTTTGTACGCTCTACCGTCCCACTCGATGGAGGAGAAGGTAGCCCAAGGAGATTGCATCTTCTTTGTGGTCACGTCTGTTCGTGTGATGGTTCTCTTGAAGCCTCTGAACTTTACTTGCTTGTCCCACTTCTCGTGGCAGGTCTTCAGCCACTGGTGAAACTCCTTATGGATTTTAACCCTTTGTTCCTGGGAGGGGAAATTACATGCATCAGTAACACAGCAATTTTTTTTATACTAAATGTTCAACATCATAGTGGTAATTCAGTAATACTGTTATCACATTTGTCTAATATGGGTGTTAAGATGTCCAGCTCTGAGGCTTAAATATGCTATAATATTTTCTTCCACCCAAGAGGACTGAGGTTTGCTAGTGATAGAACATAAACATCAGACACAAGGAAGCTACCTGGCCATTGACAATACGGGTGAATAAGGTCTCCTTATTCTTTAGCTGCAGCTCCAGGTCCATGAAAGTGAGCTTATTGGTGCTGACCTGGAACCTGTCATTGGTGAACAGCACCCCTGAGAACCTGCTGTAACACTCTGCAGGCACTGTCCCTGTCTTCTTTGGCCATGCGCACCAATCAAACCTGAAACACGACGAACACAGAATTCAAACATTAACCCTTTTTTTTGTTAAAGTATACATTACTGAAGAAAAATGTATTATTAAAATAGCATTTTGAAAGTCTTTACTCGGATACAGTGGTGTATGGGATGAGACGTCCATTCCAAAAACACTCAAATATGGGCCTCTTCCCCCTGGCCTGGTTCAGGACGATACTGTCATCATCCTCTTCCGTAGCTGGTGAATATTATAGAGGGAACAGAATGCAATCAGACTTTTGCTGAACTCAAAGATGAGATCACATGGGCTTTACAAGAAAATGTTCATTTCAGATGCCATAATATCTCAGTACGTTATGACACTTCTATCAGCGGTTATCAAACTAGGGGTCACCTGATATGAAAATGGGGCCGCGAGAGGATGTTCTAAATCCTGAGACAAAATAAAATAAAAAAAAACAGTACCTGACTAAAAAGTATATTTGTTGACCGAGTCATCTGTTCTTTCGACCAATTGTATTTTTACACAAACACACAAGTTTTGGGTCACTTAGAAATGTCCATGTTTTGTCCATTTTTGTCCATTGAAATAATATCAAATTGATCAGAAATACAGTGCAGACATTGTTATAGTTGTACATTTTTTATGGAATATTTACATAGGCGTACAGAGGCCCATTATCAGCAACCATCACTCGGCACGTTGTGTTAGCCTTTTAAAATGAATAACTTGGATTAGCTAATTGATCATTAGAAAACCCTTTACAATTATGTTAGCACAGCTGAAAACTGTCCTTCTGATTAAAGAAGCATTAAAACTGGCCTTCTTTAGACTAATTGAGTATCTGGAGCATCAGCATTTGTGGGTTCGATTACAGGCTCAATATGGCCACAAACAAAGAAGTTTCTTCTGAAACTCGTCAGTCTATTCTTGTTCTGAGAAATAAAGGCTATTCCATGCGAGAACTTGCCAAGAAACTGAAGATCTCGTACAACGCTTTGCACTACTCCCTTCACAGAAAAAGTGCAAACTGGCTCTAACTAGAATAGAAAGAGTGGGAGGCCCCGGTGCACAACTGAGCAAGAGGACAAGTGCATTAGAGTGTCTAGTTTGAGAAACCGACGCCTCACAAGTCCTTAACTGGCAGCTTCATTAAATAGTACCCGCAAAACACCCGTCTCGAAGTCAGTGAAGAGGCGACTCTGGGATGTTGGCCTCCTAGTCAGGATTCCGCTTTCCAGTGTCTGTGTTCTCCCCCCCATCTTAATTGGTTATTTTTATTGGCCAGTCTGAGATAGGGCTTTTTCTTTGCAACTCTGCCTGGAAGGCCAGCATCCCAGAGTCACCTCTTCACTGTAGACATTGAGACTGGTGTTTTGCAGGTACTATTTAATGAAGCTGCCAGTTGAGGACTTGTGAGGCGTCGGTTTCTCAAACTAGACACTAATGTACTTGTCCTCCTGCTCAGTTGTGCACCGGGGCCCCCCACTCCTGACTAACTAATTCCATGTGTTATTTCATAGTTTTGAAATATTCTGGTTAACTTTGCTATTATGCACTTAGCAACATGGTCTAGGAAAAGGCGGCAATTCAACAGCACACTGTTGTGACAGCGACCGCTATCCAACGCGGGAGAAAGCGCATTGTTATAACATTTTAATTTTATTAGAGTTGCACCATTGTTCTTACAATTGATATGGTTAAAACTGCGTGGGGAGGCAGAGGCACAGAAACTCACATCAATACCTTTGTCAGATAACACTGTCAAACAATTCATGCTATTGCTCGCAATCAAGAGGATTGCCCAACTCAAACTCCCCAGTTTATGCTCTCCAAATGGACATTAGCTGTGAGGGCCGAAATGCCTATGCATCAACTTGTTTGCAATACATTTCGGGGGATGCTATTCACTGTTCCGTCTCGTGAATACAGAGTATAAAACGGCACAGGAGATGTCGGGTTTGCGGCGTGGCTATTTTGACAAATAGATCGACTGGTGGGCTTTTGCTCCATCTATGGCGGGATGGCGGGCAGGCATCGGCACTCGTTGTGAATGTGTCTCCCTCTGCCACATAGACACATTGTATGATACACCGAGAGCAACTGGCTGCAAAAGAGATTCGCACAGAACTCGGCGATATACTGCAGCAGGTAACTTCAACTGTAAACTACAGCAAACCCGAGTAGTTGCTGCTTTTGCAATAGCTAATGGGGATCCTAATAAAATACACAAAAAAAACAAACAAAAAAAAACATCCCCAGTGTGCACGCCTGTTCGCAAAACTATGTGGAGATATGGGATCAGAGCATGACAACGTTCCATTTCATACAGAGGCTTGGTGGTTAGAGGGGGAGAGTTGGAAATATTTTTTGCATTGAGAGAGGAACTGCTGTCATTAAATTAATTAATGATTAAATATTTTTTTTTAAATTGGTTGACTGTGGAATTAAAAGAAAATCATGTAAGAGACATGGGAAACTGGACAGTAGAATCGAACAGCTGATAGAGCTATCATGTGATATCATGTGACAAATGTTGCAGACAACGCATTCACGGATCATTACGTAGTAGTTTTGATTCCTGACTGAAAGGGAATACCCTGCCATTTACCTCTGAGCATTAATGGCGCAGTCAAAATATCTGTAAACTTGGAAATCTCTGACTTCAGAGCGTTCAAGACAACTGAAAACTCGGTGGGGGGGGGGGGGGGGGTCGTAACAGACTTCAGTGGGAAAATGCTCACCTTCGATGGCCAATGGCACGCTGGAGAAGTGTGCTTTTCACAGATGAATCCCAGTTTAAAGATTGTACCGGGCAGCGTGCATGGCGTCGTGTGGGCAAGCGGTTTGCAGAGGTAAACGATATGAACAGAGTGCCCCATGATGGCGGTGGGGTTTAAATCAAATCAAATTTTATTTGTCACATACACATGGTTAGCAGATGTTAATGCGAGTGTAGCGAAATGCTTGTGCTTCTAGTTCCGACAATGCAGTAATAACAAGTAATCTAACTAACAATTCCAAAACTACTGTCTTGTACACAGTGTAAGGGGATAAAGAATATGTACATAAGGATATATGAATGAGTGATGGTACAGAGCAGCATAGGCAAGATACAGTAGATGGTATCGAGTACAGTATGTACAAATGAGATGAGTATGTAAACAAAGTGGCATAGTTTAAAGTGGCTAGTGATACATGTATTACATAAGGATACAGTCGATGATATAGAGTACAGTATATACGTATGCATATGAGATGAATAATGTAGGGTAAGTAACATTATATAAGGTAGCATTGTTTAAAGTGGCTAGTGATATATTTACATCATTTCCCATCAATTCCCATTATTAATGTGGCTGGAGTTGAGTCAGTGTCAGTGTGTTGGCAGCAGCCACTCAATGTTAGTGGTGGCTGTTTAACAGTCTGATGGCCTTGAGATAGAAGCTGTTTTTCAGTCTCTCGGTCCCAGCTTTGATGCACCTGTACTGACCTCGCCTTCTGGATGATAGCGGGGTGAACAGGCAGTGGCTCGGGTGGTTGATGTCCTTGATGATCTTTATGGCCTTCATGTGACATCGGGTGGTGTAGGTGTCCTGGAGGGCAGGTAGTTTGCCCCCGGTGATGCGTTGTGCAGACCTCACTACCCTCTGGAGAGCCTTACGGTTGAGGGCGGTGCAGTTGCCATACCAGGCGGTGATACAGCCCGCCAGGATGCTCTCGATTGTGCATCTGTAGAAGTTTGTGAGTGCTTTTGGTGACAAGCCGAATTTCTTCAGCCTCCTGAGGTTGAAGAGGCGCTGCTGCGCCTTCTTCACGATGCTGTCTGTGTGAGTGGACCAATTCAGTTTGTCTGTGATGTGTATGCCGAGGAACTTAAAACTTGCTACCCTCTCCACTACTGTTCCATCGATGTGGATAGGGGGGTGTTCCCTCTGCTGTTTCCTGAAGTCCACAATCATCTCCTTAGTTTTGTTGACGTTGAGTGTGAGGTTATTTTCCTGACACCACACTCCGAGGGCCCTCACCTCCTCCCTGTAGGCCGTCTCGTCGTTGTTGGTAATCAAGCCTACCACTGTTGTGTCGTCCGCAAACTTGATGATTGAGTTGGAGGCGTGCGTGGCCACGCAGTCGTGGGTGAACAGGGAGTACAGGAGAGGGCTCAGAACGCACCCTTGTGGGGCCCCAGTGTTGAGGATCAGCGGGGAGGAGATGTTGTTACCTACCCTCACCACCTGGGGGCGGCCCGTCAGGAAGTCCAGTACCCAGTTGCACAGGGCGGGGTCGAGACCCAGGGTCTCGAGCTTGATGACGAGCTTGGAGGGTACTATGGTGTTGAATGCCGAGCTATAGTCGATGAACAGCATTCTCACATAGGTATTCCTCTTGTCCAGATGGGTTAGGGCAGTGTGCAGTGTGGTTGAGATTGCATCGTCTGTGGACCTATTTGGGCGGTAAGCAAATTGGAGTGGGTCTAGGGTGTCAGGTAGGGTGGAGGTGATATGGTCCTTGACTAGTCTCTCAAAGCACTTCATGATGACGGATGTGAGTGCTACGGGGCGGTAGTCGTTTAGCTCAGTTACCTTAGCTTTCTTGGGAACAGGAACAATGGTGGCCCTCTTGAAGCATGTGGGAACAGCAGACTGGTATAGGGATTGATTGAATATGTCCGTAAACACACCGGCCAGCTGGTCTGCGCATGCTC
Source organism: Oncorhynchus clarkii lewisi (assembly GCF_045791955.1). Classification (NCBI taxonomy): domain Eukaryota; kingdom Metazoa; phylum Chordata; class Actinopteri; order Salmoniformes; family Salmonidae; genus Oncorhynchus; species Oncorhynchus clarkii. Next base: position 29,731,156 of record NC_092161.1, read on the forward strand.
TGAGGGCGCGGCTGGGGATGCCGTCTGGGCCTGCAGCCTTGCGAGGGTTAACACGTTTAAATGTCTTACTCACCTCGGCTGCAGTGAAGGAGAGACCGCATGTTTTCGTTGCAGGCCGTGTCAGTGGCACTGTATTGTCCTCAAAGCGGGCAAAAAAGTTATTTAGTCTGCCTGGGAGCAAGACATCCTGGCCCGTGACTGGGCTGGATTTCTTCCTGTAGTCCGTGATTGACTGTAGACCCTGCCACATGCCTCTTGTGTCTGAGCCGTTGAATTGAGATTCTACTTTGTCTCTGTACTGGCGTTTAGGTATGGGCAGGCATAAGCAACGAACATAGAAACATAAAATGCAATTATCTATGGCAATTTGAATGCACAGATACTGTGACAAGATCCTGAAGCCCATTGTCTGGCCATTCATCCTCCGCCATCACCTCATATTTCAGCATGATAATGCACAGCCCCATGTCGCAAGGATCTGTACACAATTCCTGGAAGCTGATTGTTTAATGATGGTGTTGGAGTTGTGCCTGGCCGTGCAGTCATGAGTACTCCCTGTTCACTCATGACTACACGGCCAGGCACAACTCCAACACCATCATTAAATTAAATTTGCTGATGACACAACAGTGGTACAGCCTGATCACCGACAACAACGAGACGGCCTATAGGGATGAAGTCAGACACCTGCCCGTGTGGTGCCAGGACAACAACCTCTCCCTCAAAGTGATCAAGACAAAGGAGATGATTGTGGACTACAGGAAAAGGAGGACCGAGCACACCCCCATTCTCATCAACAGGGCTGCAGTGGAGCAGTCCATTTGAAAGACCCATTTGTGACCAAGCTTTAAATTCCTGACTGATGTCTTGAAACGTTTCAATACATCCACATAATTTTCCTTTCTCATGAAGCCATCTATTTGGTGAAGTGCACCAGTCCCTCCTGCAGCAAAGCACCCCCACAACATGATGCTGCCACCCCTGTGCTTCATGGTTGGGATGGTGTTCTTCAGCTTGCAAGCATCCCCCCAAACAGTTCTATTTTTGTTTCATCAGACCAGAGGACAGTTCCCCAAAAAGTCCCCATGTGCAGTTGCAAACCGTAGTCTGTCTTTTTTTAATGGCGGTTTTGGAGCAGTGGCTTCTTCCTTGCTGAGCGGCCTTTCAGGTTGTTTATATAGGACTCATTTTACTGTAGATACTTTTTTACCTGTGTCCTCCAGCATCTTCACAAGGTCCTTTGCTGTTGTTCAGGTATTGATTTGCACTTTTCACACCAAATGACGTTCATCTCTAGGAGACAGAACGCGTCTACTTCCTGAGTGGTATGACGGCTGCGTGGTCCCATGGTGTTTATACTTGCGTACTATTGTTTGTACAGATGAACGTGGTACCTTCAGGTGTTTGGAAATTACTCCCAAGGATGAACCAGACTTGTGGAGGTATTGGCTGATTTCTTTTGATTTTCCCATGATGTCAAGCAAATATGCACTGAGTGTGAAGGTAGGCCTTGAAATACATCCACAGATACACCTCCAATTGACTCAAATGATGTCAATTAGCCTTTCAGAAGCTTCTAAAGCCATGACATCATTTTCAGACATTTTCCAAGCTGTTTAAAGGCACAGTCAACTTAGTGTATGTAAACTTCTAACCCACTGGAATTGTGATACAGTGAATAAGTGAAATAATCTGTCTGTTAACAATTGTTGGAAAAATTACATGTGTCATGCACAAAGTACATGTCCTAACCGAGTTGCCAAACTATAGTTTGTTAACAATAAATTTGTGGAGTGGTTGAAAAACGAGTTTTAATTACTCTGAGCCAAGTGATGTGAAATCCATAGATTAGGGCCTAATGAATTTATTTTAATTGACTTGTTTCCTTACATGAACTGTAACTCAGTCAAATCATTGAAAGTGTTGCGTTTCTATTTCTGTTCTATGTAGTTTGAAATAGAAGTGACTGGCGAGATAGGAAAGAGGACAAAGCCTGTACAGCAACTAACAAACTATGGATCGATTGGCTTGCTACCTAGTTTGTGCGCCCTCCTGAGCCTGTGTCTCCTTTAGTCTCCTTTCCCCACTGTAGAATGATGTCATTCTTGTGACATTTTATGTTATTTATTTTTTATATTTTTAATCCCAGACCCCTTCCCCGCAGGAGTTATTTTGCCTTTTTGTCGTCTGTCATTGTAAATATGAATGTCTTCTTAACTGACTTGCCTAGTTGAATAAAATGTCAAGAAATTCCAAGCTATTTTAATTTTTTTAAGTTTGAGATAGGATTTTACTGAGTGGGTTCTCGAATTTATGCTTTGGCCACAACTAGTAAAGGACGAGTCAACAACATTCTTCAGGTATGAGCTTTTAAAAATGAGATTTTCACAAGACTTTAAAAGCTTAACTGTGAACTACTGCAATTTAAAAACTTGACCGTGACCAATGTGTCCAAACATCTGACAGCAACCCTCTACACATAGCAGTCAATGCCTATTAGGTTCTGGTGAAAATTAGTGCACTATGTAGGGAATAGGGTACCATTTGGGGTACAGCCTAGGTTACCTGGTATGGCATAGGGGTCTTCGGGGTAGGTCTCCCTGTCATAGAGGAAGGGGTGGTACCTCAGGACCCCCTCCACTATTCCGTCAACGTCTGTGCAGGCCTTGAACTCGAATGTGTCAGCCGACGTGTTGATGTAGAGCGTCTGCATGTCGTTGTCGATCTCTCGGAGGTTCACCATGCGAGGGATCTTGGGGAACTTCTCTAGCAGAGAGATCTGAACAGTAGATAAATATCAATATAGTACCACAAAATTAGAGGCGGCAGGGTAGCCTAGTGGTTAGAGAGTTGGACTAGTAACCGAAAGGTTTCAAATCCCCGAGCTGACAAGGTACAAATCTGTCGTTCTGCCCCTGAACAGGCAGTTAACCCACTGTTCCTAGGCCGTCATTGAAAATAAGAATTTGTTCTTAACTGACTTGCCTAGTTAAATAAAGGTAAAATAAAATAAAAGAGAGTTATAAAACATACATCTTCAAAGATTGAATAGATGCTCTTGGATGACTATTGTCTGTAGCACTACCATAAAATAACATAATTACATGGTTATTTAAATACAATGACAATCTTACCTGAATGTCAATGTTGGAAACACAATCAGAGTTTCGGTAGGAGGCTTTCATGTCATTCCCATTTAGGCCGTGAATGTAGTAGTGATACAAGTGGCTGAAAACAAAGCAGATTGTAATTTCAATAATTTGTTAATGGATTTCAAAGAGTAAAATCAAAAGAGGACAACAACCAATTGGATTGAAAGGTGGTGGTGGGTATTTGGGACGGTGCAGGGCAGGCGGTATCCCAATACTATACCTCTAATTAATGAGACATGGTCTAAGGGCGTTCCATAATGAAAGTGTGTGAGATAAGCTATGGTCCAATGACTGCAGCATGTGTCCAGTGTCCGAAGCTACATCATAATAGTCGGTAGATGGCTCCATTTGGATAATCACTGTTTGCGTCGCCGAGCAGTGAACAAGAAACTATTAAAATCCAGTTCAGATTCCCCCTCCCCAAATCAACACCAAACATGGATTCTATGTTGGGTTCTCACTTTGTGTCTACACTGGTCTGTGTTTCATACCTGAGACAACGTGTGAGAAATCATGGTCCAATGTCTATACCTGCTAGCAACATTTGTCACGCGTCTGAAGCTTCATCCATAAATCGGTATATTGGAGTCGCCCTTTGCGTCGCTGAGCAGTGAACTATTAAATCCAGTTTTTAGATGCTACCAAAGCAACATCTAATATGGATCCCCATTTTTCTGTCTTTGCGTGCACACATTTCCTGTACTTCCAGTCTGGGGCAGCATGGTGCCCATATTGCGAGGCTGATTAACAAGACAAACAGGTATGGAACAGAAAATAACAGAATCCATGTTTGGTGTTGATTTGGGGAGGGGGAAATCGAAAAACTGGATTTTAATAGTTTCTTGTTCACTGTTCGGCGACGCAAACAGTGATTATCCAAATGGAGCCATCTACCGACTATTATGATGTAGCTTCGGACACTGGACACATGCTGCTAGCAGGTACAATCATTGGACCATGACTTCTCACACGCTGTCTCTATGGAATGCCCTTATACCTTCTCAATTAAATAATATTGGGATCGTCAGATGGGTGAGCAGACTCACGCCAGTTCTCTGGTCCACAGGTGGAAGTCCTGCTTGAGGAAGGTGACATGTTCAGGCTGGACTCCCGTAACCACCACGGCCGTGAAGCTGTCCTTTCCCACCTCCTCAGCGATCAGCCCATGGAGGAAGCGCTCCTCGTCGTCTCTCACGTGGGACGAGTCAGCCATCTGCGGGGTGGAGAATTGAACATGGCTTTCATTAAATAGAGGATGGCCACTGAGGGAAGGTTATAGCAGTTTGCCACCGATACTGAAAGTTCCAAAATGGACGGATTGAGGACGTCTTTCGGAGATCACATCAACATTTTGAGTGATCTGGGAGTAATCCCTTACCTTCCGGTTTCTGATGAAACCACTGTAAATATCTTCCTTGTTCCGCTCCTTCCTCTCAAATTCTTCTTTTGAAATGATGAGTTCATGGACATCTGGGGAGCCCGCTGGTTTGGTGATCATCTTTAACAAAGACAGAGATATCAAGACATATAGTAGCGCATCACAGTCCATTAGGGGAATATGGTAGAACACAGAGGAACATTTACCCTGGTTGACTGTCCAATGTAGAACACAGCTTGTTTCCCTCCTACTCCAAAATATGATATATCACTGTTGAGACTGCGAGCGACTGGATCAGGGCGAACATACCCTGCATGATCACTAGTGAGACAAACAGGATAATCACTGACGATAGATACATGGAAAGCACCAAAAACGAACTTCAAGTGTATACTTAATTATTTGGAAAGTGCATTTTAATATACATTTACTGTGAGTCATTTAAAATAAATTTACTTAGCAAGTCAGTTAAGAACAAATTCTTATTTTACAATGACGGCCTACCCCGACCAAACCCTCCCCGAACCCAGAAGACGCTGGGCCAATTGTTCGCCGCCCTAGGGGACTCCTGATCACGGCCGGTTGCGATACAGCCCACGATCGAACCAGGGTCTGTCGTGATGTCTCTAGCACTGAGATGCAGTGCCTTAGACCTCTGCGCCACTCGGGAGATGGGTCTGACTGCATTGTCTGATCGAGACACCTGAACAGGTCAGATCGAGTGATGTGGAAAAACTCCTGGCCCTACTCTTGCTAAACCAACCTTGAAAACGTGCCGCTTTCCCTGCTGAATTTGGAGAGCCTGTACACAGCCCAGTTATTAAGCTGTTTGGAGGTCATTCCACAGCCATTGTCCATGATAACCACTGCATGTTTCCCCAAGGACTCATCAAACAGCTGGGGGAAGAGATGAGAAACAATCAACTACCTCTGTGTCCCATTCCATCAATACTGTAGGGGTGCAGAACACTGACCTGACCACTGATACTTATGCATCACATTCATTCAAGACCATATGAGGTTTACAATTGTTAGAAAAATAGGGAGAGTAAAAATTATTTTTTTAATCCACAGTAGTATCTCACCAATCGGATGTCTATGGTCCTCACTCCTGTGTTGTGCGATGTAGCTGACAGTGCATTGTCGATTAGTTCCGCAAAGGCATACGCTGTTTGGGGAGGGGAGGGGGGGGGGGGGGGGCAAGGCTTTAATTAACTATAGGCCTTTTAACACAGCTTCTTCTGGAACAAAATCAGCCCGGGCCAGTAACTTCAAAGCGTCACAGAGTAGAAAATTGGTTGTAAGTGCTGAGCATAGACATTTCATTCAGTGTGGCGCAGTGTGAACACGGCTAATGAATACACACAGGACTGTAATATTGTTGGTTTGGGCTGGAGAAGGTACAGTATTTCAGAGGCACTCACGTAAAGAATTCTGGCCCTCACTAGCGTAGTACTCATACATGCCACTCTGGACCAGTGTGTCATAGTGAGGGAGAAACACAATGTGTTCCTTAGTTGCCACGGGCAGGATCTGGTCCTCGGTCTGCAACAGGTGGAGAGTGTTTCCTTGTTGAAGATTCTCTGAAAGAGATGACATATCAACAACATAACGTATTGTCGCTCACCTCTTATTCCCCTTGTATAAAAGGCATATTTGTGACCCAATGCCTGACTATTAGTATACCAAAAACATTTTCACTGATTGATCCAAGTAACATGCCTATTATTTTAAATTATCAATTAAAAAGTTGATGACTGGCATTTCCCTTTGGCATTTCTTTCTAGCACTACACCTGGTAGCCCTGACTGGAATGTCACTTACCATATCTGTCAAAATCTATTCCTTTTCTGTCCGTTGTTGTCAAGACAAACGTTTCGTTGGAAGGAATGTCAAATTCCTAACAACACATGGAAAATAGTTGTTAGATATACAAGTTTTGATAATTTGGTGAATGGTTTAGATATTGTATTGACAACTTGTTTATAACACTTGCTTATAACACTTGCATATAACACGTGCTAGCAAGCTATTAACAATTTCATTAAAACATTAAATTGGCAAATGACAGCTATATTAGCCAAGCTATCGAATGAGCTGCTAGTTAAATGTCAATAATCGTGGGAACTCATTAATTTTCAAGAGCCAGCTGTTGCAAATTTGCAATCAAGCAGGCAGCTGTCTGGCTAACATATATCTGGATAACTAACGACTTTAGCTAGCTAGCTACTGTACCTTCGATACAACTTGAAGGAAGTCGTTGAAGTCCAAGCCATTTATGTCCAGAACTCTCTCCATTGCGTCGTGTCTTTCCGGACGACAGTCGAATATTGCCACACTTTTGTGTGGTTTATCTGACCCGTTAACTCCATTTTTACTATGTGAAATGTGTGTTCTATTGCTATTGGCAACAGCAGACGTTGTCACACCTTCCGACTCTGCCATGTTTCTTCTTCAGGTGAAAGAAGTCGTGAGTATGCGCAATGTACTGCGCATCTATCGCGTGGGCTGTGTCGTCACTAGTTGCCGCAAAATCCTAAACCCCGCCTATTTCGACAATTTATTTTCACATTTAACCCTAACCAAACTGCTAACATTATGCATAACTACAAAATTCAATTTACACCAAAAATCTATTTTTGTTTTCATTATTTCTTTAGGATATAGCCAATTTCGACTTTGTGGATGTGGAAACGCGCTGGGGTGTATTCATTGGTTGAATTCCGTTGCAAAACGTTTGGTCTGTTACGAGGAACCAAACGGAAGTAAACGAAATCTGCACCCGGGGTGTCCGCCCCTGGGTTGTCCCTCCCGTTTTCGTTCCGTTTAAGAAAGGTTTTACAACAGAATCGACGTATTGAATATGCCACAGGTTTGGCGAATGCACGTGACGATAGACAAGCATCATGGCGGCGCACGGCAATAATGTCCAAGTAGAGAAAGTAGGAAACCCAGCAAAGAAACGAAATGTGTAAGTAACGTTAGCAAGCTAGTCACCTCCACAAGGTACGCTTATGGACACTCACGGCATGTAAAGATATCAAAGAGAGAGTTAGGAGAGAGTAGTTTGCCAACCAGATTGGCTATGTCGATTGTGTTTAGAAATGCCAACGGGTGGCTGTTGGATGCTTGTTCACTTGTCGACAAGGGTGTCCAACTATGTAACGTTACTTCGGAGAGGAAAGCAGCCAGTGGGAAGTCGCATTTTAAATGTTGTTTTAAACGTGAGTGTTTTCAGATTTTAAAGTCTCACGTTAGTGTTAAATCAAGTTGTACTGTGACCACAAACGACAGTACCGTCTCGGACGCAGCACTACAGAGGAGTGAGACTAAAACTACAGTGGATTGTAACCCATCAAAGGTAAATTGTGCTATGGATGCAAGGACTGACCATCCATGGTATCAACAGTATTGTTTTAACTTGATGTTATGAGGCTATACAGTGTTTGTTTATGTTTACAATGTTTACAAACATTGGAGAAAAACAAGCTTATATTTTCTGTTCTAATGGAGTGTGACAGTTGAACTAAGCTCATGAGGCATTTCTAAGTTATGTTCTGTGTGTGTGGTGTATGTGTGTGCATTTTTCACTGGCTGCCAATAAATAGGCCATAGTGGCGAAATAATTACAATTTAGCAATTAAACTCTGGAGTGATAGATGTGTAGAAGATGAATGTGCAAGTAGAGATACTGGGGTGCAAATTAGCAACAAACAAAAATAACAGTATGGGGGATGAGGTAGTTGGATGGGCTATTTACAGATGGGCTATTTGCAGTGATCTGTGAGCTCCTCTGACAGCTGGAACTTAAAGTTAGTGAGGGAGATATGGGTCTCCAGCTTCAGTGATTTTTGCTATTCGTTCCAGTTATTGGCAGCAGAGAACTGGAAGGAAATGTGGCCAAAGGAGGAATTGGCTTTGGGGGTGAACAGTGAAATATACCTGCTGGAGCGCGTGCTATGGGTGGGTGCTGCTATAAGCTGAGATAAGGCGGGGCTTTACCTAGCAAATACTTATAAATGACCTGGAGCCAGTGGGTTTGGCGACAAATATGAAGCGAGGGTCAGCCAACGAGAGCATACAGGTCGCAGTGGTTGGTAGTATATCGGGCTTTGGTGACAAAACGGATGGCACTGTAATAGACTGCATCCAGTTTGCTGAGTAGAGTGTTGGAGGCTATTTTGTAAATGACATCGCCGAAGTCAAGGATCGACAGGATAGTCCGTTTTACGAGGGTATGTTTGGCAGCATGAGTGAAAAATAGGAAGCCGATTCTAGATTTAATTTTGGATTGGAGATGCTTAATGTGAGTCTGGAAGGAGAGTTTACAGTCTAACCAGACACTGAGGTATTTCTAGTTGTCCACATTTTCTAAGTCAGATCCTTCCAGAGTAGTGATGCTGGGCGGGCATGTGCAGGCAGCGATCGGTTGAAGAGCATGCATTTAGTTTTACTTGCATTTAAGAGCCGTTGGAAGCCACGGAAGGAGAGTTTATGGCTTTGAAGCTTGTCTGGAGGTTAGTTAACACATTGTCCAAAGAATGGACAGAAGTATGCAGAATGGTATCGTCTGCGTAGAGGTGCATGAGAGAATGACCAACAGCAAGAGTGACATCATTGATGTATACCGAGAAAGGAGTCGGCCCGAGAATTGAACCCTGTGGCACCCCCATAGACTGCCAGAGGCCTGGACAATAGGCCCCCTGATTTGACACACTGAACTCTGTCTGAGAAGTAGTTGGTGAACCAGGCGAGGCAGTCATTGCGAGGCTGTTGAGTCTGCTGATAAGAATGTGGTGACTGACAGAGTCGAAAGCCTTGGCCAGGTCGATGAATACAGCTGCAAAGGTGTAGACCTTACAGTGAAATGCTTACTTATAAGACCTTAACCAACAATGCAGTTTTAAGAAAATAGTGTTAAGTATTTACTAAAAAAAACTGAAGTAAAAAAAAAAAAAAAATACAAAAAAAAGAACGTTAGAAAAATAACACATTTCAAGAGCAACAATAAAATAATAGTAATGAGGCTATATACACTGCTCCAAAAAATAAAGGGAACACTAAAATAACACATCATAGATCTGAATGAATGAAATATTCTTATTAAATACTTTTTTCTTTACATAGTTGAATGTGCTGACAACAAAATCACACAAATTATCAATGGAAATCAAATTTATCAACCCATGGAGGTCTGGATTTGGAGTCACACTCAAAATTAAAGTGGAAAACCACACTACAGGCTGATCCAACTTTGATGTAATGTCCTTAAAACAAGTCAAAATGAGGCTCAGTAGTGTGTGTGGCCTCCGCGTGCCTGTTTGACCTCCCTACAACGCCTGGGCATGCTCCTGATGAGGTGGCGGATGGTCTCCTGAGGGATTGCCAGCATTCAAAAGTGACCAAAACATCAGCCAGGAAGCATAGGAACTGAGAAGTGGTCTGTTGTCCCCACCTGCAGAACCACTCCTTTATTGGGGGTGTCTTGCTAAATGCCTATAATTTCCACCTGTTGTCTATTCCATTTGCACAACAGCATCTGAAATGTATTGTCAATCAGTGTTGCTTCCTAAGTGGACAGTTTGATTTCACAGAAGTGTGATTGACTTGGAGTTACATTGTGTTGTTTAAGTGTTCCCTTTATTTTTTTGAGCAGTGTACATACCGGTACAGAGTCAATGTGCGGGGGCACAGGTTAGCCGAGGTAATTGAGGTCATATGTATGGTACCGGTCAAAAGTTAATTCAAGGGTTTTTCGTTATTTTTTTTACTAATTTCTACATTGTAGAATAATAGTGAAGACATCAAAACTATGAAAACATATGGAATCATGTAGTAACCAAAAAACTGTTAAACAAATCAAAATATATTTTAGATTCTTCAAAGTAACCACCCTTTGCCTTGATGACAGCTTTGCACACTCTTGGCATTCTCTCAACCAGCTTCACCTGGAATGCTTTTCCAACAGTCTTGAAACAGTTCCTACATGCTGATCACTTGTTGGCTGCTTTTCCTTCACTCTGCAGTCCAACTCAACTGGATTGAGGTTGGGTGATTGTGGAGGCCAGGTCATCTGACGCAGCACTCCATCACTCTCCTACTTGGTCAAATAGCCCTTAACAGCCAGGAGTTGTGTTGGGTCATTGTCAATGTCCTGTCATTGTCCTGTTAAGCACAAACCAGAAGGGATGGCGCATCGCTGCAGAATGCTATGGTAGCCTTGCTGGTTAAGTGTGCCTTGAATTCTAAATGAATCAGACCGTGTCACCAACAAAGCACCATCACACCTCCTCCATACAAATGCAAATAGTCCAGATAGCCATTTGATTAGCTGTTCCGGAGTCTTATGGCTTGAGGGTAGAAGCTGTTAAGTCTTTTGGACCTATGCTTGACTAGACATGTCTGGAGAGTGGGGCTAACTTGCCAGGTACTATCACTGGGAAACGCCTTTGTTTTAACCACAGATCTTTTTGATATATTCAAATCCCACAGAAAAGAAAACGAAAACGCAATGATCTGAACCAAGGAGAAATTGATTCATTGGCCTTCCACCACAAGGTAATCTTATGTTCACCATTACTTAGTATTACCATTACTCAGCCTTCTTATTGTTGACCACTGCTTATCATTGTGTTATGACCAGATCAGGTCTGCCATTTTGGAGGGGACCAAATCCTTAGTGGATGCTGGGCTCTCCTGTGAGTACCTGAGTGAGGTCAACGATGCTCGGGAGGGTCCCCTGCCTTCCCAGGAATGCAACCTGGCAGCCTTGTGTGACATGGCTAAAGAGCTCCCTCTAGTGAGTGAACATGGAGAGGACCCAGTTCAGTTTATTGAGTCTGAGGATGGCTGTAGTACAACACACCTTGACCTGTTCACACGGATCACAGAGAATTGTATGGACTTTGCCATGGAGGTGATGCTGATGGGAGAGAAATACATTATCCCACCACGATGTGCCTTCCTGCTCTCTGATTTTGCCAGAATGCAGCCCCTGGTTGGTTGTGAGTGTACAAAACCCGATCATGATAAAGAGCTTGCGTTTGCTGATGTTATGTTTTGTCAGTGCAGAAATACATTGTCTTTATAAATCTCCTAAACTCTCTAAAAATGTTTTGAGGAATCGAGTGGAGAGAAGGCAAGGCTTTAGTGAACTAAATAAGGATCCTCTCTGCCTGTGTAGGCCTAATGTCTTAGAACAAGGTTTCCCAAACTCGGTCCTGGGACCCCTCCCCCCTCCCGGGTGACGGTTTAGTTTTTTTCCTCAAGCATTACACAGCTGATTCAAATAATCAAAGCTTGATGTTGAGTTGATCATTTGAATCGTGTGTAGTGCTAGGGCAAAAAAAACAAATGTGCACCCAGAAGGGGTCCCAGGACCTAGTTTGGAGAAACCCTGTCTTAGAAAATTGATTATTTTGCAGATGGAAAGTTTTTCGACCTCATTGTCCTGGATCCTCCATGGGAAAACAAGTCTGTAAAAAGGAGTGGCAGGTCAGCGTTCTTATTCCGTGTGATTTTATTCCAAGCGACATCCACTGCAATGTATGACTCTGCGAACCTCTTATTCTGTTTTGACCATATTGTGCATTTCTCCTGCTGACCTCTAGGTATAGCTTTCTGCCCTCCTCCCAGCTCAAACGGCTCCCTGTCCCACTGCTGGCCTCCACAGGCTGTGTGGTGGTCACCTGGGTGACCAACAGGCCCAGCCACCTGCACTTTGTCAGGGACGAGCTGTACCCACACTGGGGTGTGGAGGTGCTGGCAGAGTGGTTCTGGGTCAAGGTAGAACAGAAAGGAACCTAGAATTTATCAAAGTCATTATAGTTGTTATATATCTATTTAGTTTAAATGACACTACTAAATGGTGATAGTAAAAGTGGTCATGTTTCATCTAGGACCTCTAATGTTGAATTTGCTTCTGAAATGAGCTATATGGTCTTTATGAACGTAAGCATTTTTCTCTGATGTATTGTCTACGTTTTCGCCCTCAGGTCACCAGGTCAGGGGAATATGTGTTTCCACTGGACTCTCCGCATAAGAAGCCTTACGAGGTGTTGGTACTTGGTCGATATCGTGGGTGCGGACACCACTCACACAGGTGTGACAAAATAAACATGTTATTCCATTGTATTTTATTTACCCCTTTTTCTCCCCAATTTCATGTTATCCAATTGGTAGTTACAGTCTTGTCGCATCGCTGCAACAAGGTCGAGAGCCGTGCATCCTCCGAAACCCAACCAAGCCGCACTGCTTCTTGATACAATGCCCGCTTAACGCAGAAGCCAGACACACCAATGTGTCGGAGGAAACACTGTACACCTGGCGACCTTGTCAGCGTGCACTGCCTGCCACAGGAGTTGCTAGTGCGCGATGGGGCAAAAACATCACTGCCCTCACCTAAACCGGACGATGCTGGCCAATTGTGCGCCACCCCATGGGTCTCCCGGTCGCGTCCGGCTTTGACAGAGCCTGGACTCGAACCCAGAATCTCTAGTGGCACAGCTAGCACTGCGATTCAGTGCCTTAGACCACTGTGCCACTCGGGAGGCTACTTTTTTTTTTTTTTTACATTAATTTCTTAAAGGACCGGTGCAGTCAAAAACGTGTTTTTAAATATGCAGTATTTCCACACCAAGGTTGGAATAATACAGTGAAATTGTGAAAATTATGTTAATGCCCTTTTCGTGTAAGAGCTGTTTGAAAAGACCCACTGAAATTTCTGCCTGTTTTGGTGGAATTGAGTTTAGTGCTGTCAGGTGACATCACCAGGTGGTAAATTAGTTAATAGACCAATAAGAAAGAGTTACGAACCTCTCTGCCAATAACAGTTTTCAGTTTTCCCCTCTACTAAAACCATTCCCAGACAGTCTTAGCAAAATTCTTGCTTGAGATATTGCTCTCTTGCTAAGAAGCTATTTTTGTTTCTTTTCGACCATTTTAATTAAAAACAATCACTGTGAGGTACTTAATTGTTACCCAGAAATGATTTAACGTTGAGATAAAAAAAAAACAATGGCTGTATTGGACCTTTTTTTTAAGTCTCCTGTGTATTTTCTTTCATTACTGGAACGTTCGATCTCCTCCAAAACATGACGCGCTTTCTCCATCTCCTTTACAGCTCTCTGAGGAAGACAGAGCTCCCTATGGAGGAGCAACGTGTGATCGTCAGCGTCCCATCGGCCCTACACTCCCATAAACCTTCACTCTCAGGTCAGTATTCCCAGCACGTCCTGGTTCCACCAACCGCGTCATAAGTATGTCAGCGTCATAAGAACGTAATGTGGTAGCCAAGTGCGTAGGAATGAATGAATACAGTTCCAGTAATGAAATTCATAATTGGAGAAATGATTGAACTGAATAGTTTCACCACTAGAGGGCAATACTGTGACGTAAGTGTTCGCGATTGCTGTGTTTTGACCTGGCTCGTTAACTGTCAGTGCTCTGTTCTCACTGACTCACTCTCTGTCCCTCACTCTTTAAAAGCACAAGACAATGCCTTGCTATTAAACGGAAGGACATCAGCTGCAAGGTCTGTGCTCTAACCTGTCCGAATGGCTAATTGTGACCCCAGTTTGTCACGATGTGCTGCTGTACGGCCTGATTGGCCTTTGATTGTTAACAAGTCAAACCTTTTCTCTGATCCGTACAATGTTGTTTAGAAAGCAATGATGAGACCTTGAAGACAATGATTATGTAGAGTGGGGCTTGACATCAACTCTCTGCTTCTTTAGGGAAAGCGATTTATGCGTGTTTTATTTACTTGGGTAGCAAGAGGAAGAGGTTTGTCAGTGCCCTGTCAGCTGAATATACTAGATGACTGGGAAAGTGGCAGGATATTGTGAGATTTAAATTCGTTATGACTGCATTGTGCTTTGTAACTATTGGGTTGAGTATATATATTATGAGTTTCTAATTACGCTTTGTTTCACAGCGTTGTCTTTTCATTGTTACAAATAATAAGTAATAGAACACACCGTATCTTTGCCTTGGGCAAGAGTTGCAGCAAAACAGTGTGATATCGTTTTTTTCCACAGCCATGATTGATAAGTCCACAGTCAAACTCAAAGAGCACGCTATTTCACACTCGCCAAGTAACCCATCATCATTTGAGCCGCTGTCATTCCGAATTGTGTGTTTTGATATATCACTTTTTGGTGACGTCATCCCCTTCTCATCCCTGTCTCTGGCCTTCCAGCGAATCCCCCTCCAACCCCTCTGGGTAGCAGGGAGGCTGTGGTGGGCGTGGTAGAACGCAGTGCTGCTGGGATGAAATGTCAGAGGAGCTGGTCCCGCAGAGAGGTGCCACGGCACATTAACATAACCTGTGATAAAGAGGTATAGAGCGGACCTTTTCTGATCCTGAAAGGTTCTATCGACCCGTTGGCAAAAAGGAACATCCGGACGTGGGCATTAATGCTGAATATTCACTCTGGAGTACCCAGGGGCGGGAAAAGGATTTGGGCTGCTGTCCTTTTCTCACACCCCCTCTGGTGGATTCTTATGCAACAGCTTGAAATGGTGAATATCCACAGTGCTAAGTCTCTAAACCGCCCCCCTCTAAAACAGAAAGTCCTCTTCCTCAGTCACTGTTACCACAGGGCAATATCCCTGATAGGGGATTGGAGCTCAAGTGGTGTATGTAGTCCCAAGTGTTTTGGATGTGCCAGGTCTGGAGGCAGTGGCCAACTCTTTACCCCTGACCTCAGTATGACATCACAGCATGGATGTCCTAAACAGAGGGCGGAGCGGAGAGCGACTCTGTGATCCGATAGCTCTCTACCCCCCCCTCTCCCCCAGTGATCCTGTTAGTGACATCAGACGTGTGTGTGTGTGTGTGTGTGTGTGTGTGTGGCTGCAGTAGGGATACAGAGGGACACCAACGCTCACTCTCTACCTCAGAGATCCAAACACATCCTCGCCAGATGGCCGAAACGGCAGAAAAAAAGTGTTTATGCTCCTCGGAGTGTGAATAATCTGTTTGCTTTTAATTGTGGCTCCAAAAAACTTTGGTAATTAGCTAAAGTTGAATATTTTCCTCCCAGCATTGTATTGTAATAAGCGGCTAATTGGCAGTGCCCTCTTCGTGCCCGCCCAATTCAATGGCACCCAGCCAGCGTGTGTGAGATTCTAATTGACTTGTGAAAAGATGTGTGCTACTGTTTAAACTCAGAGAACCTGAGATAATGGTGAGTGATTTATATTTGTTCTATTTCACATGTAGAAGTGTCTGTGAATTGGAAATGTTTTTTTTTTTTTTTTGTATATCCCAACTCGACCCTGGAGCAATTAGAGGTACGTGCCTTGCTCAAGGGCACATTGACCGATTCTTAATCTTGACGGCTCGGGGTTTCGATCTAGCGACATTTCGGTTACTGGCCCAACACTTTAACCACTAGGCTACCCGCTGTCCTGGGGTGGTGAGAAAGGCAGAGAAAATAACTTTACTCACTCACAGCTGGAGGTGCTGAGTAAGGTGATATATGTACAGTATTTCTACCACTTTTAGCCAGTGGTGTAAAGTGCAAATGTTACAATACTTTAAAGTACTACTTAAGTAGTTTTGGGGGAGGTGTCTGTATTTTACATTTATATTTAAAAAACATTTTTACTCTACTATATTCCTGAAGAAGATATGTACTTTTTACTCCATACATTTTCCCTGACACCCAAAAGTACTCGTTACATTTCGAATGCTCAGGCAGGACAGCAATCACCTATCAATATAACGCGTTGTCATTCCTACTGCCTCTGATCTGGCAGACTCCCTAAACACAAATACTGTGTTTGTAAATTATGTCTGTGCCCGTCTGTATGTAAATACAAAAATTATTATAATTGTGCCGTCTGGTTTGCGTAAAATAAGTAATTTGATTTATAGCATTTACTTTTACTCAAGTATGACAATTGAGTACATATTCCAACTGCTTTTACCAAACACGTTTATCCAAACCGACTTACAGTACAGTGAGATAATCAATATTTGTGTTCCCTGTGAGACTTCAACCCTTGACCTTGGCGTTGCTAGGGCCACGCACTTACCATCTGAGCCACACAGGACCGCACACACTGCAGTTTATTATTTGTGAGTGTTTGTGGTTTTATAACCTCCACTCACTCAAAGTATTAATTCCCTGAAATACCTCACTTTCAAAATGAATGGGTTGAGATCAGGTGGGGCAGTAGAACAAGCACTGTCATCAATACCCTTAACTTGGCTGTCCCAGGATCAGTGTGACAACCCAAACGGCACACTAATGCTTATTTAGTGCACTACATTTGAGTCCCGGTGGAAAAGTAGTGCACTAAATAGGGAATAGGTTGCCATTTGGGATTTACACCGAATGTGCAGGGTCTAAACTCAAGGCAGCAGCACTGAGAGAAACATCACAAAGAGCTAAGTTGAGCCGCGAGGCAAGCCGCAAGTCTCACACCCCCTCTCTTGCCTTGAGTTTTTAGATAATTAGACCTTTTTATTCCCTCTCCAAACTTTGCGGGCTGAGTCACCGATCAGAGTGTTTCTTCTGTGTTAGTCTGTGAGCTTTTCATGTTTGGCCTTTCTCTCCCCCCCCCACCCCCTAACTTTTTTTATTTCTGACATGTTTCGTAAGAGAGGTGTAGGCTGGGCAGGTTTAGGGGGGATTGAGGGAGGGGGCTTAGACTCTCTGGGGTTTTGGCGCTCATTAACCTGCCTAGTGTAGGGTGAGTGGAGTGTGTGACTGGGACGTGAGCATGCATGTGAGCGAGCAGACAGCACCAGCGCAGGGGCGGAGAAGAAGTGAACCCTGTCGGTCAGGAATGCTGTTCCTGGAACACCATTGTTCCCCCGCTCAAGGACAGCCAGAACACCGCCATGCACGAATCCAGCATTCATTGGCAAGCCAGACATTAAGCCCCCACTCCCCCTTCTGCACCAGCTAAATACCCCCATAGGCAGATCCTGCTCAGATTTGTACTTTCTATCAGAATAATCTATTATTTCTAATCTCCTCTGAGGACATCTAAAATGTCTTGAACTCCCTATCCTCTCCCTCTTCTTTATTGACAGATATTAAAATGTGAGATGGGGAGATAGAGGAGAGGAATAGAGTTCAGAAACTGAGTGAGTGAACTGGGGATATAACCTGTGCCTCAAGGGGTTACCTGCTGTCTGGAGGCAGCTGCACTACCAATAGACCAGCCCTAGGTGCCCTCTTCTATTTCTTTGTTTCCCTCCACAGAGGTGTTAAGTCCGTACGTGGGTGCCGACGCCCGGTGCCTGGAGCTGTTTGCCAGAAGCCTGCAGCCAGGATGGACCAGCTGGGGCAACGAGGTGATCAAGTTTCAGCATGTCAGTTATTACACCATGGAGCCCACAGACGAGCCCACAGATACGGCTACAGGATCCTTACATGGAGAGTCCTCTCCTCACTTCTCTCTACCTCCTCCAACACCGGACTAATCATCACAGTTTAATAGCATACCGTTGAAGCTTTCCACATCAAAATCCAAATTCGTTTTCATAGTCAAGGAGCCCCTCAAATCTCTCTCCCTCTCTCCATCTCCTTTGATCTGTTATTTTCTTTCATTTGGGACTCTTGGTTTGTGTTTCTGGGTCGTAGCATGTTGGGGGTGGTGAATCACAGAGCCCATGATGCGATGGAGGGGAGATGAAAGTGCATCGCTCCGGAGCTCAGATCAAGGTTGATGTTTTGAAGCTAATAACCTATAGCTCTATGTTCGGTTCAGATACACAACTGTGTGTTACCTCAGTGGTGTGTTGTGCATTGAAGATGGAGCTATGCTGGCACAATGCCTGGTTTAATAATTGTCAAAGTGTACGTACATGTTTTATGTGCTGAAATGTGTTGGGTAATGTGTATCCATTTAAATCCAAGAGTTGAATAAAGAAACCAAACTTTATTGTTTTGAATTTTGTATGACTCGACCCAGCCATAAGATGCTCTGATTTTGTGAGGACATTTGCCCTGTCCCATTGTAGAGATATGAATTACCTTGCACCCTTTTTGATGTTTTTCTGAGTGCAATGGCTATTTCATGTGTCCCAAATGGCACCCTATTCCCTTTTATAGAGCTTTGGTCAAAAGCACTGCTCTACATAGGGAATAGGCTGCCATTTGGAATGCACAATGCGGCTGTCATCCAGGTTACAGAGAGAGACCACCAGCTCCACTGCGAGCCACGCCTGCCTCTGAGTCTGCTGTTTGTATGTAGGAACCAAACAAATAACAGTACCTGAGCCATAAACTGTTAGATTACGTCATTCTCACACCATCCCTACCTACTAGTTGGGAAGGTGCCAAAACACACTTTTTTTTTGCCACCTCTCACACCTTCATCCATCCTTGGCTCTCTTCCTCCCCTCCCCTGTGTGGCTGGATAAGGTATGGGCAGGGTGGGGCTACTCTAATGGGCCTTTAGTTTCTCTGGGGGACTGTCACAGAGCCAGATGAGGATGAGTTACAGCCACTGCAGCACACAGAATAGCAATCACTAACTAATGAATCCAGAACAGGATCATTTCCGCATTACACGTTCTCTTTGTTTCTTTCTCCCTTTCTCATCCTCCATCTATTTCTTTCCTCCCTCTCACGACAGGAGGAAAACATGAATGAGAAACAGCAGAATGAGAGGTTAGATGTAATGTATTCCTGTCTGGGTAAAGAGGTAGACTCAGATATTGGACACTTATCACAGATTGAATTAAAGGAGTGTAGTGCTTTCTCATTAGTCTGCTCCCCAGGTGAGCACTTACTGAATTTATTATTGTTATTGGGAGTTGTCAACTCCAAAATAATCCTGCTTCCTTGAAAACCCCATGGAGATGTGGCAAAATAAATACCACATTTGGAAAACAAACTTCTTAGTAGATTCAAGGCTCGGGCTGTAATGTAGCTGGAATCATAGTTATGAAAACATGATTTAAACATTTCTGCCTTTGACAAAAAAAAATGTTGTCTTTCACAGGCTGCAACTGTGTTAGCATCAGTTTCAAAGGCAGCCAATTAGTGTTGAATGTCTCAAAGCATTGGTGTTGTACTGTTTGGAAAATATACTTGTGAAGGAGTGGCCTTCACTAAAGACATTCATTTTCAAGAAGTATTTATACAGCAAGTTCTGTTTGTCCTTAATTTATTCAGTCATTTACCACACATTCTAGTTACTAGAGCTTTCCCTCATTTCCAACCAATTGCAGTCAGTCGTGGTCATTGTTAAGTGTTTCTTGTCTTCTATTGGTCCAGCGATGGAAGTGGCTAATTGACACAGGTGTTTCAGTTCAGTAATTAGGTCTTGCCATGTTGAATGTCTTTTAACTAGGGTGAGCCACAGCTGTTTTTTTACCTGCCAGTTTGTATGTTTTACAGTTACTTCAGTTTTAAATCAATTTGAAGGGATAATTGACCCCCAGACATAAAAATCATGAAACTCCTGTCAATTTGGGGAAAGCCTATGTTTTATTAGTGGGTAAAATTAAAATTTACCCCAAGATTGACTTCTAACTGGTCCTTTTGTGAAATCAGGAAATTGTGTAAGAACGCATTATAGGTACATGGTTCTCGTCACTGGAGATAGTGTGATGTTCATTCAGAATTATGTCCCTGTAATTGAGGATGATTTCCACTCAGTTTGCGATTCACCTGTGTCAATTGAAGAAATTAGAGAGGCTCTGAATTCAATGAAAAAAGGGAAATCACCTGGCCCTGATGGCCTGTCAGTTGATTTTTATAGACAGTGTTGGAAGTTACTAGAAGAACCGATTTTCAATGTTTCAAGATTGCATTAAAAATGGGGAAATGGTCTCCACTATGAAACAAAACCTTATTTAATTGATTCCGAAGCCCAATAAAGACCCTTCTCTCATTGACAATTGGAGACCAATTACTTTATGAAATATTGATTGCAAATTGATTGCGCTGGTTTATGCCAAAATATTAAAGAAAGAAATAGATACCATTATAAATGAGACTCAAACAGGATTTATGAAGGGCTGTCACATAAGCTCTAACATTTGTTTAGTCTTGGACCTTATAGATTATTCAGATGCAATTGACTCAGATGCGGTTGTCCTATTCTTGAACTTCTGTAAAGCCTTTGACACAATTGAAAATGAATTTCTCTTTAGGTGTCTTAAACTTTTTGGATTTGGTGAAAATGTAATTAAAGTAATTTGCATGTTTTACAAAGATATAAAAAGTTCTGTGCTACTAAATCTTAATACATCCAAAAGATTCAGTATTAACAGAAGTGTATGACAGGGATGCCCAATTTCGCCATTTTTATTCATTTTGGTTGTGGGACTTCTATCTCTAGATATTCTGAATAATGCCAATTTGTATGGCTTAACCATTTTTAACAAAGAAATCTAAATCTCTAAGAGACAAAGACCAGTTCACCCATGCCCTTAATGCTGTAATTGCATGTTCTATTGCATCAGGATTAATGCTCAATGTTTCTAAATGTGAAATCTTATGTTTATTTGACTCTGATGATAAAGAAATTGAAAATATTCCTGTAAAGGACTGTGTTAAATATTTAGGAATACATCTGTCAAAAAACCACTTAGTCAGACATTTGAATTTCTCTCCTAAAATTAAGATAACTAAAAATATATTTAATAATTGGCTACAAAGAGATCTTTCTATACTTGGGAGAGTACTTCTGACTGTCTTGTTTTGTGTACCCCTCATTATCGTTATGTGTAAATCCAGCTACTTGTATAGAGATCAATAAGACCTTTCTTGACTTCATCTGGAAAAAATCTGTCCTCTCTAACAAAAGAGTTGAAGGCGGTCTAGAAGTGTTGGATTTTGTTGACATAAATAATACTTTCAAGATAAACTGTTGAAAAAATGTTTGATCAATACTGATTCAATATCGTATTTCATTCCAAATAATGTGTTTAATTGGGATAGGGGGCAGCATTTTCACTTTTGGATGAATAGCGTGCCCAGAGTGAACTGCCTCATACTCTGTCCCAGATGCATAATATTATTATTAGTATTGGATAGAAAACACTCTGAAGTTTCTAAAACTGTTTGAATGATGTCTGTGAGTATAACAGATCTCATATGGCAGGTGAAAACCTGAGAAAAATCCAACCAAGAAGTGGGAAATCTGAGGTTTGTAGTTTTTCAAAGCTTGGCCTACCGAATACACAAGTGTCTATGGAGTCAAGTTGCACTTCCTACGGCTTCCACTAGATGTCAACCGTCTTTAGAAACTTGTTTCTGGCTTCTGCTATAAAGGAGGGGGGAATGGGAGCTGAATGAGTCAGTAGTCTGGCAGAGTGTCTCTGGCTTGTGACGCACGTTCCATACTGAGTTAGCTCTCGTTCCAGTGCTTTTCTTCAGACACAGGAATTCTACGGTTGGAACATTATTGATGTTTTATGTTAAAAACATCCTAAAGATTGATTCCATATCGTTTGACTTGTTTCTACGACCTGTAACGGAACTTTTTGAGTTTATGTCTGGACGAAGTGCTCGCGCCTCATGAAGATGGATTACTGGGCTGAACACGCTAACAACAAGTGGCTAGTTGAACAAATTATGGACTTTATGGAACAAATCCGTCATTTATTGTCGAACTGAGATTCCTGGGAGTTCCTTCTGATGAAGATCATCAAAGGTAAGTGAATATTTATAGTGGTATTTCTAACTTCTGTTGACTCCAACATGGCGGATATTTCTTTGACTGGATTGGGCTCTGAGCGCCGTTCTCAGATTATGCTTTTTCCGTAAAGTTTAAAAAAAAATCTGACACAGCGGTTGCATTAAGGAGAAGTCTATCTTTAATTCTGTGAATAACACTTGTATATTTTATCAATGTTTATTATGAGTATTTCTGCAAAATCACTGAATGTTTTGGAATCAAAACATTACTGCACGTAACGCGCCAATGTAAACTGAGATTTTTGGATATAAATATGCACATTATCGAACAAAACATACATGTATTGTGTAACATGATGTCCTATGAGTGTCATCTGATGAAGATCATCAAAGGTTAGTAATTAATTGTATCTATATTTCTTCTTTTTGTGACTGTGTTTTTTAGACTTGGCTATGACCTAACATATGTTGTGCTTTCGCTGTAAAGCATTTTTTAAATCGGACACGATGGGTAGATTAACAAGATGTTTTACTTTCATTTGCTGTATTGGACTTGTTAATGTGTGAAAAAAATATTTTTGAATTTCGTGCGCTGCCTTTTCAGCGGAATGTTGTCGAGGGGTTCCGCTAGCGGAACGCCTGCCCTAGAAAGGTTAATAAATTGGGAGGTCTTCAATTTTTTACTGAAATGTAATTTATATTCCTGAGAGTTTACCTGCTAAATTGGCTAGGTTTCACCAACAAGCTTTAATGGCCTGGAAAATATGTTTCCTGCACAATTTTTCCCCACATAAAGCTCTTTTGTGGAATAATTCAGACATAACTATAAGGAATAAATCCTTGTTCTACCCCAGCTGGCATGAGAGGAATATTGACTTTGTTCTTGATATTTTCGACAACAAGAGTAATATTCTCACATATGAACAATTTATAACATTGAAAGAGTTTCCAATACCTTTCAGAGAGTTTATTTCTGTGATCAAAGCCATTCCCAGTGGTCTAACTACACTAATGAAAACTCATCTTAGCTTTGGTAATGATCACAAAGTTTTTCCAGAACTCAGATTGGAAGGCGTGTGCTTACTTGAGAGATCTTGTTGTAAAAAAATATATAAGACAAATTCTTAATTCACAAAACCAACTTACACCGAGAGGAAAGTTTTTCTGGAACATGTTTATTCCTGACATTGTCTGGAAAAATGCATGGTTAAGGCCTTTCAAATACTGTATACCAAACAAAGTTAAGGAAGTGCACTTCAAAATTTTACATAAGATATATCCATGTAATTCTATATCCAAATTTGTGGATATTGATGATATCTGCGTTTTCTGTGAAAAAGGTGAGAATCTGTCTCACTTGTTCTTTGAATGTAAATTTGTGTCAGAATTTTGGGTAAACCTTGCAAAATACTTATTTAGCATTATGAACACTGCCTATGTTTTTGACATGAAATATATATGTTACTATTGCAATGATAACAAGACCACTGAAGTGATTGTAAAAAAAATATATTCTTGTTGCCAAATACAAAAATTCAAAAATTCTATACCAAAATTACAAATTTTTCTGATTGATTTCAACTATCTTATTAAAACATTAACCATAGTGAATAACAACAAGAATAACATCTTCCTGAATTATTATAATATTTTTTCAGAGTGAATACAATTGCAATAAAAACATTTTTTCTTTTATTATTTGATTGATATTTTTTGTATGTTTGAGTATTTTCTTGTTAATACCTGTGTTTTGTTTTGTTAGACACGTTTGATTTAGCAATGTAAGTTCATTTTTGTTTTATGAATAAAATAAAATAATAAAAACAGATTTTAAAAAAAAATATATTAATGTGATCTTATCACATTTCATAACACTTTTTAAAACAATTACCTGCACTCCAGATTGCCAAATCAGCCAATAGTTGGTATGGGCATACTTGTCTAGAACACATCCGTCAGTTTATATCCTCATGAAAAAGTAC
The DNA here is from genome assembly GCF_045791955.1 of Oncorhynchus clarkii lewisi. Lineage (NCBI taxonomy): Eukaryota > Metazoa > Chordata > Actinopteri > Salmoniformes > Salmonidae > Oncorhynchus > Oncorhynchus clarkii. Next base: position 29,755,280 of record NC_092161.1, read on the forward strand.
TGTATATATTTCGCTTAGATGTGCCCAATCTAAATAGTGTACCAAATTATTAGACTCGGTTTCTCCTTCAAGTACCATCTTTCAATACGCCCGCCCTGTGTGTCTGTGGGGAAATGTGGGAAAAGGCCGTTGTTGCCATAGCAACGTTCTCTGCACTACATCTGGGCAGTGACAAACTGCAGGTTCTGAGAACTTGGTGAGACCCTCCTAAATTGATAGTGCAGTTTGTTTAGGCGAGTTTAAAGCTATGACGCGGGCTACTTCATATGCTGATATTGACTTTGGTATTATTGTGCAGCTTCATTTGCTAGGCAGCCTGATAGAGAGCATTGCATTGTGGGTTTTGTAGTTGACTTGAGCTGCAACAGATTTCCACAGCTATTTTCACGTTGCTACCAACCTTGTTATAATGACCAAATTAAACATTTGTTCACAAAAAAATATTGTTTTCACATATTAGTGCTATTTAAGCACTGTTAAGTGTAGGAATTATTGGATTATCCCTTTCAGTACCTTTGAACATTTTTTATTCTCATTCTTTTTTTAACCCTTTTAAATGTCAAAGTAACAGCCAGCTCTCTCACAATGCTTGTTGTTTCTCTCACTAGCATTACAGACATATTTTTAATACTGCAGACACTTATTTGGAGGTTACATCAATAATAGACTTTTAAAGCTAATTTAAATAGGAGGCTTGCCAACTCATTTCCCCGAGAGATATTTTTTCTACACAAACCAGGTTTCCATCCAACCATTTCATGCGGATTACCTGATGCATGAAAAAAGTCACGACCGGGTTGGTGGAAACAGGAAATGCCTGTAAAATTATATAAATGTCAACAGACAATTTGTTCGTTCGAGATGGCGGAATCTTTTTGTGTGTGTATGAATTATATGAGAAATATATTGATATAATATACCATATACCATATAGCAAATATTGATATAATAACCATCATATCGAAGTAAACTTGAGTTTCTACGCGATATGTCATGTGGTCCTCCCACTACGACTCGGGAAATACATTGTGGTGACAATGCACAATAATGAGCTTGATGCTTCTTTCCAATAAATATTGCGGGTTTATTCTGGTGACATGATGATTGATGCTAGGCTGCCATTTGACAAAAACATAATTTTTTTGCTCTTAGATATAATAATCTATTGTAGGTAGCCTACCCGCACTGTATCTGTGAGCAGTTGTCTAGAGCGCACGTGCCAAGACAAAAGTGGGCACATTTGCAATATAACGCAACAGATTTTGTGACAAAACCATCAGTAGAGTTGAAAATGCGAAGGAAACCCATTTTTAACTTCCTTTTTTATTTGGTACATGGGAAGTTATGTGTATGTGCATTATGTCATCACACACAGCCTTTCATCTGCAATAAATACATTTGATGGAAACATCTCTGTTGGGAAAATGTGCATATTGTTTTATGCAGATTTTTGAATATTCACATGGAAATCTGTCACTGATTGGATGGAAACCTAGCTATGGCGATAAGACAAGGGCAAAATAAAAGGAGAACAAAACGAGTAAGATGAAAAAGCCAGGGACCTCTTTAAATGGACCATAAAATGGACTCATGATAAGTTCATAGAGCAGTGTTTCTCAACTGTCTTTGTACTAGTGATGGTAGAATGCTCCTTCTCTTTGTAAAACTGCTTCGGTCAAAACAAGCACTAAGTGTGGGTGCCTCCCAATAATATCTCCTTTCTCCTGAAGTGTGCAATCGTTCACTTCCTCCCACACATCTAAAAGCATTGGATTGTTGGGGATTGGTCTAGTGGGAGTTGCCATCATATTTCTTATACTCGTCATTTTCTTTCGAATCATGTAAGTGGACAAATTCACCCTTTGGGAGGAAGGAGAGAGAATTTGGACAAAGGCTGTACTAACTCAATTGGTTAATCTGACAGACTGGTCAATGACGCGCTACGAAACGGTTCCAGTCAGTGGACTTGGGGTTGAAGATTGTGGAGTTTAATTTGAAGGTTAAGACAGAAATATGATCAAATTCTTGTTGGTTTGACACAATCTTGGTGGAACCATACTGCTCTAAGCACCATTAATAGGCACCAAACTGACCAGATGATGTGGAATAAATTATAATCCAATCAGTAATAGCCTGCTTCCTTCTCCTGTGACAGTGTTTCACTTCCTGAACTGATCCATAATGCACTTGGGGTAATGATCACCAGTAATCATTATCCACAAAGAGCTTTGTTACACAAACAGTGTTTATTGTGCGTCATCACCGTACCAGACCCTTTCATTGTAACCAAGACTGTGCGTTCTCACTTTAATGAACTAATACCGGTAAATTTGACTGTATTCATGCAATACAGTTGAAGTCGGAAGTTTACATACACTTCGGTTGGAGTCATTAAAACTAGTTTTTCAACCACTCCACAAATTTCATGTTAACAGACTATAGTTTTGGCAAGTCGGTTAGGACATCTACTTTGTGCATGACACAAGTAATTTTTCCAACAATTGTTTACAGACAGATTATTTAACTTATAATTCACTGTATCACAATTCCAGTGGGTCAGAAGTTTACATACACTAAGTTGACTGTGTCTTTAAACAGCTTGGAAAATTCCAGAAAATTATGTCATGGCTTTAGAAGCTTCTGATAGGCTAATTGATGTAATTTGAGTCAATTGGAGGTGTACCTGTGGATGTATTTCAAGGCCTACCTTCAAACTCAGTGCCTCTTTGCTTGACATCATGGGAAAATCAAAATAAATCAGCCAAGACCTCAGAAAATCAATTGTAGACCTCCACAAGTCTGGTTCATCCTTGGGAGCAATTTCCAAATGCCTGAAGGTACCACGTTCACCTGTACAAACAATAGTATGCAAGTATAAACACCATGGGACCACGCAGCCGTCATACCGCTCAGGAAGTAGACGCGTTCTGTCTCCTAGAGAGGAGGGACTGGTGCACTTCACAAAATAGATTGCATCATGAGGTAGGAAAATGTTGTGGATATATTGAATCAACATCTCAAGACATCAGTCACAAATGGGTCTTCCAAATGGACAATGACCCCAAGCATACTCCCAAAGTTGTGGCAAAATGCTTAAGGACAACAAAGTCAAGGTATTGGAGTGGCCATCACAAAACCCTGACCTCAAACCTATAGAAAATTTGTGGGCAGAACTAAAAAAGTGTATGCGAGCAAGGAGGCCTACAAACATGACTCAGTTACACCAGCTCTGTCAGGAGGAATGGGCCAAAATTCACCCAATTTATTGCGGGAAGCTTGTGGAATGCTACCCGAAATGTTTGACCCAAGTTAAGCAATTTAAATGCAATGCTAACAAATATTTTTTGAGTGTATGTAAACTTCTGACCCACTGGAAATATGATGGAATAAATAAAAGCTGAAATAAATCATTCTCTCTACTATTATTCTGACATTTCACATTCTTAAAATAAAGTGGTGATCCTAACTAGGATTAAATGTCAGGAATTGTGAAAACTGAGTTTAAATGTATTCGGTTAAGGTGTATGTAAACTTCCGACTTGAACTGAATATGCCTACGTCTTCTTGGTTTGCGTATATACAGGGCCTAAAGCTCACTGTCAATACATCTCTCTGCGGTTGAAGGTCACCCAGCTATTCCACTTGTATGACATGCCTCACTTTCTAAAGTTTCAAGCCATTGTACAAGCGTTTGGATGATGAATGGAGTTGTAATTATCAAGCAGGATTTTGATTGGACCTTCACATTGCAACGGAATTAGTTTCTTTAAACCAGGTGGCGGAGGGGGTGAAGTACTCCTAAATGTGCTGCTGATAAGACAAAGAAAACCCTGTCGCCAAGGATTTCTGCACTGCCGCAGATCCAGGTATTGTGTGCGTCACCACGGTAACGTAGGCCATGCCATAGAAACGCTTCCTCTTCAGCCTTGACTTTTTCAGACAGCCTCCATTTTGAAATTTGCCCCCTTTCTCAATGTTTTTCCAGATGGATAATAGCTCAAACTATGTTGTGGTATTCCAACACGCACTTTATTGACCTCATCCTCTTCATAAAGGTTTCATTAGGCTTAGTTTTCTTTTTGGAGTTTCTCAGTTCTGATCTCCAGTCTTCTTTCACACTCCTGCACCCCCACACAGACCAGCTCCATCATGAATCTTCCATTGTGTGGTGAGTCACATCTGTAGAGCATCTACAGATGGACTACCAAATCAAGTGTGACACTGTTATTCTAAAAGTTATTTTCTCTGTACAACAGCATCACACAGATATCATTCACTTCTGCTGTGTACAGTTGCGGCCAAATATGTTGGCACCCTTGCACTTTTCTTAAATAATTCCCTATTCTAAAATAAACATTTGGTCTCCACATTTGGGTCCAGGAAGGCCCTAAAAATGGTCAATAATCCAGCCACCCAAGTCATAGACTGTTCTCTCTGCTGCCACAAGGCAAGCGCTACTTGGGGCCTAGTCTGGGACCAAAAGGCCACTGAACAGCTTCTACTCCCAAGCCATAAGACTGCTGAACAGTTTATTAAATGGCTACCCTGACTATTTGCATTGACCCCCCTTTTTATTTGCACTGACTCTCTTGCACTGGCTCTATGGACCGACTCACTGGGCTCACACACATACTATGCTGACACTCCAACACACACACAGACTATACGTTCACACAAAACACATGCATATTGACACCTACTCACACACACACACTCTTTCAAGCTCTTCACATACGCCTCTGCTACTCTGTTTATTATCTCTCCTGATTGCTTAATCTCTTTTACCCCTAACTACATGTGCATATTACCTCAACTACCTCGTACCCCTGCACATTGACTTGGTACCGATATTCCTTGTATATAGTCTCATTATTGTTATTTTGTTTTTCTATTTCCTTGTAATTTTTTTGTAAATTGTTCTTAACTCTGCATTGCTGGGAAAATGCTCGTAAGTAAGCATTTCACTGTAAAGTCTACAGCTGTTGTATTCGGGGCATATGACAGTTTTTCGGTTAGGGATTTTTTTCTAAATGTTAATGGTCCCAATTTTGTTTAAACGTTCACACCCCTACCACTTGTCCCTTTCTATTTCCTCCTCTGTCTCTCTCTCCTAGGGGAATGATCGTTAACCATCGTAAAGAGCTCTTGCCTCTGGTCTCTTCCCCCTGTCCCCCCCTGCCCCCTGCACCTGTCACACATGTCTGCTCCCCCCTCCTCTACACCCCCATCTCTGACCACATGCTCTCTCCAAAACTTCCAATTTACTGCTCATCCTGATGTCACCGTGGTCATTAAGGCTCTTCCTCCAGGCGCCAGCTCAGAGGGAACTGGTTCTGTCCACCCCAGGATTGAGCTACTGAACAGAGACCCAAGCACACGCCTCCACTTCCAGTCTGGAGCTCTGTCAGCTCACCCGTCATAGGCTGCTAAAGATAGACAAAGTGATACGTTTCTTTTTCAAATGTGGATGAATACTCAATGGATGTTTACACTAACCTTCCATAAATAGGTTGTCTTAGAACCATTCAATTGACATGAATTCAAATATATAAGCGAAAACTGATAAAAGGCTAATTGCAAACAAAATAGTCCAAGCACATTTCATCCCCTGGGAAATGAATTATTAACAGGTTTCCTAAATATTTTATCAATTTCTAATATTAGTGGAAATTGTCTGGCTGCTAGGAGTGGCTCAAGGACTGGTTTTGACTGGTTTCTCCATGTCTCAATCGTTGTCTTGGCTGCTTTGTTCACACTCTTGCGTCTTTGTCACAATTGTACACAGTTTACAGACCTTTTGTTCACACAAAGATGTTTAAATTAAAGTCCATCGTTTGGTAGGGAGATAGAGGATGCAATGTAGTTCTGAGGACTGTAAATAAAGGAATACAGAGTTTTGTCAACAGCTTTCTCTCTCAGAAGGAAAAACAAAGGGTTTGTTTTGGAGACTGTGCCACAGCAAACTGGCAGCCATCACTGTTAGATTTCCCAGAGGGACTTGGGAGAAGATGAGAGAGATAATTATTTCCTCAGAGCTGCCGCTCTGCCTAGCGGTCCTGACTCCCCAGACCCCTGCCGTTGTCTACTGACACTCTGATGGACGTACAGTAAGTCACCACAAACACACACACAAACACATGTGCGCACACACAACCACCAACCCCCACTGCCAACACCTCTACCACCATCCCACCTGGAAGCAACTGCTTATGGGTTCAATCTGACTGACGACCATATAACATAGTTCTCCAACAGTTGCTGTTTTAATGACAAAGTTAATTGCTATGTTTCCATTAACTTGTCCAGGGATTTGTTTTTTTTGCTGTTGTCAACATTTAGAAAGTTTGCATAGAAAATAGAAGTGGCAATTGCCTCCTAGGGGTGAGTTTCTATTTAAATATCTTGTGTCAATAAAAACAGCTGGATGTAATGATGTCACACAAGCCTACAATGTCTAATAAAAAGGATGTGGTTGAAGTGTTTCCATTATCGTATTAGTCAAATTGTGCATTAATAAAGTGGTAGTCTGTATGCCCTGCCTACCTATCTTTCATGTCTCAAGTAGCCTGCAAAAGCCAGCATGGATAGAATGCAAGAATTGACTAATATCTGCCATATTATAATAATTCCCATGTGCCCAGTTATCGCCACGGTAACTTGTAATTTGCACTCACATATGCCTAAGTCTGAAACTATGTGATGGTGAAGCTTCAAATTGCAATGTGAAGCAGTTCAGGCATTCTTGAAAGTCAAGACAATCCTTGCCCACTGGGCACAAACTGGTTGAATCGGTGTTGTTTCAACATAATTTGTCCATGTATTGTGACCCTGCTTCACTTTGATATTTGTCACTGACTACTACCAATGTGCTATTGTGAGAGATCTCTTATTTACTGAATAGAGTCGCTGTTGCTATCGAAGTCATTCCAAAGGGTATGTTTAACAGAGCAAATGAAATGTGACCATACTTTACCACTCATATATCATCAATGATACTATTTAGGCCTATATAGCATTTGCGAAGTCATCAACAGCTATTGTTTCAATTCAACCCAGGGTTCAACTAAAATATACAATACTATATAGGCCTAAGGTTTAAAGCTTTGGTTAATGTCAAATTTTATATTCAAGTTAATAATGAATATGCTGGATTCACGTCTCCATTTCAACCAAACATTGAAGTTAAAGAATAGGACTAAATCAAATCAGACTTTATTTAAAATGCATTTAAAGTTTGATTTGATTTAGTCCTATTGTTTAATTTAGATTTTTAGCTGAGATGGAGACATGAATCCAACATATAAATTATTCATTTGTTTAAATCATTATCTTAGACGAAGTCTGTTTTATAGTTGACAGCCAAACACAATTCAATGTCACCAGAAAGTATTCATAACCCTTCCACGTTGTTACAGCCTGAATTCAAGAGGTATTACTATTACCACACACAATACCCCATAATGACAAAGTGAAAATGTGTTTTTAGACATTTTAGCGAATGTATTGAAAATGAACTACAGAAATACCTAATTTACAAAATTCAACTGTAACTCGGCCAATCAGGAACATTCTCTGTCTCCTTGGCAAGCAACTCCAGTTTAGATTTGGCCTTGTTTCAGGATATTGTCATGGTGAAAGGTGACTTAATCTCACGGTGTCTGGTGGAAGCAGACAGGATGTTGCCTGTGCTTAGCTCCATTCTGTTTATTTTTTTATCCTGAATCTAACCAGTCTTTAATGATTACAAGCATACCTATAACATGTTGCAGCCACCACTATGCTTGAAATATGGACAATGGTACTCAGTAATGTGTTGTATTGTATTTTCCCCAGACATAACACTTTTTATTCAGTACAAAAAGTGAATTGCTTTGCTACATTTCTTGAAATATGACTTTGGTGCCTTGTTACAAACACAATGCATGTTTTGGAATATTTGTTATTCTGTACAGTCTTTCGTCTTTTCACTCTGTCAATTAGGGTAGTATTGTGGAGTAACTACAATGTTGTTGATCCATCTTCAGTTTTCTCCTATCACAGCCATTAAACTCTGTAACTGTTTTAAAAACACCATTGGCATCATGGTGAAATCCCTGAGCAGTTTCCTTCCTCTCTGGCAATTGAGTTAGGAAGGACACCTGTATCATTGTAGTGACTGGGTCTATTGATACACCACCTGAAGGTAATAACTTTACCATGCTCAAAGGAATATTCAATGTCTGCTTTTTTTATTTTTACCGATCTATCAATCGATGCCATTCTTTGCGAGGAATTGGAAAACCTCCCTAGTCTTTGTGGTTGAATCTGTGTTTGAAATTCACTGCTCGACTGAGGGACTTTACAGATAATTGTATGTGTGGAGTACAGAGATGAGGTAGTCTATCAAAAATCCTGTAAAACACTATTATTGCACACAGTGAGTCCAGGCAACTTATTATGTGACTTGGTAAGCATGTTATTCATCCCAAACATTTTTTTCGGGCTTGCCATAACAAATGGGGTTGAATACTTATCGACTCAAAGACATTTTAGCTTTTCATTTTTAATTCATTTTGAAAAACATAATTCCACTTTGACATTATGGGGTATTGTGTGTAGGCCAGTGACACAAAACATTTAAATCCTTTTTAAATACAGGCTGTTACACAACAAAATGTGGAAAAAGTCAAGGGGTGTGAATAGTTTCAAAAGGCACTGTACTTATCCTTTAAATGTTGATAATTGGTTGCATCGTCAACCTACGACTTCTATATGACTTTCGTAATACAATCACAAGCCTGAAGTTAAGGCTATTTTACAAACTAATGTTACCGTTTTTATTCAACCTTAATTAGTAACTCATCCATGGCCACCTTTTGTGTTTACTGTAATTATACAAGTCGTATTTAATCATAGAAAGCATTGAAAGGTTGCAGGTCTGTGGAGATCTTCACAACATAAATATCTGTGCAAGAATCTCAAACAGCATTGATCACTTTCACTATGTACTTTATTTGTAATCTTAACTACAATCCAGGTAATTTGGGTTGTGCTATTAGATGAAGCACAGTGATAACACATTAAGTTGTTGTATAAATACAAAATATCTGACATTGTACTCCCATTTGAACTTTGCTATGCTATTAAATTGTTGAAAGTGCAGTGATAGATGACAACTAAACCAAAAATCAGACATGTTTTCCATTGCAATTTGACTGTGCATTAATATGGTTGAAAGCATAGTGATAGCACACTATGAATTTAACAAACTTCTGACTCTTTTTTATTGGGTGAATAAAGGTTGAAATCTCATTGATCACTGTCACCCAGTGGGTGTCCTGCAAAGAAACATTATTTTTTATAGTTGAATAAATTGATTTTGCAAGCAGGAGGCATTTAGAATTGAATATGGAGTGTAACTTTATAGTTATATGTGATAACATCACGTGCCTCGTGTAGGCCTACCTTCAAAATTATTCGGCATTCATAATTTATTTGAAAAACACCATTTCCATCCCAAAAAATTTCCAAGAAAGAAAGGATAAAAATCTATTCTATATTTAGAACATTTCTCCTACTTCTGCCGTTTCCATTACATGTCGCAAAGATTTTAGTTTTCAACATTGCTTTTGTTAAATAAACCTGGGTCAATGGCTGTGGCATGAGTCACTAATGTGTTGATGGAGGCTCCCATCTAGGATCTGCCTGTGAGTGGATGTCCAGTCCAAGGTCAAGGGTGGCTTACAATTCTGATCGGGGTTAAGGGTCACATTTGCACATCCGAAGAAGGAGAAAGGTGATTGATGACCCGACACACCCGACACCTCACCGTAGGTTCAGCTTTAATAAAGAATCTGTCTATCAGATGGTGTAACCTTGACAGAACATTGCCCCGAACCCTCTCTTGGCACGCACACAGAACAACTCCTCATAAGGGGCTATTACACCATGTATCGATTCCAACTGAGATTTTCTTGAAATAGCTTCAGTTGCAATCGGTGGACGGTTAAGCTGAGATCTATTTTTCACTCTATACCACCAATTCAGTGGGGATTTTTTTTATTCTTCCAAGGACCTTCTTCCTGCTAGGATAAGAATAGATCATGGATTTTCTTAGTATCTCTCCCCCCCCCCCCCCCCCCCCCCCATTTAAATATGTAGTGTCTGGTCATTTAATCTGATATAAAATGGTTCTGTTCTCCCTCTGCAAATGTTTCACAGTCACCCATGGGGACATTTCTGAATGTAGATCTATCTGGATGTCATTAAACATGCATATGAAGCAAAAATAAGTTCTGTAATATAGTCAAGTTTGGGTATATTGGATATATTGTAGATAGCACGTCCTGATTGAGCACCCATGCCAACTTTCCCAGGTTGAGAAACAACTTAAGACATCTTGTAGTATTCAGACAGGTCCTGAACTCGCTGTGTCAGAGGGTCTTTCCACGAAAAGAGTGCCTTTTGCATCCCTTTGATATTTTAAGTAGAAATTGTGCACCAATATTGAGTTTTAAAAGCCTGTTATATAAAATGAAGTGCTCTTTCACATAGACCACATGGAACATTCAATATATATATATTTTTAATGTTAAATAATAAAGACTTGCTAAATTGCCAAAATTCTGCATTTTGACATGTCACTCTGTGCACCTGACTTCTATGAAGATATTTACTCACTTAACCCCAAAAACTTCTCCAAGTTTTCACGATCATTGTAAAGCTCTAGTTATTCTGTTGGTTTGACAAGTCTTCTGAATATTACTATTTACTTCATGTGATTATTGATTCATCTAATCACATGAAATAAATGTCTTGCCCACATTTTAAGGTCAACCCTGTAATGTGACATGAACTCTCGATTTAATGTGGTGAAACAATTCCTTTTTAGATTATTTGAAGAAACATTGAACATCTATTATTCAAATCATAGTGTAAAAGCAGGCAAGCTGATTCTACTCTTTTTAGCCATTTTGTGGTGGAAATGAGCGTAACACTTCAACGCTTTTACCCCAGTAGATAGACAAGCTAGAAATGTTTTATTTTATAAAAAAATTGTGTATCTTGCCCTTCCTTGTTTCAAACAAAAAGGGGATTTATGGCTGATTTAAGGTGAACTCATCAACCCTGTTACGGTGAACCCTGTTACTTTATTTGCCACTTAATAGGAACTTACTATAATATTTTTTTTTATGGGAATGTTAAAATGAGGTGAAATAAAACTATTTTCTTTACCCAAAAGGTACACTATTTATACAAAGTATGTGGACACCCCTTCAAATTAGTGTATTCAGCTATTTCAGCCACACCCATTGCTGACAGGTGTATAAAATCAAGCAAACAGCCATGCAATCTCCATAGACAACATTGGCAGTAGAATGGCCTTACTGATGAGCTCAGTGACTTTCAACGTGGCACCGTCATAGGATGCCAAATTTCCAACAAGTTAGTTCGTCAAATTTCTGCCCTGCTAGAGCTGCCACAGTCAACTGTAAGTGCTGTTATTGTGAAGTGGAAGCATCTAGGAGCAACAACGGCTCAGCCGCAAAGTGGTAGGCCACACAAGCTCACAGAACGGGACCGCCGAGTGTTGAAGCGCGTAGCGCATCTGTTCTTGGCTACAACACTCACTACCTCTGGAATCAATGTCAGCACAAGAACTGACATTGAAGCGCTTCATAAAATGGGTTTCCATGGCCGATCAGCCGCACACAAGCCTAAGATCACCATGCGCAATTCCAAGCATCTGCTGGAGCAGTGGAATCGTGTCCTCTGGAGTGATGAATCACGCTTCACCATCTGGCAGTCCAATGGACAAATTTTGGTTTGGCGGCTGCTAGGAAAACACTACCTGCCCCAAAGCATAGTGCCAACTGTAAAGTTTGGTGGAGGACGAATAATGGTTCGGACTAGACCCCTTAGTTCCAATGAAGGGAAATCTCTTAACGCTACAGCATACAATGACATTCTAGATTATTCTGTGCTTCCAACTTGTTGGCAACAGTTTGAGGAAGGCCCTTTCCTGTTTCAGCCTGACAATTCCCCCTTTCACAAAGTGAGGTCAAAACAGAAATGGTTTGTCAAGATCAGTGTGGAAGATCGGTGTGGACTGCAAAGAGCCTTGACCTCAACCCCATTGAACACCTTTGGGATGAATTGGAACGCCGACTGCGAGCCAGGCTTAATCGCCAGTGCTCAAACTCACTAATGCTTTTGTGGCTGAATGGAAGCAAGTCCTTGCAGCAATGTTCCAACATCTAGTGGAAAGCCTTCCCAGAAGAGTGGAGGCTGTTATAGCAGCAAAGGGGGGACCAACTCCATATTAAAGCCCATGATTTTGGAATGTGATGTTCGACGAGCAGGTGTCCACATACTTTTGGTCATGTAATGTACTTCATTTGGGAAAAAGAACAGGAACTACTATAATAACCAAATGTGATGAAAGCTTTGACCTGTTCATAATGGGCACATCGCTGCACCACTAGCGGAGGTGGCTTGAGAGATCCGAAGAGAGTGAGAGGGTATTGTAAATTCAGGGTGATTGGTGTGGTCAAAGGTCTTTGTAGTGCACAACGAGATGTTCAGTGACATTCTGAGCAGCATACAAATTCAGTTCAAGTGAGTTGGGAAAATAACTTTCTGGCAAAGTTCTCTGGTGGCCTGTAGTAAGAGATGTCAGAGACATAGAGGAAATAATGTTCGTATGGATTCCATCACATACAAACACACACACACCCCTGTCCACTCTTCTCTCTCTCTCTCTCTCTCTCACACACTCTTTATCTCCATCTCTCTCTCACTACCTCTCCTCTGCTGCTTTTGCCAGGTCTGATGGAGAGCTTGGCGATAATATTTGCTCTCTAGATTACGAAGCAATAAAGGAAGACAGACATGCCGGAAAAGGCGCAGCCCGATTGAGCCATCGGCTTAGAGGAAATCAATCACTATCCAAACTGCACACATCACCACTTTACCTTCGTCAGAGGAATGCCAATTTAGAAACCAGGTGTCCGGCTGAGAATAGAAAAGACACCTTAAGGTTTGCAAGCAATGTAAATATTTTTTTCCTTCCATCTATAATATATCAGACGTATATTTTATACTCACTTCAGATTCATTTTTCAATTCTGTTCAGCTTCTCTGTCAGCGTCAGGCCCCTCACTCCGCATTCAGGTTCAGCTGTCAGGTGGACAGATGGAGGCCTGTATCCATATTCATTCACAGGAGAAGTCATGTCTTTTCCTGGCTCTGTCTGTCAACTATAGCAGCAGCGTGTCAGTGAGTCAATAAGGGCATGTCAGAATCAGTAGAGAGAAGAATGTCTGTGTTTGAGCATCTCAAAATGAGTGGGCATCCTACAAATATGAGGAAAAAGACAAACAGAGGACTACCAGCAGACTGGTTGTCAGAATGACTGACAGAGAGATGATAGTCCAGCCAGTTTGTGACAGCAGGCGGTAGGGAGATCACTCTGGGTTCGAGGTACAAAGGTTGGGCTTTGTTGAAACAAAGAGCTTTCTCAGCAGCTGCATCTCTTTCTCTACTTCTTTTTCCCCCCCTGTTAAAACAAGGTGCCAGTTGTTCGACTGAAAGGCTTTGAAGGACGACCCATCTGTGCGGTCCTCCTGAGATGACAGACACTGTGTGGCTACTCCTGGTTTTGAAGCACTGGCCAGTTTACACCCAAAGGTGTTTAGCCTAAGTGTTTTAGAGCTATATAAAGCAACAAAGGACTATGCCCACAAACACATACTCAAATAAAGCACTTTTGTTCTGTTGTTGATCTCGTGCAATATAACGAATGGTAGTTATGCCTCATAAAGTATTACTAAATTATTCCGAATCAAAGCATGGTCACATTGCATCATAATACATATCATATTCCGCCGTTGGGTATTTCACTGTGGGGTTGGAAATAAATCACATCTTTTTCCTTTTTTTTAATCTCTGTGAGGAAAATTCATCTATGCAAATGCAAGAAAGCCAAGGGCTGCTGTTCAATAAAGATGACATTCCAGATTCCGATTGTGAGATGGAACCTGAGCCTACGGTTTAGACCAGGTGATGAAATGGCACTCGCTTGATTGTTAAGCCTTATACCATCTCATTATTGAATACTCGCTTCTGATTGGCTAGAAGGGCATTCTACAGTGTGCATTATTTCCCAATAGCGCGTTTGTTGGTTATTCATGAAAAATGTATGAAATACTTTCATAAATAGTTACCTAGATAATGTAATGTTTAGGAGAACTGATGGTTTGGTTAGCTACTAAGTCTCTTGGTCTGTTTGTATGGTTGCCAAGGCAATTGTAGCATTCTAGTAAACTTGCTAGCAATTTCAGTGGATGTTGAACACATTTCTACCAGCAAATGAACACATTTCTACTGGCAAATGTGTGTGTAGGCATGGCATAACCGGGATAATCAATTTGGGGCTTTATCCGTTTTATGGAAAACAATGCAACTCCATGGAAGATTCGTGCCACTCCCTGAGCATCGTATTTTCCATAGCTCCTTGTTGATTATTCCTTGCTTAATTGTACTATACTTGCAGCTGGTGTTCTGGGTAATACTATATGACCATAGGTGTGAAATGACCCTGAGGTGAGGCGTTGTAAAAGGTAGACTAACTGTTTATTCTTGTAAAGTTGATTATAAGGAGTGGCGTCTCTCTGTCTCTTTGTCTCTCTCTGTATCTCCCACTCTGTCTTTCTCTCTCTGCCTCTCATTAGAAAGGCTCAATAATGGCATCCCAAGGAGGCCTAGGGAGTGACCTTCACCAAGCTTCCCAGAGCCTACTCTCTCCACTGGCAGCAGGAAAAGCTCCACCGATGCAGGGGCAAATGCTTGAATAACTCAGGCACAGGGCTCTGGGTTTAGTTCAGTCAAAACCCTGGAGGAGAAAGAGCTTGCCATCTGAAGTTATCAATCCACAGCAAACAGTTATGGGACAGACGCACGAGGAGCTAATACACAAAATATGACGGTCTGTTTTATAATGAGGCATTTTAAAGTGTATTAAGTTTTAATATAGCGCCGCCTGTGCATAACGTGTCATGAGTCATCAGGCTGCAACAACAGAGTGGAAGTTATCGCACTCGCTTCACACTGCAATCCAAACGCTATGTGATGCTTGTCCTTTGTTACCAACTCTCCATCAGACTGCAAACATTGTATCCTATTCCCTACATAGTGCACTACTTTTGACCAGAGCCTTATATATTATAGGGAATAGGGTGCCATTTGTAATGCAACCTTACTGTGAGTCTTCCCTCGCCTTATTAGGCTCACCGTATTCACCGGAGGTCAGCAGTGGCGTCACCCCGAGAAACGCATGTACCAACAACACTTCCCCACTTAAGACAGTCAATGCGGCTAATTTGGATACTTGAAATGTTTATCAGCGGCGATGGCCTGGCTCGCCAAAGGGACGGATTCCGTGGAGCAAATACCTCTGTGCCCGTTGGGGCTCAATGCTCTGAGTCACCAACGTCGGTCGGACTTCCTGCGCTGGAGACCCGGTGAAAGGTTCAAGCCGAGAATACCAATACTCCAATTTTTCCCAGGCAAAGGTCAGTGGTGTTCCAAGAGCAGCACTGTCAGGCTCCGGTAATAAGATCGCCGTGGGCTCTTTCCTCCTCTATCCCCTCACCACTCTATGAGCTTCCCGTCTATTCCTGTCTCTACTGAACTAAAACACATTGGAACAAATACACACTCAGCTGCGGAAAAGCCAGGCCAGGTCCCAACCATTCCCCTGCTCCTTCCCCTGTTCTCTATCTTCCTAATGTCATCACAATTATTCCTGATAGAAATAGAATGGAAAGAGCAGTGAAGATCTTGATCATATTATAGATTCCGGGGAGAAAATTACATTCTGCTATGAAATATGGATGAAAATATATACACTATGCATGCCCGTGGGAGTTTGTGTATATATGTGTGAATGAGTCTAAATCGGTGAGTGCGCCAGTGTGTGTGTGTGTGTGTGTGTGTGTGTGTGTGTGTGTGTGTGTGTGTGTGTGTGTGTGTGTGTGGGTCTGATGAGGCTACAGCACTAGGCAGTTGGGAGCCAATAAGACAGACAGAGCCAGCCAGCCAGCCCAGGGAATTCTATCAATCACAATCCCAGCGGTGCGTCACCCCTCCACCCCTCTTCACCCCCCACCCTGCCAGGAGGACATGGACAGAGATCTCCATTTTATACCGTGACCTTTAAAGCACACATCCGTTGGCGCTTACCGTGCTCACTGCGAGGCAATGCTGTGGCGTGCAAGGTGGCACCTTTGATAAACAGGAAAGGGGATACCTAGTCAGTTGCACCGCTCTGAAACAGAGAGGTGCGAGGGTTGCCTTAATCGACGTCCACGTCATCAGCGCCCAGGGAGCAGGTGTTGTTGGGGGTTAACTGCCTTGCTCAAGGGAAGAACGGCAGATTTTTCCACCTTGCCGGTTCAGGGATTCGAACCAGCAACCTTTCGCTTACTGGCCCAACCTGTCGCTAAATGCCTCCCTAGCAATATTTGTAAGGGTTAAAAGGAGTTGTGAAGAAGTAGCCTTTGTAACTGATGGATAGCTCCATTAGAGGGTTGACTTCAACTCTGTTCTGGTATTCCGCCGGCGTTGTCGGAGAGAAGAAGAGGAGAAAGCCTTTGTAGCTGGAGAACCTTTTGTTCTTTTATGCCTTCTCTCGTGCTTTCGCAATGGTGAGGGAAGAGAGGTGAATGATGACATGTATGAGGGAGATGAAGGGCTGGTTCAAGGCATCTGATTAATACGATTAAAAAATATACCCGATCCATTTCCTATTGTTAAACGACTTCCATTTGCACTTCAGATTTGAGCTTTAATATTCTCCTATTTAGATTTACAGTCAGCGGTGGTGCCACTGTTCAATTCGCCTTGGCACTAGTTGCGTAAGTAGAAGGCCAGTCACGCAACACAAAAATAACAACCACAGTGGTGGGTGTAAACAAGTTTGTGTTAGCGAGTCCAAGGGCAATAGATGAAAAGCCAACTTCTCTGCTTCTGCAGAGCGTTTTAGGGGATGAAAATGTGTTTATCCTCTTGCGAAAGCGATGACACCAGGGTCGTTCCATGTCATTTCAGCAAGCCACGACACCCACCATCTCAGATGGTTCTGAAATAGTTTCTGTCGTTAGAAACAGATAAGAATAGCATTCCTGCAACATTATTTTTTGG
This sequence comes from Oncorhynchus clarkii lewisi, assembly GCF_045791955.1. Lineage (NCBI taxonomy): Eukaryota > Metazoa > Chordata > Actinopteri > Salmoniformes > Salmonidae > Oncorhynchus > Oncorhynchus clarkii. Next base: position 29,772,461 of record NC_092161.1, read on the forward strand.
AAATATGATTTAATCTCTGAGAAATTAAGCTAATTGATTGCACACAAATTGGCCATTTTCATTCATAGGATTCATATAATATTCAATAAATATAGTACCTATCAACTGACTTGGACCAAACCTTTTTCGAACAATAAGTAAGACATAGGGAATCCAAATAAATGGTAAAAAGCCACCCACAGACCCCCCACACCCTATGCCAATCCCACCCCAACAATGAGTACAGTATATAGCATCAGTTCTCTATGTCAGACAAGCAGTATGGAGCTGCTTATGTAATGCATTATCAGTGAATTTAGTGATGTTTTTTTTCTTTCCCCTGTTCAGAGAAACGAGTCATTGAATATGTTCGATTTACGTCCCATCCTGATATTACCAGGTTCTGAGTACGAGATGGGTTGCTGTCATACCTGACATGGCTTTGTATTCCATCTCTTTTGGATTCCTCATGGCTAACTCATTGTTAGAAAGAAGTTTGGTCCAAATCGGATGTTAGGTACGTTATTTATTAAATATTATATGAATCCTATAAATTGAAATGGCCAATTTGGGTGCAATCAATTAGCTTCATTTCTCAGAGATAAAATTATATTTCAACAAAATACTGTTTCAGGAATGCCAGTCTTATCTGTTTCTAACAACAGACAAGATTTCGGAACAATCTGAGATGGTGGGTGTCGAAATCATCTTTCTTTCGCTTTTTGAGGTGGAACGACCCTCCACCCAGGAGAAAGATTTGAGGACATTAGTCTCGACTCCAGTGAGGAGAAAGAAAAGGAATAGTTCCATAATCTATCTTCAATTTTCTGTACCAAAGAAAAATGAATGGCTTGCATTGAGACTAACGAGACTTATCATGCATTCTGAATAGCTATGGATATTGTGTGTGTGTGTGTGTGTGGGGTGGGGGGGAGGTGAGAGAGAGAGAGAGAGAGAGAGAGTCTTCCCCGTGTCCCCCTGGTTAGAAAGACAAAGAGAATAGTGGAGGTGAGAGGAATGTGGGATGGTTTGGATGGTGACTCCTATTCTCCACAGAGCTGCTGGATCAGAGAAACATGCCCACACAAAGATGTTTCTTCATTTCGGATAAGCAGTTCAAAGTGACCAAAACACAATGGAATCGGTCAACGCAATGGTCAATTATTTTGATGAAATACAGTGCAAGATTACATTACCTGGTGCCTCGAAGGATGTTGCAAATCCATTTCAATTCCAAAATTCTAAAATACATTTCTGACCTGAAGAAAGTAAACTGTTGAACTAAGCTCATGAGGCATTTATAAGTTATATTCGTCAAGAATGAATCAATGACCGTATATCATTAATTTGAAAATGTATGTATCAACCCCAGATTGCTTCTTTAACCTACGTGAATTTTTGTACTTGAGGTATTTACATGTGAGGGCACTGAAGCTGGAGAAACAGGAGTCGTGCATTCTGATATATTATTAGGTCCTGCTCTGTCTGTCTGTTCTACTATTGTGGGAAGCTATCTCACTTTGAAGTTGCAGGTGCACAGCTTGGGCAGTGAGTACCTACTTGTGTATTCCTACACCCAAGCGTCTTATCTGAATTACCTTTGAAATCAAGTCCTCTTTCGTAATCATTGCATCTAATTATTCGTAATTTTCACACAAAAAAATAAAATAAAATCATAGATCCACTTGGGCAGTGAGCTGTGAAATTTAAAAATGTAAGTAAGACATCATTTGCCTGCCCTTTAAGAGTAAACATATGTGTAATCGAGTGGCACGGTTCAAAAATCCATACTTGTTTGACGTCCCTGAGAAAAGTTAAGCATATTAAAGCTGCCAGCCCATAACTACACCCACCAAGAGAAAACGTTAGCCGTTTTGAAAGTTCTTCTATGATTGAAGAGGAGAGATTGGGCTGAAACTAATTAGTGGCTGTGTCGGCTCAGGCCAGGGAGGCCATGAAGGAGGGCAGGTGAGAGAGGAGACAGTGAGGGCTGTAAGAGACTGGCATTGTGGACATTTTGGAGAGAAAAACAGCAATGTGGAGATTTACTCATCCAGTAATGGTTCAATACAGACTCTGCTATTTTTCTAGGCCATCTCTGTGAGCAGTATCGTAGACCTAGAGGAGTTACCAGTATAACTAATGAAGACCTGCAATGAAAAGATGTCAATGATCTTGCCATAGTTATAAAAAGAGTAAAGAATGACTGTCTCCACAAAAAACAATAGACACTTTTGCTTTTGACAGACAAACAAGTGACACTTCTTTCACATTTCCATAAATAAACCAGAAAAAAAATGGTGAGTGTGGATCTAAAGAGTAGGAAAAAGGGGAGGCTTGCAAGCCGAAAAACACCATCCCAACCGTGAAGTACGAGGGTGGCAGCATCATGTTGTGTGGGGTGCTTTGCTGCAGAAGGGACTGTTGCACTTCACAAAATAGATGGCATCATGAGGTAGGAAAATGATGTGGATATATTGAAGCAACATCTCAAGATATCAGTCAGGAAGTTAAAGCTTGGTTGCAAATGGGTCTTCCAAATGGACAATGACCCCAAGCATACTTCCAAAGTTGTGGCAAAATGGCTTAAGGACAACAAAGTCAAGGTATTGGAGTGGCCATCACAAAGCCCTGACCTCAATCCTATAGAAAATGTGTGGGCAGACCTGAAAAAGCGTGTGCGAGCAAGGAGGCCTACAAACCTGACTCAGGTACACCAGCTCTGTCAGGAGGAATGGGCCAAAATTCACCCAACTTATTGTGGGAAACTTGTGGAAGGCTACCTGAAACGTTTGACCCAAGTTAAATAACTTAAAGACAGTGCTACCAAATACTAATTGAGTGTATGTAAACTTATGACCCACTGGGAATGTGATGATAGAAATAAAAGCTGAAATTAATCATTCTCTCTACTATTATTCTGACATTTCACATTCTTAAAATAAAGTGGTGATTTTTTACTAGGATTAAATGTCAGGAATTGTGAAAAACTGAGTTTAAATGTAGTTGGCTAAGGTGTATGTAAACTTCCGACTTCAACTGTAGATGTAATTTTTTTTATTAATCATCTCCAGCACTACCCCAACATCAACATATATGAAAATTGCGTGTTTCTATGTTTTGTAGTAAAAAAAAAATTATAGGAAGATAAGTGTTTCCAATGTCATCAAATCAAATTGTATTGGTTACATACACGTGTTTAGCAGATGTTATTGCAGGTGTAGCGAAATGCTTGTGTTTTTAGCTCTAACAGTGCAGTAATATCTAACAAGTAATATCTAACAATTTCACAACATATACTGTACCCAATACACACAAATCTAAGTAAAGGAATGGAATTAAGAATATATAAATATATGGACGAACAATGTCAGAGTAGCATAAACTAAGATACAGTAGAATATAATAGAATACAGTATATACAGATGAGATGAGTAATGCAAAATATATAAACATTATTAAAGTGACTAGTGTTCCATTTAAGTGGCCAGTGATTTCAAGTCTATGTATATAGGCAGCAGCCTCTAATGTGCTAGTGATGACTATTTAACAGTCTGATGGCCTTGAGATAGAAGCTGTTTTTCAGTCTTTCGGTCCCAGCTTTGATGCACCTGTACTGACCTCGCCTTCTGGATGATAGCGGGGTGAACAGGCAGTGGCTCGGGTGGTTGTTGTCCTTGATGATCTTTTTGGCCTTCCTGTGTCATCTGGGGTTGTAGGTGTCCTGGAGGGCAGGTAGTTTACCCCCAGTGATGAATTTTGGCAGACCGCACCACCCTCTAGAGAGCCCTGAGGTTGCGGGCTGTGTAGTTGCCATACCAGGCGGTGAAACAGCCCGACAGGATACTCTCAATTGTGCGTCTGTAAAAGTTTGTGAGGGTTTTAGGTGCAAAGCTACATTTCTTCAGCCTCTTGAGGTCCACCTTCTCCGCTGTGGTCCCGTTGATGTGGATGGGGGGGGGGGGGGGGGGGCTTCGTGTGCATCGTGTGATTTTAACCAATTATAAGTAGGGATTGCCTAAAAATGTTGACATTTCCCTTTAACACTAAGGAATCGGTCATGGCTGCCAAGATTTTTGTTGTTTTCAATTGTTCTTCTCCTGTTCCCTGAAAGACACACCGCCTGTGGCATCTGCTGAACAATCAGGCAGAGCCCTGGCCCTTCTCCAAAGAGAGGGGCAGTTTCTCACCCAAGATTAATTAGTTTCACCTTTAATGGCGAGTGGTCGTGATGGAAACAGACCCATCTATAATCTGTCTCAGGCCGAGCTGGTACATTCTGCGCTAAGAGAGCGGAAGGGTTCACTCACAACGCTCTGCAGAAATGTTAACTCATTACTCCGGGCTTAATTGCTCGCTGCAGGTCAAAGTCTCATTTTGCTGCAGGTCTCACTAATCTTAGTTTTTATTTGTATGGAAAACGTATTGTTTTGATCTTTTTCACCTTTCATTATTTTGTTTGTTAAGCACATTGAAATGCATTCTCTGTAAGAAATATTCTATCTAAATAAAGTCTGATTGATAGATTTTTTCCTTTCAGCATTTTAAATGGCATTGTGGACAACCAACTGTCATGGATTGCTACATACCAGTATCACAGTTGACAGCACATACTCCAATGATGTTGATAAGAAATGTCCATGTTGATAAGAAATGTCCACACCCTACCAAAACAACACAGAGAAAAAAAGAGATGACTCAAATGATAACTCTGGCCGATCTTATTGGTCCGCGATGATTGCCAGAGGCCAAAATAACAGAGAACCAGTGGTTCTTCAGAAGTAGTTTCCTTCACAAACAATGGCCAAAATCCACTCCCCTCCATATGTATTGGACAGTGAAACAAAGCATTTCGATTTGGCTCTATACTCCAGAGTTTGGGATTTTAGATCAAATGTGTCATATGAGGTGACAGTGAAGAAGGCATTATTCACAAATCAACATCCACATGCATCTAGAAATGTTCAGACACATCTTCTATTCTTACTTACAAAAGACTCCAAAATGGCACAATACATTATTCATCATTCAGTTCCTATTGGGAAAAATATCATCCAAAACACATCCAAAACAAACCGCAAATGCATTGAACAAGTTTGTAGAGTCTTTGCGTGCAAGGAATATGGGACCTATGGGAAATACTCAACTTTTGACTACTTACTGTCAATACACTATAAGTGAATTTGTCCAAGTACTTATGACATTTAAATGGCGGGACTTGATACCTAAAGTGCTTTCATTGCAAAACGGTAAAACAGATATGTCTGAAATCTAAAATGCTGGGGTATAGAGCTTAATTTAACATTTAGGCTTCACTTTCCAAATGCATATAGAGGGGAGTGTAGCACAATGGAAATCTGATGTTTGGAAATTACCAAGGCCTGGAGTTTTAGTCATACCCCCCCACCCCCACACCCTCCCTTCACCACTATACAATGGCACACCCCATAAGCCCCAAGGCGGTGTGTAATGTTGGTCAGTCCAGTGTTCCACTCGGCTCCATCATCATAGATCTGTGACACAAATTGCACCCAAACACCCACACGTTGCAGCTAATTTTAGCGAACAAATGACACGGCCTTTTCCATAATTTCAAGCTGGAGGCCCTGTAGCCGCTGTCAGGCCCAATAAGATTTATCTTTGTTGCGTCTGAGTTACACTTACACTCAAAAAACTATAACCCTCCCATACCACCCCCTCCCTGACAGCTCACAAATCCACTACTAACCAGGTCCGGCAGTGAGATTGACTTTTATGATATCACATATATTTCAGGCAGTTGAGGGAAATCCTTTCCCCCCGAGGAGACAGCATGTAATTACTCTATCCAATGGCAGAGGCACGGAAACTTGTCGTAACCCAACTAATCTCAGGTCTAAATCAGTCGGCCTTGTCAGTATGAGAAGCGTGAAGATGCTACTCACTATATCAATTCATATCAATGTTGTTTGAAATAAACTGACATATGTTTTCCAGTCAAAACAGCTTATCCAAGACAAATGGCCACAGGACTGTGTTATTAATGCCAAGGCAATGACATGTTACCCAAAGAAAAACTGTTGGAAAGTGATGGATTGGTGTGGATGGTGGAGGGAAAGAAAGAAAGCCATTTTCAAGGTAAAATGCCTCAGAGGGCGAACAAGGAAACAAGGAAATCCACTAGCCTGAGACCCTATTTCCGTGGTAATCACAACAGTGGCGGTGATGTGTCCTCCTGGCATACAGCATAGCCTGGGAGAGCGACAGGTCTGTGACAGGCTGGGACACGCAGGGCTCAGTGAGTCACTGATATGGGACCGGGATGACACCAACACTTCAGCGGCTACTCTCTAGGCTCTAAGGCTCTATTTTAAAGAAAACACACTGAAGAGGAGAGAGAGACTTAATCTCTGTGCTATGTCTAGTCCACTAAATTCAGAAAAAAGTTGAACTATTCCCCCTTTTAATAACTTAACTTTTGTGTAATAAGCATTAGCAATATACTGCTCACAGATCCTTGTTTAAACCATACAGTTATAAAATATTTAAAAACAACAAACTGGTTCAAATGCATCTGGTTGGAGAGTCAAGTGTTAGTTAAAGCTCAGTTTCAAGAATCAATCAATTTGCTCTCCAGAGTTGATCAATACAGACCCAGTCCATCAGCAAGACATGCTGATCACATTATCACATGAATAAATTACCAATAATGATGAAGTAATTGCATTCCTCTATGTCCATCAAAATCATAAATCACTCAAAGGCAGTGGCGGTTGGTGCCATTTAATATGAGGGAGGGCGATACAAATTTTTATGATCATGACATTATTTCTATTAGACCATATTGGATGAATGCCATTCATATTCCATTCACCCAGCTCAATGTAACATCAATAGGTTTAGGCTACTAAATTTACATGATGCTCTAATTTTCCCTATACCCATCATGAGGTTGCTACAAGATAGTCTATGAATGAAAGTTTACAACGTAGGTGTACAGGTCAAGATAATTTTTAGTAATCAAGGTGACAGACAGCAACACACAAGAGTTTCTATTGGACAGATTCAGCTATGTTTATCCCCGTTTTGTTCCATTTCCTTCCATTTAAGAAAAGTTTTTTAACAGAATCATCAAAATGAATACACCCCTGATCAAACTCAAACATAGTTCACTTTCATAGCAGCCACATACAAACAGCATGATCATTTTGCTCGTTGTAATTCTTTCTGGCATCTATGCATTCTCCTCCTCTCTCACCTTTTCGCTTCTCTTGTGGACTCAGTGCACAACACATCAGTTGTCTGTGACCAGGCGAAAAAAAATTCCAAGCCAAACCTTCATATCATAACCGCTAACTGCTACACACAGCCTTGTCACCATATTATCTAACGTCATAGTCAACATAGCTAATATAACTAACACATTAGTAAACTCTCGACAATATTATAGTACAGTGTACAATCACCAAATAGTTTAGCAATCACACCAGCGGGCCCGGATGGCAATACATTTATAAAACCAAAAGCTGACCTTGATTCGGAAGAGTTCCAGCTAGCTAACATGGCATCCCTCTCTGCTTGACCCAGGTGTTTGAGTAGGTTAAACTAGCTAGCTTAGTAAGTAAAAGTGAGAAGAAAAAAAATACTATGAAATATAGCTAGCTCTCTCTCTCTCCCTCTCTTGCTTCTCCTTTATTTTTGAAGAAATGTATTTGTTCAAAACTGTTAAACTACTGTCTTTCTTTCTCTTTGAGTCAACTACTCACCACATTTTATGCACTGAAGTGCTAGATAGCTTTAGATTATGCTTTCAGTACTAGATTAATCCCCTGATCATTTGATTGGGTGGACAAAATGTCAGTTTATGCTGCAAGAGCTCTGATAGGTTAAAGGATGTCCTCCGGAAGTTGTCTTAATTACTGTGTAAATCTACAGAAGGTGGTGAGAACCATGAGCCTCCTAGGTTTAGTATTGAAGTCAATGTACCCAGAGGAGGACGGAAACTAGCTGTCCTCCAGCTTCACCATGGTGCTACCCCACAGAGTGCTGTTGAGGCTAATATAGACCTTCATTGCAAAACAGTGTGTTTTAATCAATTATTTGTTGACATTAATATATTTAGTATAGATGTATCTAAAAATTATAGCCTTTTAATGTTTCACTAGTTTTATTTTTATGAAATTCACTGAGGAGGATGTTCCTCCCCTTCCTTCTCTGAGGGGCCTCCACTGCTCAAAGGTGTTGTTGCACTCAATAGTTTGTGGACATGATTACCATCAATCAACCTATAGCCTGTGGGACTGAGCCTGCAATATGATGGGTAGATTTAGAAGTTGTACTCCCAGGTTTATTGGTGACAAGATTAATACTTTGAATCTATCAAATGAGACAGTCTGTCGATTACAGTCATTTAGGACACAGGTGTCTCTACAGCAACTCAGAATGATGTTACTATCAAAACTACACTTTAATTTTCCTCTAAGATATGTCACACCAGAAAGTTCACAAGGGAGTTCAGAATGATTTAAAGGTGCAATCTGGGATTGGTACATACATTTTTTAAAACTTTTAAATTAGCCATTGATTCTGGAAGAATTTGATTTATAAATGCAGTGTTTCCTAAACTCGGTCCTGGGGACCAGGTGCACATTTTGTTTTTTTGCCCTAGCACTACACAGCTGATTCAAATAATGAACTCGTCATCAAGCCTTGATTATTTGAATGACCTGTTTAGTGCTAGGGCAAACATCTTAAAATGTGCACCCCTTGGGGTCCCCAGGACCAAGTTTGGGAAACGCTGTTTAAATGCCTCATGAGCTTAGTTTAAGTAGCACTTTGTTGTTGTTTTTATCCCAGATTTCCACTTTACATTTAATGGTTTGTTTACCTTCTATCAGTCTTATTGATTGAGTAAAAAAAATATCTGTAGGGCAAGCAGCAGTCTCTGGCAAAATCAGCTTTTACTTTTCACAATTTCTTTTAATAGCACTCATAAAATGTGTGATATCGTAGCAAGGGGGAAAATACTTTAAAACATGTTCATTTTTCTGAGTAAAAGGAGCAGATGTTAAAATTCCACCAGCCTCCTCACTCAGGGGAATACTTTCCAGCCTCTCATGTCTGGCACATTCACAAATGTGTCCTGGAAGGGAACATGTTCAGTCACACACTTGTACAGTGACAGTGATAGACACATAATGTACTCTACAAGCTTCCTTCACCCTCCCTCTCCCTATATCTCTCTCACGTTCTCCCCCCACTGTTTTGCAATGAAGGCCTACAGCAGTCTGTAGGGTAGCACCATGGTGTAGCCGGAGGACATTAGCTTTTGCCCTCCTCTGCTTACATTGACTTCAATACTAAACCTAGGAGACTCATGGTTCTCACCCCCTTCTATAGACGTACACACTAATTATGACAACTTCTGGAGGACATCCTCCAACCTATCAGAGCTCTTGCAGCATGAACTAACATTTTGTCCACCCAATCAAGGGATCAGAGAATTAATCAATTTTTGAAAGCCAAAGTTACAGCTAGCTAGCACTTCAGTGCCTAAAATGTGGCGAGTAGTTGACTCAAAGATAAAGACAATAGTTGAAAGTATTTGTTTCTTCACTTTCACTTACTTAGCTAGCAAATGCAGCTAGCTAGTTTAGTCTACTCAAACACCCAGCTCAAACAGAGGGATGATATGTTAGCTAGTTGTCTATAACTATCCAACACAACACTGGAACTCAAGGTAAGCTTTTGGTTTTACAAATTAATTGCTACCAGGGCCCCCCAGTGTAACTGCTAAACTGCATAATTGTAGCTGGTTTACTAACAGGTTAGTTATATTAGCTATGTTGACTATGACGTTACTTTAGCTAATATGGTGACAATGATGTAGGCTGTCTGTAGTGGTTATGATATGGTATGGCTTGGAATTTTTTTTTTGCCTGGTCACATACAGCTGATTTGTTGTGACTTGAAGTCCACAAGCGAAGGGAAAAGGTGAGAGGAGGGAGCGCATAGATGTGAGAAGGAATACAACGTGGCTGCTATGAAAGTGAACTGTGTTTTTCACTTGACCTGTTTGCACCTATGTTGTAAACTTTCACTTATAGGCTAGGTTGTACCGACCTCATGATGGGTATAGGGAGAATTTGTGTATCATGTAGTAGCCTAAACCTATCAATGTTATGCTGAGCTGGGTGAATTAAATATGAATGACAATCATCCAATATGCTGTAATAGAAATAAGGCCGTGTTCATGAACAAAAAAAGATTGTCCTCCCTCATCTTAAACAGCACCAAACTGCCACTACCGTGCAGAGATGTCAGACAGCAGGCCATGGTGAGTTTAATCCATTGTGAAGTGTGACGCCACAGTGAATAAGCTGGTAAACACCCATTCAAGGCTAGGGACTAGCCTTGTGGAGCTAGCCCAGTCCCAGCACAGTAGGTGAGGGTACAGAGAACAGGCTCTCAGAGTTGTTCAACATTTCAAAACTTCTGATTACGTGTGCTACATTATTTCTTTTAACCTCTTTCATAACGGATGCCTTGGTCCAATGTTTCCATGTCTCTGACCCACTGTTTCCAGTATTGGCTTTGTTTTAGAACACTGTGGGGGCTGGTGGCTCACAACAAGTCAAGTAAATCTTTTATTATCACAGGCAGGATTACATATGCATTTATCATACTTTTATGGAAGAAACACACACAACCACCGCATGAACGTACACACACACACACACACACACACGCGCACGCACACACACACACACACAATATAACTTCTTGACCTTCAATGTTTTCTCACAGCTAGGAGGCCTTGTAAGTCTTGTCTGAATTGGAAAACAGGTCCAGACTTCCTGTGCAAAAGGTCCTCATTTGACATTCAGCTCCCAGCTGATGTGTGGCTGAGCGCAGATCCTAAGGAGGATTAATTGCGTGCAGCCATTTTGTACCACTTGTTATATTCCTTTTGATGTGGTCGTTAACATGGCGGGATGCAGAGATAAACATGGAGCAATGCAGGGAGTCCAAACTCTGGGGTGCCAGCCAGTGTTGAAGGGCCAGGTAAACACAACATGTCTGACTGACATAGGCTGCTGTAGTACAGTGATGTCAAGATAGACCTGAATAAGCATGGTGCATTTCTATGGACACTTACAGGTAGACAGTTCAAAATGGACAGACATTCTGCTAAAGGCCATTGATGGCCGAAACGTCATGATTTGGACTTAAAATAGATAAATAAAGCATCAAGATTTAACATTTTTCGTGCCCATTTTTTCCAAGACATAAATACAAGCACTTAAATAAGTGAAATGTAGAGATTTATTATCACCTTAAAGTTGCATACATGTGGCCTGTAGCGTACGATCACTGCTCTTTAACAGGGCTATAATGCGATATTAGCAACAGCCTGATTAAAATTTCATTGGCCATGCATTTTCGAGTGAGCCAGAGAGCACCTAAAGTGGATAATCAGTGAGAATATAACAGTATGATGCACACAGCCTGCGCACATGCAAATTGTGTCCATTGATTTTCTCCCTGAAAGCTTAAAGGTGCAATATGCAGAAATTGCTCCGACTTTACCTGGTTGCTAAAATTGGAATAGTTTGCCTAACTTCAGTTTGTGTGACGAAACTAGCAATGTAGAGAATCATTGTACCATCTAAACTGCTGTGAAATATCTTTTCAATAACCAAAAATATTGTATTTTCAGGTTAAAAAAATGAACTTAAGAATTAGACTTGCTTTCAATGAGAGTGATAGATGTGTAACTCACATTTCTATGTGGATTTGGTTGGGTCGCCCCAAAAAGTGACATATTGCAGCTTTAAAGAGAGAAGGAAGCATGATGAGATATTGCTGTCACTCACTGGGTCCTAAGGCATTCAGCAAGATATTTGTGTGGACTACTTTAGTCTGACTTAGAATGACTTGAAATAGCAGGTAAAGGCTTCATTAGCCAGGAGGAATCGTACACATCCATGTCTATCACAGCTAAGGTGCTAAGGTGCTTTTGCTACATCATTAGTACATTTCTGACTGAAAGTGAAAGGCAGACACTATTATTTTGGGGGGTAGCAGCTCACCCAACACTCTGTAATGAGTATGCTGCTATAGCCATTCTCAGAGTTAGACAGATAGGCTGATCTGGGGGTTAGTCCAAAAGCCTTGGTATTCACCTCACTACATGATCGAACCTACTTTGTCATACCGACATAATCGATCCAGGAGTGATGCTCATCTTTATTTGAACACAGCAGTGGAATCCTCCAAGGACTGATCCATAACTGGGTCTGGACCTGTGACTTACCAAGGGGAGAAGAAGGGAAAGCAACCGCTGATTACGTTTAGACTACTCATGGGCTCCATTCTAATACATAAATAAGCTTGTAGTTGTCATTGGGGGGGTGTTAAGCAAAAATACATTTGTTCAAGCAAAGTTAGGTTTCCACATTTTAGTTAAGAATGACATCTATAACATTTAAGTGGTGTGCTGTATAACGTGTAAGAGGTCATTTGGGATACAGTTTCCATATTTTCTCTCTCTCTCTCTCTCTCTCTCTCTCTCTCTCTCTCTCTCTCTCTCTCTCTCTCTCTCTCATATACAGTGCCTTGCGAAAGTATTCGGCCCCCTTGAACTTTGCGACCTTTTGCCACATTTCAGGCTTCAAACATAAAGATATAAAACTGTATTTTTTTTTGTGAAGAATCAACAACAAGTGGGACACAATCATGAAGTGGAACGACATTTATTGGATATTTCAAACTTTTTTAACAAATCAAAAACTAAAAAAATTGGGCGTGCAAAATTATTCAGCCCCTTTACTTTCAGTGCAGCAAACTCTCTCCAGAAGTTCAGTGAGGATCTCTGAATGATCCAATGTTGACCTAAATGACTAATGATGATAAATACAATCCACCTGTGTGTAATCAAGTCTCCGTATAAATGCACCTGCACTGTGATAGTCTCAGAGGTCCGTTAAAAGCGCAGAGAGCATCATGAAGAACAAGGAACACACCAGGCAGGTCCGAGATACTGTTGTGAAGAAGTTTAAAGCCGGATTTGGATACAAAAAGATTTCCCAAGCTTTAAACATCCCAAGGAGCACTGTGCAAGCGATAATATTGAAATGGAAGGAGTATCAGACCACTGCAAATCTACCAAGACCTGGCCGTCCCTCTAAACTTTCAGCTCATACAAGGAGAAGACTGATCAGAGATGCAGCCAAGAGGCCCATGATCACTCTGGATGAACTGCAGAGATCTACAGCTGAGGTGGGAGACTCTGTCCATAGGACAACAATCAGTCGTATATTGCACAAATCTGGCCTTTATGGAAGAGTGGCAAGAAGAAAGCCATTTCTTAAAGATATCCATAAAAAGTGTTGTTTAAAGTTTGCCACAAGCCACCTGGGAGACACACCAAACATGTGGAAGAAGGTGCTCTGGTCAGATGAAACCAAAATTGAACTTTTTGGCAACAATGCAAGACGTTATGTTTGGCATAAAAGCAAAACAGCTCATCACCTTGAACACACCATCCCCACTGTCAAACATGCTGGTGGCAGCATCATGGTTTGGGCCTGCTTTTCTTCAGCAGGGACAGGGAAGATGGTTAAAATTGATGGGAAGATGGATGGAGCCAAATACAGGACCATTCTGGAAGAAAACCTGATCGATTCTGCAAAAGACCTGAGACTGGGACGGAGATTTGTCTTCCAACAAGACAATGATCCAAAACATAAAGCAAAATCTAAAATGGAATGGTTCAAAAATAAACATATACAGGTGTTAGAATGGCCAAGTCAAAGTCCAGACCTGAATCCAATCGAGAATCTGTGGAAAGAACTGAAAACTGCTGTTCACAAATGCTCTCCATCCAACCTCACTGAGCTCGAGCTGTTTTGCAAGGAGGAATGGGAAAACATTTCAGTCTCTCGATGTGCAAAACTGATAGAGACATACCCCAAGCGACTTACAGCTGTAATCGCAGCAAAAGGTGGCGCTACAAAGTATTAACTTAAGGGGGCTGAATAATTTTGCACGCCCAATTTTTCAGTTTTTGCTTTGTTAAAAAAGTTTGAAATATCCAATAAATGTCGTTCCACTTCATGATTGTGTCCCACTTGTTGTTGATTCTTCACAAAACAATACAGTTTTATATCTTTATGTTTGAAGCCTGAAATGTGGCAAAAGGTCGCAAAGTTCAAGGGGGCCGAATACTTTCGCAAGGCACTGTATATATATATATATATATATATATATATATATATATATATATATATATCAATTTCTCTCTCTTCCCCTTAGCTCACTCCTGTCAAGTATAGAATGATGATGATGATTACTGAAATGGATGGGTAATTAGGTACCTGAATTGCAGCGTCAACTGATGGGATAAGGTGTAGGAATCACCTTATTTCCCATTCAGCAGACTTTAGCCCACATTACACTGCTTCTACCCCTCCACACTCACACAAGCAACACCCCAGACATGTGTTCCCTCTCTCTAGGGAAAGGGGGATACCTAGACAGTTGCACTACTGAAAGCACTCTATCGGCCTACCCCATGTGCGTCATTCCCTCTCCATCCTTCTCTCCAGACTGTGTGTGCAGAACTCCCCCTCTACCTCTGTCCATACCCCTGACTTTGTTCTCGTTGAGCCCCTAGCACAGATTGTACCCTTTTTATCATTGACTAGAGATGGCGCTCTCTCCCTTCGGCCAACCTGTGTTCCATTCTACTTCTATAGCCTTAACTGCTGTTGTCTCCCAAATTCCCCATGCATTACACTACTTTAGGTAATCAGCTGTTTTTAAGGGTAAGACAGTAAGACAAAGCAAGACAAAGCCCTCCAATCCAGAGGAAGGCTGCCTCCCAACTGGCCCCCCATTCCCTACATAGTGCACTACTTTTGACTGGAAGGAATCGGGTGCCATTTGAAATGCAGCTCTCGGCTGTGTTTCCCCCTTCAACCCCCCCCCCCCCCCCCCCCCCCCCCAGTTCAGATTGTGGTCTCCCCTCCATTGACTAAATAGTCATTTCAATCCCCACGGAGCAGGCATGAGTGCCGAGTGTCCCTGCATTAATACCAGTCTAATTGGACGATCCATCAGTGCATCACTGCTTGTCGACAGTGACCCAGCCAGAACCCTGTATCCATCATTACAACTTATTGTCATGGTTTTTACTTATTGACATTTTGTCTTGATCTGCCACACCAACAAAATTATGAATAAATATACAAATACAAAGTATTTTCTGGTACACAAATACATCTGGGATTTAAAAAAAACAATGTTTCAGTGGTTGGAATGAATGCGTGTTATGGAGTGTGGTGTTCTTACATGAACCCAATGATCATCTAATGTATGCACAATCATGATGACGTTTCAGATGCTTAATCCTATGGTCCTCGAACACCTTAACATAATGTCCCTGTATTCTAAAGTATTTCTGTGTTAAATGTAGATTTAGCTTTATTTGGATAGCGTAGAATGGCTACATTTACATCTGCCTCCTCCTGGTTGTTCTTAGTAGGTTAGACAAATGGCAAATGAGATGTAAATAAGCGTTTAGAATCTATAAACAGTCAAATTGTTATCTAGGAGTGAGAGTTTCCCTGATACGAAACAAGTTCACATATATTTGAAGGCTTACTCATAATTAGACAAGAATGAATGGGGCTAATAAAGATTTTTGGCTGCAGGTGACTTGGGCTCTGTGATGATTGCTTTGGAAATGGACAGGGACAAACAGTACGTCAACACACATTTCTCATCTCGAGTTTATCCTCCACAAACTGCTTATTTTCTCGAATTGAATAAATGTTTGGAAATGAGCCAAGGGTTAGCCTCCATCAAAAGAGGAGGCAGCCCAACGGAAACACGACAACTCTGCGTGGGATTCAGTAAACACTTTAAAGCATCGCATATTTGTATCTGCCTCTTTCAATGGGCAGGCCTATTCTAGTCCTGTATTAGCGGACTGATATAGACTTCTGTAACATGGGCAACGTTTTTTTTTGCAGCAGCTTAGCTTTGGCCCAAAAAAGTAGTTGTATAATTAAGAACAGTATCTTGCAGGGTTCTGCTACCATCTGTCTAATGGAATCCTTTAAGAACAAAACTCTGTCCTCAAACATTTACATCCTAAGGTACAAAGTTATGGGCAAAGACCCAAAACATCCACATCAAATGGTACAAAGTTATGGGCAAAGACCCAAAACATCCACATCAAATGGTACAAAGTTATGGGCAAAGACCCAAAACATCCACATCAAATGGTACAAAGTTATGGGCAAAGACCCAAAACATCCACATCAAATGGTACAAAGTTATGGGCAAAGACCCAAAACATCCACATCAAATGGTACAAAGTTATGGGCAAAGACCCAAAACATCCACATCAAATGGTACAAAGTTATGGGCAAAGACCCAAAACATCCATATCAAATGGTACAAAGTTATGGGCAAAGACCCAAAACATCCACATCAAATGGTACAAAGTTATGGGCAAAGACACAAAACATCCACATCAAATGGTACAAAGTTATGGGCAAAGACCCAAAACATCCACATCAAATGGTACAAAGTTATGGGCAAAGACCCAAAACATCCACATCAAATGGTACAAAGTTATGGGCAAAGACCCAAAACATCCACATCAAATGGTACAAAGTTATGGGCAAAGACCCAAAACATCCACATCAAATGGTACAAAGTTATGGGCAAAGACCCAAAACATCCACATCAAATGGTACAAAGTTATGGGCAAAGACCCAAAACATCCACATCAAATGGTACAAAGTTATGGGCAAAGACCCAAAACATCCACATCAAATGGTACAAAGTTATGGGCAAAGACCCAAAACATCCACATCAAATGGTACAAAGTTATGGGCAAAGACCCAAAACATCCACATCAAATGGTACAAAGTTATGGGCAAAGACCCAAAACATCCACATCAAATGGTACAAAGTTATGGGCAAAGACCCAAAACATCCACATCAAATGGTACAAAGTTATGGGCAAAGACCCAAAACATCCACATCAAATGGTACAAAGTTATGGGCAAAGACCCAAAACATCCACATCAAATGGTACAAAGTTATGGGCAAAGACCCAAAACATCCACATCAAATGGTACAAAGTTATGGGCAAAGACCCAAAACATCCACATCAAATGGTACAAAGTTATGGGCAAAGACCCAAAACATCCACATCAAATGGTACAAAGTTATGGGCAAAGACCCAAAACATCCACATCAAATGGTACAAAGTTATGGGCAAAGACCCAAAACATCCACATCAAATGGTACAAAGTTATGGGCAAAGACCCAAAACATCCACATCAAATGGTACAAAGTTATGGGCAAAGACCCAAAACATCCACATCAAATGGTTATGGGCAAAGACCCAAAACATTCATGGGCAAAGACCCAAAACATCCACATCAAATGGTACAAAGTTACAAAGTTATGGGCAAAGACCCAAAACATCCACATCAAATGGTACAAAGTTATGGGCAAAGACCCAAAACATCCACATCAAATGGTACAAAGTTATGGGCGAAGACCCAAAACATCCACATCAAATGGTACAAAGTTATGGGCAAAGACCCAAAACATCCACATCAAATGGTACAAAGTTATGGGCAAAGACACAAAACATCCACATCAAATGGTACAAAGTTATGGGCAAAGACCCAAAACATCCACAACAAATGGTTCAAAGTTATGGGCAAAGACCCAAAACATCCACATCAAATGGTACAAAGTTATGGGCAAAGACCCAAAACATCCACATCAAATGGTACAAAGTTATGGGCAAAGACCCAAAACATCCACATCAAATGGTACAAAGTTATGGGCAAAGACCCAAAACATCCACATCAAATGGTACAAAGTTATGGGCAAAGACCCAAAACATCCACATCAAATGGTACAAAGTTATGGGCAAAGACCCAAAACATCCACATCAAATGGTACAAAGTTATGGGCAAAGACCCAAAACATCCACATCAAATGGTACAAAGTTATGGGCAAAGACCCAAAACATCCACATCAAATGGTACAAAGTTATGGGCAAAGACCCAAAACATCCACATCAAATGGTACAAAGTTATGGGCAAAGACCCAAAACATCCACATCAAATGGTACAAAGTTATGGGCAAAGACCCAAAACATCCACATCAAATGGTACAAAGTTATGGGCAAAGACCCAAAACATCCACATCAAATGGTACAAAGTTATGGGCAAAGACCCAAAACATCCACATCAAATGGTACAAAGTTATGGGCAAAGACCCAAAACATCCACATCAAATGGTACAAAGTTATGGGCAAAGACCCAAAACATCCACATCAAATGGTACAAAGTTATGGGCAAAGACCCAAAACATCCACATCAAATGGTACAAAGTTATGGGCAAAGACCCAAAACATCCACATCAAATGTTACAAAGTTATGGGCAAAGACCCAAAACATCCACATCAAATGGTACAAAGTTATGGGCAAAGACCCAAAACATCCACATCAAATGGTACAAAGTTATGGGCAAAGACCCAAAACATCCACATCAAATGGTACAAAGTTATGGGCAAAGACCCAAAACATCCACATCAAATGGTACAAAGTTATGGGCAAAGACACAAAACATCCACATCAAATGGTACAAAGTTATGGGCAAAGACCCAAAACATCCACAACAAATGGTACAAAGTTATGGGCAAAGACCCAAAACATCCACATCAAATGGTACAAAGTTATGGGCAAAGACCCAAAACATCCACATCAAATGGTACAAAGTTATGGGCAAAGACCCAAAACATCCACATCAAATGGTACAAAGTTATGGGCAAAGACCCAAAACATCCACATCAAATGGTACAAAGTTATGGGCAAAGACCCAAAACATCCACATCAAATGGTACAAAGTTATGGGCAAAGACCCAAAACATCCACATCAAATGGTACAAAGTTATGGGCAAAGACCCAAAACATCCACATCAAATGGTACAAAGTTATGGGCAAAGACCCAAAACATCCACATCAAATGGTACAAAGTTATGGGCAAAGACCCAAAACATCCACATCAAATGGTACAAAGTTATGGGCAAAGACCCAAAACATCCACATCAAATGGTACAAAGTTATGGGCAAAGACCCAAAACATCCACATCAAATGGTACAAAGTTATGGGCAAAGACCCAAAACATCCACATCAAATGGTACAAAGTTATGGGCAAAGACCCAAAACATCCACATCAAATGGTACAAAGTTATGGGCAAAGACCCAAAACATCCACATCAAATGGTACAAAGTTATGGGCAAAGACCCAAAACATCCACATCAAATGGTACAAAGTTATGGGCAAAGACCCAAAACATCCACATCAAATGGTACAAAGTTATGGGCAAAGACCCAAAACATCCACATCAAATGGTACAAAGTTATGGGCAAAGACCCAAAACATCCACATCAAATGTTACAAAGTTATGGGCAAAGACCCAAAACATCCACATCAAATGGTACAAAGTTATGGGCAAAGACCCAAAACATCCACATCAAATGGTACAAAGTTATGGGCAAAGACCCAAAACATCCACATCAAATGGTACAAAGTTATGGGCAAAGACACAAAACATCCACATCAAATGGTACAAAGTTATGGGCAAAGACCCAAAACATCCACAACAAATGGTACAAAGTTATGGGCAAAGACCCAAAACATCCACATCAAATGGTACAAAGTTATGGGCAAAGACCCAAAACATCCACATCAAATGGTACAAAGTTATGGGCAAAGACCCAAAACATCCACATCAAATGGTACAAAGTTATGGGCAAAGACCCAAAACATCCACATCAAATGGTACAAAGTTATGGGCAAAGACCCAAAACATCCACATCAAATGGTACAAAGTTATGGGCAAAGACCCAAAACATCCACATCAAATGAAATACTTTCCTTGATCAAATAACATGGAAAATAATCCCTTTTTGTGCAGTATTAATTGACCATTCTCACAAACCACTTAAGGTAAATGTACATTACTGTTTTCGACATAGGCTGGTCATCTAGGTTTGTACCTGTAGACTTTCCATCACCGTGAACGAAAACAATGCACAATACAGTAATTGAATACGTTGAGACTGAGCGGTTTGTGATGAAGTGATGACGTGGCTCAGTTGGTAGCGCATGGTGCTTGCAATGATAAGATTATGGGTTCAATTCCTATAGGTGACCAATATTGAAATGTATGCACTAACTGCTGATAAGAGTTTCTAGTAAAAGGAATGAATAGACCATTTCAGTTTCCACATAGAAATAATTTGCATTTTGAAGTATTAACTGTTTTGTACAGATAATTATCAGACTCAAGTTCCAAATGCTGGTAAACTCTGTAATACAAATGCATTCAGTTTAAACCTCTGCCCCCAAACTACTTCCCGCGGCTATGGACACGACTCTCAACGTTTGCTAAGTCTAAGTCCTACACAAGTCCTGTGTGTAAATGAAGATCTGACCCCCAAAAATGACCTATGACTACCTGACTTACCGTCCCTTCAAAAAAAAAGTCTGGAAATGGATGTATGTGGTAACGTAAGTTAGCACTGAACCGGAACCTGCCGAGAACGCCGTCTTGTGCCATACTTAACCTGTCAGGGCGAGTCTCCAAACTACTCAATCAAATCTCCATTTGAAACCAGAAACAATGTGTGCAGAGGTGAATGAGACATTGAAAGGACCAGAGGGGTGGTGTGTATTTTTATCCCAAAGCATTTACATGTCTACGGCTGCATCCTAAATGGCACCCTATTCCCTATATAGTGGACTACATTTGACCAGAGCCCAGAAGGGAGTACACTATGTAGGGAATAGGGTGCCCTTCGGGACGGAAACTTCCTCTGGACTGGAGGGCTTTGCCTTACCTGAAAAACTGGAGATTTACCATTTCTTCAGGCCTTCAGAAAAACTTGAGCCCTTATGGACACCCTTCTTCCCTCCCTTCCTCCCATCCCGCAGGAGAAGGACGGATGGATGGTGTAGCTGGCAGATAAATCCTATATTAAACACAGCACCGGCGCGTTGCGAATGATTGGAGAGGAGGAGAAGGAAGAGCTCCCCAGAATAGCATGTTCCCGCGGGATGGCGGTGTGTGGGTGATGCCTGCGCCTGTGTGCAGTTGAGTGGTTATTTATGGAAGACGTTTCGTAATACATTGAGGGTGTCCCTTTGATAAGGAACAATCCCTCTAAAACAGCAACATCAACCGCAATTATGGTAACACAAAACAACGTAACACCATCTCACACCTAGATGAAGAAAAGAAAACCCAGTGATTCAATGAGTTTCCTTGAACTGCCTGTTAAGGGAGACAGGAAAACAGAGTGGAGAATGAATTAGGAGTATAGGAGGAATAAAATTGAAATATTTTTAAGAAATGTGAGAATGTTTGTGATAGTAAGGCTGGATTATGCATAGTTGGACTCATGGTTCCAGAGTTACTGCATTTCCTATTCAGTTTCTTTTTGTCACAAAATAATGCTTTGGATGAGAAAATACAACAAAGGCCATTTTGAGACGGAATCTGTTCACAGGGATTGTAAAGGGATTGCATGGATTTGATATGTAAGTCTCTGTATCGACAGGAATCGGATGAAATTCAATAAGCATTGATCAAAAACTCAAAATTCAAACTCAAAAACTCAATTTCAAAATCTTGCGACACTTATATCTGCAGTAAGTGTGATCTCGATGACAGATCAGTTCCACCAGTCAGCTAAATGTGTGTTTGCTGTTCGCCTTGCATGTAACAGTTCAACCTGGTCTCCTAATCAACCATATTGTCTTCCCCCAACTTAACTGATACCCTTTTCTTAATAGGCGCGAAAGGTGTCCAACTTAGGACAGCTTTAGTCTCTGTACGAGATGTTTTGACTTTATTGCAGTGGTTTGCCACTAGAGCTCACCCTAGATCACAAATTACCATCCCTCTGTGGTAAGAAATATAACAAAATAGCTTTAAACCCTCAACTGATACATTCTTTCACTTTGTGTAAACCAAATCTTCTTTTTGCTATTGTGCGCAATGGGCAGCAGGTTCTACAATGCTGTCATACACTGAGTGTACAAAACATTAAGGACAACTGCTCTTTCCATGACATAGACTGACCAGGTGAATCCAGCTGAAAACTATGATACTTTATTGATGTCACTTGTTGAATCCACTTCAATCAGTGTAGATGAAAGGGAGGAGACAGGTTAAAAATGTATTTTTTAAGACATGAGACAATTGAGGCATGGATTGTGTACGTGTGACATTCAGAGGGTGAATGGGCAAGACAAAAGTGCATTCGAATGGGATATGGTAGTAGGTGCCAGGCGTACTGGTTTGTGTCAAGAACTACAATGCTGCTGGGTTTTTTGCGCCCAACATTAGTGAATCAAGAATGGTCCACCACCCAAAGGACAAACCAGCCAACATTACACAACTGTGGGAAGCATTGGAGTCAAAATGTTAATTTAAAACACAATAAAATAACAATAATGAGGCTACATACAGGGGGTACCGGGGCCGAGTCAATGTGCGGGGGTACAGGTTAGTCGAGGTAATTTGTTCACGTAGGTACTGTATGGGTAAAGTGACTTGTCCGGATGGCAATTTGATTAATTGTTCAGCAGTCTTATGGTTTGGGGGTATAAGCTGTTAAGGAGCCTTTTGGACCTAGACTTGGCGCTCTGGTACTGCTTGATGTGCGGTAGCAGAGAAAACAGTCTTGGGTGACTGGAGTCTTTGACAATTTTTTTGGCCTTCCTCTGACACCGCCTAATACATAGGTCCTGGAGGGCAGGAAGCTTGGCCCCAGTGATGTACTTGGCCATACACACTACCCTCTGTAGAGCCTTACGGTCGGATGTCAAGCAGTTGCAGTGATGCAACCGGTCAGGATGTTCTCGATGGTGCAGCTGTATAACTTTTTGAGGATCTGCGGACCCATGCCAAATCTTTTCAGTCTCCTGAGGGGGAAAAGATGTTGTTGTGCCGTCTTCATGACTTTCTTGGTATGTTTGGACCATGATAGTTTGTTGGTGATGTGGACACCAAGGAACTTAAAACTCTCGACCCACTCCACTACATCCCCGTTGATGTGAATGGGGTCATGTTTGTCCCTCCTTTATCTGTAGTCCACGATCTTCTCCTTTGTCTTGCTCACGTTGAGGGAGAGGTTGTTGTCCTGGCACCACACTGCCAGGTCTCTGACCTCCTCCCTGTAGGCTGTCTCATCGTTATCCATGATCAGGCCTACCATCGTTGTGTTATCAGCAAACTTAATGATGGTCTTGGAGTCATGCTTGGCCACGAAGTCATGGGTGAACAGGGAGTAAAGGAGAGGACTAAGCATGCACCCCTGAGGGGCCCCCATGTTGAGGATAAGCGTGGCGGATGTATTGTTACCTACCCTTACCATCTGGGGGCGGCCCGTCAGAAAGTCCAGGATCCAGTTGCAGAGGGTTTAGTTGCAGGGTCCTTAGCTTAGTGATGAGCTTTGTGGGCACTGTGGTGTCAATGAACAGCATTCTCACATAGGTGCTCCTTTTGTCCATGTTGGAAATGGCAGTGTGGATCTGTGGATCTCTTGGGGCGGTATGCGAATTGGAGTGGGTATAGGGTTTCCAGGATGATGGTGTTGATGTGAGCCATGACCAGCCTTTCAAAGCACTTCATGGCTACCATTTAGGCAGGTTACCTTTGCTACCTTGGGCAAAGGGATTATGTTGGTCTGCTTGAACGCACTGAAGTCAGATGACGGAGATTTTGAGTTCCAAGTTTCCAGTTGTCTTGAACGTGGCATAAAGACCAAATCACGGAAGACGTCTTTCTGCCCAGCTAGAGCAGTGCCCCTGGACTCTGGTATACAGCACCCAGAGACATGACACCAGCCTGGGCACTCTGTACAAGAGCATGGGGGGCATGGACTAGCATCAGTACCCTCACGGTCATCAGAGACAACTGTGAACAGGTGTTTGGTGCATTTTGTCCTACTACTCTTCGAATCAGTCTGTCATACTATGGAACAGGACACACATTCCTCTTCTCCTTCTCTCCTTTTCTCCAGGTTTATGAATGGAAGTTTAGTAACTCCTTATTTGTGAAGGGATGTCCAGACTACCTGGCATTTGATGGATGAGGGACCTGTCTTTGGCCTGTGATTAGACAATGGCCTGATCTGTGGGCAAAGCCATAGGTGTGAGACATTTAAGAATGACGTGTTGTCCACCTCTGAAGACTTCCTAATCAACGACCTGGAGGTTTGGGACATCTCCTGAAGACAAGGGACTGCATGCTACTGCTTACTTAAACATTATACAACCATTGTGACAGTGGATAGAACGGAAAAGACTGCACCTCCCATCTGAGGATCAAAACATGGCTCCCTCTGCAAGGCTGTATCACATCCGGCCATGATTGGGAGTCCTATAGGGTGAGCATAAAAGGCATTTACAGTGCCTTGCGAAAGTATTCGGCCCCCTTGAACTTTGCGACCTTTTGCCACATTTCAGGCTTCAAACATAAAGATATAAAACTGTATTTTTTTGTGAAGAATCAACAACAAGTGGGACACAATCATGAAGTGGAACGACATTTATTGGATATTTCTAACTTTTTTAACAAATCAAAAACTGAAAAATTGGGCGTGCAAAATTATTCAGCCCCTTTACTTTCAGTGCAGCAAACTCTCTCCAGAAGTTCAGTGAGGATCTCTGAATGATCCAATGTTGACCTAAATGACTAATGAGGATAAATACAATCCACCTGTGTGTAATCAAGTCTCCGTATAAATGCACCTGCACTGTGATAGTCTCAGAGGTCCGTTAAAAGCGCAGAGAGCATAATGAAGAACAAGGAACACACCAGGCAGGTCCGAGATACTTTTGTGAAGAAGTTTAAAGCCGGATTTGGATACAAAAAGATTTCCCAAGCTTTAAACATCCCAAGGAGCACTGTGCAAGCGATAATATTGAAATGGAAGGAGTATCAGACCACTGCAAATCTACCAAGACCTGGCCGTCCCTCTAAACTTTCAGCTCATACAAGGAGAAGACTGATCAGAGATGCAGCCAAGAGGCCCATGATCACTCTGGATGAACTGCAGAGATCTACAGCTGAGGTGGGAGACTCTGTCCATAGGACAACAATCAGTCGTATATTGCACAAATCTGGCCTTTATGGAAGAGTGGCAAGAAGAAAGCCATTTCTTAAAGATATCCATAAAAAGTGTTGTTTAAAGTTTGCCACAAGCCACCTGGGAGACACACCAAACATGTGGAAGAAGGTGCTCTGGTCAGATGAAACCAAAATTGAACTTTTTGGCAACAATGCAAAACGTTATGTTTGGCGTAAAAGCAACACAGCTCATCACCCTGAACACACCATCCCCACTGTCAAACATGGTGGTGGCAGCATCATGGTTTGGGCCTGCTTTTCTTCAGCAGGGACAGGGAAGATGGTTAAAATTGATGGGAAGATGGATGGAGCCAAATACAGGACCATTCTGGAAGAAAACCTGATGGAGTCTGCAAAAGACCTGAGACTGGGACGGAGATTTGTCTTCCAACAAGACAACGATCCAAAACATAAAGCAACATCTACAATGGAATGGTTCAAAAATAAACATATCCAGGTGTTAGAATGGCCAAGTCAAAGTCCAGATCTGAATCCAATCGAGAATCTGTGGAAAGAACTGAAAATTGCTGTTCACAAATGTTCTCCATCCTACCTCACTGAGCTCGAGCTGTTTTGCAAGGAGGAATGGGAAAAAAATTCAGTCTCTCGATGTGCAAAACTGATAGAGACATACCCCAAGCGACTTACAGCTGTAATCGCAGCAAAAGGTGGCGCTACAAAGTATTAACTTAAGGGGGCTGAATAATTTTGCACGCCCAATTTTTCAGTTTTTGATTTGTTAAAAAAGTTTGAAATATCCAATAAATGTTGTTCCACTTCATGATTGTGTCCCACTTGTTGTTGATTCTTCACAAAAAAATAGAGTTTTATATCTTTGTTTGAAGCCTGAAATGTGGCAAAAGGTCACAAAGTTCAAGGGGGCCGAATACTTTCGCAAGGCACTGTAGATCGTCTGGTAAGCTTGCGTCACCAGGCAGCTCACAGCTGGGTTTCCCTCTGTAGTCTGTAATAGTTTGAAAGCCCTGCCACATCCGACGAGCCTCAGAGCCGGCGTAGAATAATTCAATCTTAGTCCTGTATTGACGCTGTGCCTGTTTGTTGTTTTGTCTGAGGGCATAGCGGGATTTCTTATAAGCGCCCAGATTAGTGTCTCGCTCCTTGAAAGCGGCAGCTCTAGTCTTTAGCTCGGTGCGAATGTTGCCTGTAATCCATGGCTTCTGGTTGGGATATGTGGGGATGTTGTCGTCGATGCACTTATTGTGGTATACTCCTCAATGCCATTGGATGAATCCCAGAACATATCATATCAAATCAAATCATCAAATCAAAGTTTCTTTGTCACATGTGCCAAATACAACAGTGAAATGCGTACTTACAAGCCCTAACCAATGGTGCAATTTTTAAGTAACAAATAGGTATTAGGTAAACAATAGATAAGTAAAGAAATAAAAAATATAAAAACAGTAAAATGACAGTGAAAATAACAGTAACGAGGCTATATACAGTTGGTACCGGTACAGAGCCAATGTGCAGGGGGCACCTGTTAATCGGGCTAATTGAGGTAATATGTACATGTACAGTGCCTTGCGAAAGTATTTGGCCCCCTTGAACTTTGCGACCTTTTGCCCTATTTCAGGCTTCAAACATAAAGATATAAAACTGTATTTTTTTTGTGAAGAATAAACAACAAGTGGGACACAATCATGAAGTGGAATGACATTTATTGGATATTTCAAACTTTTTTAACAAATCAAAAACTGAAAAATTGGGCGTGCAAAATTATTCAGCCCCCTTAAGTTAATACTTTGTAGCGCCACCTTTTGCTGCGATTACAGCTGTAAGTCGCTTGGGGTATGTCTCTATCAGTTTTGCACATCGAGAGACTGACATTTTTTCCCATTCCTCCTTGCAAAACAGCTCGAGCTCAGTGAGGTTGGATGGAGAGCATTTGTGAACAGCAGTTTTCAGTTCTTTCCACAGATTCTCGATTGGATTCAGGTCTGGACTTTGACTTGGCCATTCTAACACCTGGATATGTTTATTTTTGAACCATTCCATTGTAGATGTTGCTTTATGTTTTGGATCATTGTCTTGTTGGAAGACAAATCTCCGTCCCAGTCTCAGGTCTTTTGCAGACTCCATCAGGTTTTCTTCCAGAATGGTCCTGTATTTGGCTCCATCCATCTTCCCATCAATTTTAACCATCTTCCCTGTCCCTGCTGAAGAAAAGCAGGCCCAAACCATGATGCTGCCACCACCATGTTTGACAGTGGGGATGGTGTGTTCAGGGTGATGAGCTGTGTTGCTTTTACGCCAAACATAACCAAACATAACATCCAAATCCGGCTTTAAACTTCTTCACAACAGTATATCGGACCTGCCTGGTGTGTTCCTTGTTCTTCATGATGCTCTCTGCGCTTTTAACGGACCTCTGAGACTATCACAGTGCAGGTGCATTTATACGGAGACTTGATTACACACAGGTGGATTGTATTTATCATCATTAGTCATTTAGGTCAACATTGGATCATTCAGAGATCCTCACTGAACTTCTGGAGAGAGTTTGCTGCACTGAAAGTAAAGGGGCTGAATAATTTTGCACGCCCAATTTTTCAGTTTTTGATTTGTTAAAAAAATTTGAAATATCCAATAAATGTTGTTCCACTTCATGATTGTGTCCCACTTGTTGTTGATTCTTCACAAAAAAATACAGTTTTATATCTTTATGTTTGAAGCCTGAAATGTGGCAAAAGGTCGCAAAGTTCAAGGGGGCCGAATACTTTCGCAAGGCACTGTAGGTATAGTTAAAGTGACTATGCATCAATGATAAACAGAGAGTAGCAGCAGCGTAAAAGGTGTAAAAGGGGTAAAAGCTGTTGAGAAGCCTTTTGGTCGTAGACTTGGCGCTCCGTTACCACTTGCAATGCGGTAGCAGAGAGAACAGTCTATGACTGGGGTGGCTGGGGTCTTTTTAGGGACTTCCTCTGACACCGCCTGGTGTAGAGGTCCCGGATGGCAGGCAGCTTAGCCCCAGTGATGTACTGGGCTGTACGCACTGCCCTCTGTAGAGCCTTGCGGTTGGAGGTCGAGCAGTTGCCGTACCAGGCAGTGATGCAACCAGTCAGGTTGCTCTCGATGTCGCAGTTGTAGAACCTTTTGAGGATCTGAGGACCCATGCCATATTTCAGTCTGTGCTAGCAAAACAGTCCTGTAGCGTAGCATCCGTGTCATCTGACCCCTTCCGTATTGAGCAAGTCACTGGTACTTCCTGCTTTAGTTTTTGCTTGTAAGCAGGAATCAAGAGGATAGAATTATGGTCAGATTTGCCAAATGAAGGGCGTGTGAGAGTTTTGTACACGTCTCTGTGTGTGGAGTAAAGGTGGTCTAGAGATTTTCTTCCTCTGGTTGCACATGTGACATGCTGGTAAAAATGGGGAAAAAACGGATTTACAGTGGGCTCCAAAATTACTGGCAATGCACAAATAATGCTCAAACAAATATAAACAATATAATTATAGAGATAAACTCAAAATACCAACATGTGGGAAATACGATACTTTATTAATGTTTCAATGGAACCAACCAAAATAATTGATTGATTTAATAAAAAATCAATGTCCTCCAGATCAAGGTTTCACAATTAATGGCACCCTTAAAGATTATTGTAATTAACATCTACCAAAAATAAACCACAAATTAAATTCCACTTATTTAAGTTTATCTAAGTCTTAAGGAACTATATTTAGCCATTACATCACTTCCTGTTTCACTAGGGTATAAAAATGAGATAACACACATGCAATATCCCACTGTCATCCAACACCATGAAGAAAACAAAAGAACTGGCAGTTCAAAAGAGACAGATGGTCGTAGACCTTCATAAATCTGGTAATGGCTACAATAAGATCCACAAACGATTGAATATACCACTGGGCACTGTCAGGGCAATTATTTAAAAATGCAAAAGATATGGAACAGTTGAAAACCTCATGGGTAGAGGACGCAAATGCATTTTGCCCCCCAGGATAGGGAGGAGGATGTGGAGAGAAGCAACAAAATCCCCAAGAATCACTGTGAAGGAATTGCAGGCCTTGGTGGCATCTTGTGGTCAACAGGTTTCAAAAAGCACCATCAGACGCCACCTCAATACAGGAGGAAAACAAACTGTAGCTAGCTTTCTGGTCACGCACCTCTATCTAACAGTACACTTCAAGTTACCCTCGTTCAAGATGGCCGTACTTCTTCATTACACAAAGGAAAAACCTCAACCGATTTCTAAAGACTGTTGACAGCCAGTGGAAGCGATAGGAACTGCAAGAAAGTTCCTTTAGAAATCTGGATTCCCAATGAAAACCCATTGAAAAGAAAGTGACCTGAAAAAAAATGTGAATGGTTTGTCCTCGGAGTTTCGCCTGCTAAATATGTTCTGTTATACTCACAGACATGATTCAAACAGTTATAGAAACTTCAGAGTGTTTTCTATCCAAATCTACTAATAATATGCATATCTTGAATTTGGCAGTTGAATTTGGGCATGCATTTCACCCGGACATGAAAATACTGCCCCCTGTCACCAAGAAGTTAACCTTGTCAAACATTACAGGAAAAGACTCCATGCTGTTAATCTTGCCGGAGGTGGTTGCACTAGGTACTAAATGAGGAGTGCCAATAATTATGAAACCTTGATTTTGGTTCAATTTATTTTGTTTTAAATAATTGTATGATTTTGGTTGGTTCCATTGAAACATTAATAAAGTACAGTATTTCTCACGTTGGTATTTTGAGTTTATCTCTATATTCATATTGTTGATATTTTTTTAAGTATTATTTGTGCATTGCCAGTCGGGGGTGCCAGTAATTTTGGAGCCCACTGTAAGTTTGCCTGCATTAAAGTCCCCGGCCACTAGGAGCACCACTTCTGGATGAGCATATTCTTCTTTGCTTATGGCTTTATGCAGCTCGTTGAGTGCGGTCTTAGGGCCAGCGTCAGTTTGTGGTGGTAAATAGAAGGCTACGAAAGCTCTCTGGGTAGATAGTGGGGTCTACAGTTTATCTTGAGGTACTCAACTGCTAGCAATGCCTCGAGACTCCCTTAATATTAGACATTGCACACCAGCTGTTACTGACACACACCCCCACCCCTCGTATTACTGGACATAGCTGTTCTGTCTAGCCGATGCACAGAAAACCCAGCCAACTGTATATTATCCGTGTCATTGTTCAGCCACAGTTTTCAATGTCCTGTTGGTAGGATAGTCTCGAATGGAGCTCATCTAGTTTACTCCAGTGATTGCAGGTTGGCCAATAGGACAGATGGTTGAGGTGTGTTTCCCACACGTCAATGAATTCTCGCATGGCACCCTGATCTGTGCCCCCTGTACCTTATTTTCTTCATGCGAATGACAGGGATTTGGGCCTTGTCCGGGAGCAACATTATATCCTTTGCGTCAGACTCATTAAGGAAAAAATCTTCGCCCATTTCAAGCTTTTTTTGGACATAAGAGACGATAGCATCAACATCATGTACAAATAAGTTGCAAGCAATGCGAATAAACACACAAAACAGCACAATTGGTTAAGAGCCCGTAAAACATCAGCCTACAATTCAGAGCCTACAACTCTCTCGCTGAAGCTCAGAAAGCAGTGGACCTGTCTATAGTAATAAGGAGCAGAAACATGCAACACGCTTGCAGCTTCAAGCTAGTGTTAATAAACTATCTAGTTTATGAAGTAACCCATCTAATTAAGAGATAATAACAATATGTCTCTTGTTGTCTCTCAGACCCCCAGTAGATACACTACATGACCAAAGGTATGTGGACACCTGCTCATCGAACATCTCATTCCAAAATCATGGGCATTAATATGCAGTTGCCCACCCCCCGCTGCTATAACAGCCTCCATTCTTTCCACTCGATGTTGGAACAGTGCTGCGGGGACTTGCTTTACATTCAGCCAGAAGAGCATTAGTGTGGTTGGGCACTGATGTTGGGCGATTAGACCTGGCTCCTAGATGGCATTCCAATACATCCCAAAGGTGTTCAATGGGGTTGAGGTCAGGGCTCTGTGCAAGCCAGTCAAGTTCTTCCACACCGATCTCGACAAACCATTTCTGTATGGACCTCGCTTTGTGCATGGGGGCATTGTCATGCTGAAACAGGAAAGGGCCTTCCCCAAACTGTTGGCAAAAAGTTGGAAGCACAGAATTGTCTAGAATGTCATTGTATGCTGTGGCATTAAGACTTACCTTCACTGGAGCTAAGGGGCCTAACCCGAACCATGAAAAACAGCCCCAGACCATTATTCCTCCTCCACCAACCTGTACAGTTGGGACTATGCATTGGGGCAGGTAGCGTTCTCCTGGCATCCTCCAAACCCAGATTAGTCCGTCGGATTTCCAAATGGTGAAGCGTGATTAGTCACTCCAGAGAACACATTTCCACTGCTCCAGAGTCCAATGGCGGCGAACTTTACACCACTCCAGCCGACGCTTGGCATTGTGCATGGTGATCTTAGGCTTGTGTGCGGCTGCTCGGCCATGTAAGCCCATTTCATGAAGCTCCCAATGAACAGATCTTATGCTGATGTTGCTTCCAGAGGCAGTTTGGAACTCAGTAGTGAGTGTTGCAACTGAGGACAAACGATTTTTATGCGCTATGCGCTACGCGCTTCAGCATTCTGCGGTCTCGTTCTGCGAGCTTGTATGGCTTACCACTTCATGGCTGAGCCGTTGTTGATCCTAGACATTTCCACTTCACAATAACAGCACTTACAGTTGACCGGGGCAGTTCTAGCAAAGCATAAATTTGATGAACTGACTTGTTGGAAAGGTGGCATCCTATGACGGTGCCACGTTGAAAGTCACTGAGCTTTTCAGTAAGGCCATTCTACTGCCAATATTTGTCTATGGAGATTGCATGGCTGCATGCTTGATTTTATACACCTGTCTGCAACGGGTGTGGCTGAAATAGCCGAATCCACTAATTTGAAGGGGTGTCCACATACTTTGTATGTATAGTGTATGTCATCAGATTCCATTCTAATTATGTACCGTCCTTTTTTGTCTACTATCTGGGTGCTATGATAACTATCTAGAATACATCTAGAAGAATAAATAACAGGTCGTTGGACCCTGACATCAACGAGAATCTATTGAAAAAGTCCCAAGCACAGGCACAGGCACCTTAATTGGAGAGGACCGGCTCATAGTAATGGCTGGAAAGGAATGAATGGAATGGTATAGAACACATCAAACATGTTTTCTATGTTTTTGATACCATTCCATTCACTCCATTCCAGCCATTATTATCAGCCGTCCTCCCTTCAGAAGCCTCCTGTAGTCCCAAGCTATTCAGTCTAACTACTGTACTAAAAATCAATAGCAAACATGATAAAGCACCCCATCCACCATCCTACTGACTTTAGTACCAGAACCAACGCAGCACTACATGTCTCTATCGACCAAAAATAAAAAAAAAACTGAAACAGGGACACTGTAATATTTCCTGAGTAACAACTCCTGAGATTCACAACGGACAGCAGTACGAGAGGTTATTTGAGACTCTAGGGTAAAGTGTGGCACAACATAACACAGGGTTGGCATGTCTCCGTGGGTAGTGCTGGGTGACATTTCAGTCACTCCAGGCGGCCCAGATGTGCTGCTTTGATGGAGCAGGGGCCCATCAGCTTTGACTGCAGGGCTGTGTTCCAAATGGCACCCTATTCTCTATTCAGTGCACTCTCTTTGACCAGGGCTCTGGAAATGCAAGAAGGGACAAAGGGGACTCCATGGACCATTTTTAAAATCTGAGGCAGGAACTCAACTTAGAGCTCGACCACTTATTGAAAGGGTAGTACTTGGTTCAAGCTCAAAGGAGAGGAGTTTGGAGGGACGGTTCAGTCTCGGCTGTCTCAGTCCATTGATCAGAGGATGTAGCAGCGGGCCTCAAATACAGGGAGAGGCACACTGAGGAATGGAGGAATTAAATAAAGCCGACTTATCACTTGCTCCATGTCAATTAATGCAGGGCTTTATCAAAGGATCCAACTTTATTAAAAAGCTGAGGCGCTGACAGGCCAATAACCTGGTGACAAATTAATTGAATTTTGACAGACGGCTCAGAACAGGCTGGGAGGACTCTCCGAGGAGAGACAATAGGGCTGGTAGCTTTGTTAGTGATAAAAGATAACAGTGGAAAATGGGAAATAAAGCTATTCACGGTCAAACATGCTTACAAATCTAAGACCTAGAGGAGTACTTAGTAAAAGCAGTAAAAGTAAATGCATATTATTCATGCATAACCTATGAGTTTATTCATTAAAATGCAGAGAGTTTAGCCCCTCTATGACACTATCTGTTTGAAGAAGAGGTGGGAGATCGACATATCTTTCCCCAAACAGTGGGTGGATGGTTGTTCACCTAGCACCTTGGCAGTGGTGTCAGTTTCTTAGAAAATGTGGGGGTGAGCTCTGCTCAGTACAAGGTGGACTGGAGCCAGTAATTGCAAGTGCTAACGAGAACCAGGAGGTCTGACGAGAGAACTGGCAGCAATTAGAGCTGTTTGATCTCTTACTGCGGCCGGGCCAGCATCGCACGTGCTCAATCGCACACACACACACTCACGTGCACACATACATACATACAATCAGGTCCATAATACATTTTTTATACTTTAACAATAAATATACTGAGCTATATTGTATGCTCCAAAAAAATGGTGCTAATACAATTGCTCAGAGAAAGAGATTTTGTTAAATAAGTAAAATATGGTGGAGCATCTTTGACGTTATGGGGCTATTTTGCTTCCACTGGTCCTGTGGCCCTTGTTAAGGACAACGGCATCATACATTTTTACCATGTACCAGGACATTTTAGCCAAAAACCTGGTTGGCTCTGCCAGGAGGCTGACACTTGATCGCAAGTGGATCTTCAAGAAAGACAATAATCCCAAGCACACATCAAAATGGTTAATTGGCCACAAAATCCACATTTTACAATTGCAAATCATATATCTCTCGACACATTCACAAAAACAGTCATGGCCTCTAAACCTTCCAGCTGCCTACTGGACCATATTCGAACTAGACTACTGAAAGAGCTACTTCCTGTGCTTGGCCCTCCTATGTTGAACATAATAAACGGCTCCGTATCCTCCGGATGTGTACCAAACCCACTAAATGTGGCAGTAATAAAGACTCTCCTGAAAAAGCCTATCGACCTATATTGAATCTCCCATCTCTAAATGTATTTTGAAAAAGCTGTCAAGTTCTTGCTTGGTTTAGATCTTATCTGTTGGAAAAATATCAGTTTGTCTCTGTGGATGGTTTGTCCTCTGACAAATCAATGGTAAGTTTCGGTGTTCCTCAAGGTTCCGTTTCAGGACGCCTATTGTTTTCACTCTATATTCTACCTCTTGGTGATGTCATTCGGAAACGCAATGTTAACTTTCACTGCAATGCGGATGACACGCAGCTGTACATTTCGAGGAAACATGGCGAAGCCCCAAAATTGCATACCCTGGAAGCCTGTGTTTCAGACATAAGGAAGTGGATGGAGGAAAATGTTTTACTCTGACAAAAAATAGATGTTAGTTCTAGGTCCCAAGAAACAAAGAGATCTGCTGTTTGATCTGACAATTAATCTTGATGGTTGTACAGTCGTCTCAAATAAAACTGTGAAGGACCTCGGCGTTACTCTGGACCCTGATCTCTCTTGACGAACGTATCAAGAATATTTCATGGGTACCTTTTTTCCATCTTCGTAACATTGCAAAAACCTGAAACTTTTGGGCCAAAATTATGCAGAAAAGCTAATTCATGTTTTTGTCACTTCTAGATTAAACTACTGCAACACTCTATTCTATGGCTACGCAGATGAAGCACTAAATAAACTTCAGTTAGTGCTAAATACAACTGCTAGAATCTTGATTGGAACCAAAAAATGTGATCATATTACTCTTGTGCCTAGTTATCTACACTGGCTTCTTGTTAAGGCTGGGGCTGATTTCAAAGTTTTACTGCTGACCTACAAAGTGTTACATGAACATGCTCCTACCTATCTCTCCGATTTGGTCCTGCTGTACATTGTCCCTAAAATTTCTAAGCAAACAGCTGGAAGCAGGGCTTTCGGTAGCTCCTATGATTGAGTAAAGACTGGCCCAGGGGCATGAATGTGAACGGCAAGACACTGGAGTGACGAACTGCCCTCACTGTCTCTGCCTAGCCGGCTCCCCTCTCTCCACAGGGATTCTCTGCCTCTGACTCTATTACAGGGACTGAGTCACTGGCTAACTAGTGCTCTTCCATGCTGTTACTAGGAGGGGTGTGTCACGTTGTGCCAAGCTTTTATCGCTATACTCGACTTGAGCGGGTTGAGTCACTGACGTGATCTTCCTGTCCGGTTTTGCTCAGCCTTGTCTCAAGGTAGTAAGTTGGTGGTCTAGTGCTGTGCCGCTGTGTTTTGGCAAAGTGTGTTGGGTTACATCTTGCCTGGTTGGCCCTGTCTGGGGGTTTTGTCAGACCAAGCCATAGTGCCCTAGACCCACCCTGTCTAAGCCTCCAGTATCTATGCTGCAATAGTCTATGTGACAGGGGGCTAGGTTCAGTCTGTCCTATCTGATGAAATTCTCCTGTCTTATCTGGTGTCCTGTGTGAACTTAAGTATGTTCCATCTAATTCTCCCCCCCCCCCTCCCTCCCTCGCGGAGGACCTGAGTCCTAGGACCATGCCTCAGGACTACCTGGCCTGATGACTCCTATCTATCCCCAGTCCACCTGGTTGTGCTGCTTATCCAGTTTCTGCTGTTTTGCCCATGGCTATGGAATCATGACCTGTTCACAGGACGTGCTACCTTGTCCCAGACCTACTCTTTTTGACCCTCCCTCTCCCTCTCCCTCCCTCTCTCTCTCCCTCTCTACTGCACCTGCTGTCTTGACTTCTGAATGCTCGGCTATAAAAAGCCAACTGACATTTTACTCCTGAGGTGCTGACCTGTTGCAACCTCTACAACCACTATTAATTGACCCTGCTCGTCATCTATGAATATTTGAACATCTTGAAAGATCTGGCCTTAATGGCAATGTACTCTTATAATCTCCACCTGGCACAGCCAGTAGAGGACTGGCAACTCCTCAGAGCCCGGTTCTTCTCTAGGTTTCTTCCTAGGTTCCTTCCTTTCTAGGGAGTTTTTCCTAGCCACCGTGCTTCTACACCTGCATTGCTTGCTGTTTGGGGTTTTAGGCTGGGTTTCTGTATAAGCACTTTGTGGCATCTGCTGATGTAATAAGCTTTATAAATATATTTGATTTGATTTGATCTCAATCTCCAGACTCGAACCCCATTGAAAACCTGTGGGTTGAATTGAAGAGGGCAGTCCACAAGCGCAGACAAAGTATATCAAGGATTTAGAAAGCTTTTGTATGTGTTCCCCAATCTCATAAAACATTTTAGAAAACAGTTATCCAGTTATCTCAGTTATCCTTGCAAGAGTAGGGTGCTGGAGTACTGAAAAGAGAGGTGCCAATAATGTTGACCCATATATCTTTTCGACATGTTTTGTATTACTTGTTAAACAAAATGTCTTTCACTGAGCAATTGTATTAGTATAAAATAATATAATTTAGCAATTTTTGAGCATAAAATAGAGCTCAGTATTTGTATTATTTATTTGATAGTCTTTTTTGCTCATCTTTATCAAGGGTGCCAATAAATATGGACCCCACTGTACATGTGTATATGTGTTTGTACACACAAACACATACATGCTTGCTTACTTACTTGCTTGCTTATGGTAGTCCATTGTATCCGATGGTGACCCTGTGAGTCTTTATGTGACTGTAAAGTCAAAGTCAAATCCTTGGAGGCTGGACAAGAATGATCCAAAGGCCCGATTAGTCTACATTTGATGTTGAACATCTGACTTTCATTAACTGATCAAGATGATCTGATCACTCTCACACTCAGATGGCCTTTTATCTTGAAAAAACTCCTGAATAATGTCTTTAATAAAGACGTGCTTTAGACATGGTTGTCTTTAATCGTCAGTGGCGCCTGCATTGGTACCCGATTTGTTTTATTTTTTATGTCAAAGTAGTTCAGTAGGCTACAGTTATTAAGACGATTACTTACAAACCAAAACGCCAATATGTGAAACCGTTAGAAACAGTGGTTATCTATTTTGGAATGCAGCCTCTGTGTCTTTCCAATGTACACACTCTGACAAGTTGTCATGGCTGCCAAGCTGAGAACCTCAGCAGCATACTAATATAATTACATGGATCTGTGTCCTTCTTAGTGGCGATTGGTTACCAATTACTCTAAAATGAGACGAGATCAGTTTTTGATAAATTGTAAGCGTAATTGGATATGACTTAAACAGGAAATATACTTTGCCAATAAATGCATTATAATTTAATCTTGTTCATGGAACAAATCAATGCTCCTGTCATAGACGATTAGGCAACGACATATACATATTTATTTGTGGCCCAGCTTAATATTACCGCACCTCTTAGAGTTTTCAATCTCATTACGTTCCTTACAGACCATGGTGGCTGAACTGTTGCTTGAGTGCCATCATCCAATTTACAACAGCTGCAGTCATAGGCCCATACAGTCACCATCCAATTAGAGTCAGTCAGCCACAGCCTCCTCTGATGTCGCACATTAATGTGTCAGACCAAGGCAGCTCAAATGTGGATTTCACCGCTTGTTACAGTTTCACTGGTGTGGCACTGACTGTAGTTTGTGCGTTTAGTACGTTGGTCACTCCCATCAGTTGGGTTTAGCTTGCTGTTGCTAATAAAATAAATCCTACTATGCGCCCCAAATGGCACCCTATTCCCTAAGAAATGCACTACTTTAGGGTGCCATTTGGGACGTGGCCCTACAGTAAGAAAATGGATCAAATGAGGGGGAGCCTAACTAACTCAGCACACTTTGAGTACCACATTTTTCCCACACACTATCAGGTCCAATGTATTCATGTGTGAGGCTAAACCAGAGGCAGAGTCAGTAAAAACAAATACATTGGGAGAACTGCTTCTGAGCATGGGGGCGGACTATTGCAGCCAATCATCTACTCCTTAATAAGGATAGTTCATTGAATTGACATATGAACAGGATTTTTGTATTTATATACTTGTAGTGGAGCAACTAGGTTGACTTACATCTCAAATTACAGTTTTTTTTTAACCAAGTCATCACTCATCCTCACTTCTGCCTGTTTGATATGCCTCTTTATTATGCATTTGATATTCTAAAATAGCACCTCTATCTTTAGCATTACGTTCACAACTCATCTGTGCAGGCAGCAGCTCAGTGAATGCTCCTGAAGTAACGTCTCCCTTCATCTCTGTGAGGTGCCTTAGAGTGTGTCCCAAATGGTACCCTCTCCGCTATATAGTACCTCTATGGGGCCTGGTCAAATGTATTGCACTATAGATGGAATAGGGTGCAATTTGGGATGCAGATTAGACTTGTTCCCACAGGTAATCCATTGGGGCTATAAAGAATCACTCCGCGAGGTTGATGCTGCTATAAACACAGCAGGTTCTGGGATGGGAGATGATATGCTGGGTGATCAGCATGAAAAATACTTGTCTGCTCACTGGGTAATAACGTAACAACTTTGTCTAATCACTTCGAAATGAGATCCGTTTGTGAGCCATTCAGTTCAAGTATAATTCTCTTTCTTACACACAGCAGGCAGTGGTGGGAAAAGTA
Source organism: Oncorhynchus clarkii lewisi (assembly GCF_045791955.1). Taxonomy (NCBI): domain Eukaryota; kingdom Metazoa; phylum Chordata; class Actinopteri; order Salmoniformes; family Salmonidae; genus Oncorhynchus; species Oncorhynchus clarkii. Next base: position 29,811,346 of record NC_092161.1, read on the forward strand.
CCCACTTGCCATACTTGAGTAAAAGTAAAGATATCTTAATAGAAAATGACTCAAGTAAAAGAGAAAATCACCCAGTAAAATACTTATTGAGTAAAAGTCAAAAAGTATTTGATTTTAAATATACTAAAGTATCAAAAGTAAACATAATTTAACAATATAAAAAAGAAAAGAAACATGTATAGATCATTTCAAATCCTTATTAGCAAAACCAGAAGGCACAATTTTCAGGTTTTTTAAATTTATGGGTAGTCAGGGGCACACTTCAACACTCAGACATAATTTACAAATGAAGCATTTGTGTTTAGTGAGTCTGCCAAATCAGAGGCAGTAAGGATGAGCAGGGATATTCTCTTGATAATTGTGTGAATGTGACAATTTTCCTGTCCTGTTCAGCATTAAAAATGTAACGAGTCTTTGGGTGTCAGGGAAAATGTATGGAGTAAAAAGTAGATTATTTTCTTTAGGAACGAAGTGGAGTAAAATGTAAATAGTAAAGTAAAGTACAGATACCCCAAAAAACGACTTAAGTACTTTACCACTGACAGTAGACACGAACATGCACGCACACACACACACGCACACACGCGCGCACACATGCGTGCACACACACACACCGCATTGCACCATATTCCTTCAGAGGTTTGATGTTTCAGAAACAGACCAAAAGCACACAAGTAGCTCGTTCAAAACAGTTTTGTCAACGTTGAGTTCTCTTCCGAAACATGTTGTCCCTCGAGCAGCCCGTACAGGCTTGGAAAAATACATGATCATCATTAATTCATCCCCCCTGCACTCAACAAATAGCTACTGAGCTACATCAACTTGGAATGTTAGTGCTATCCCTATCTGGTGAGGAACCCCAGTGTACCATTGATAAAACACAAGGATTCAACACTACAACCTATGTAGAACACACTAAATGATTCAATAAAGTATTTTCTTAGTGTTTGCAGATGTGTGGTAGAAAATCACCCAGGAGGATCATCTCCTGTCTTTTCCTCTCCCCCTAATCTCCTGTTGCTCAGTGGGAACCACTCTAATGATGTCATATTTCTGCCCCACCACCTCATCAAGCGCTCCAATGGCTCCCATTGCGGGTCATAAAAGTGTAATTTTGTAAAGGCACAGAATTCCTATCTACACACTATAACTAGAATCGCCTCACTACGAAGCACATTCAGTGACAGTGTTGCTGCAAAGAGCCTCTGTGACTTTCATGGAGCTGGTTGGCGGCCATTATGAAAATGTCCTCCAGGAGGTAAATACAAAAAATCTGCAACTGGCACTATAACTAAAAACAGATTTATCCTAGCTTTGTGTGAAATCTGGTGCCTTCATCACATCACTGAATTCCCGTCAAACAGGACAAAGTATGTGAAGCTGGGAAAACACCTTATATACTCCCTATCTCTCTCTATTCCTCAGCAAGGTTGCATGCTTTCCTCCAACTCTACTCAATCTACACGAACGTCTGCACCTCCAACAACGCATCCATCAAACTACTCGAGTTTGCTGATGACACCACCCCGGTCGGTCTCTGGTGATGTCTAAGTACAGAGGTGAGGTTGACCGACTGGTTGCCTGATGCTTATAAGCTAAGTATAACTACAGTAAACACAAATATAAACGCAAAATGCAACACTTTCAAAGATTTGACTGAGTTACAGTTTATTTAAGGAAATCAGTCAGTTGATATAAATTCATTAGGCCCTAAATCTATGGATTTCATATGACTGAGAATACAGATGTGCATTTGTAAGTCACAGAAACCTTTAAAAAAGGGTAGGTGCATGGATCAGAAAACCAGTCAGTATCTGGTGTGACCACCTTTTGCCTCATACAACGTGACACATCTCCTTCGCATCGAGTTGATCAAGCTGTTGATTGTGGCCTGTGGTATGTTGTACCCACTCCCCTTCAATGGCTGTGCTGGATGTTGGCGGAAACTGGAGCATGCTGTTGTACACGTCGTTCCAGAGCATCCCAAACGTGCTCAATAGGTGGTGACATGTCTGGTGAGCATGCAGGCCATAGAAGAACTGGGACATTTTCAGCTTCCAGGAATTGTGAACAGATCCTTGCGATACGGGGCTATGCATTATCATGCTGAAACATTTGGTGATGGTGGCAGATGAATGGCACGACAATGGGCCTCAGAATCTCGTAACAATATCTCTGTGCATTCAAATTGCCATTGATAAAATGGAATTGTGTTCATTGTTTGTTACTTATGCCTGCCCATACCATAACCCCACCACCACCATAGGGCAATCTGTTCACAATGTTGACATTTGCCCGGTACATTTGAAACTGGGTTTCCTCTGTGAAGAGCATATTTAACCAGCGTGCCAGTTGCCATCGATGGTGAGCATGTGCCCACTGAAATCGTTTACGATGCCAAACTGCAGTCAGGTCAAGACCCCGGTGAGGATTGACGAGCACGCAGATGAGCTTCCCTAAGATGGCAGAATTTATTCGGTTGTGCAAATCCACAGTTTCATCAGCTGTCCGGGTGGCTGGTCTCAGACGATCCTGCAGGTAAAGAAACTGGATGTGGAGGTCTTGGGCTGGCGTGGTTACACGTGGTCTGCTGTTGTGAGGCCGGTTGGGCGTACTGCCAAATTCTCTGAAACGATGTTGGAGGCGGCTTATGGTAGAGAAATTATCATTCAATTCTCCTGCAGCCAATTGCACGCTCCCTCAAAACTTGAGAAATCTGTGGCATTGTGTTGTGTGACAAAACTGCACATTATAGAGTAGCCTTTTAATGTCCCCGCACAAGGTCCATCTGTGTAATGATCATGCTGTTTAATCAGCTTCTTGATATGCCACACCTGTCAGGTGGATGGATTATCTTGGCAAAAGAGTAATGCTCACTAACAGGGATGTAAACAAATTTGTGCACAACATTTGAGAGGAATAAGCTTTTTGTGCGTATGAAAAATGTCTGGGATCTTTTATTTCAGCTCATGAAACATGGGACCAGCACTTTACATGTTGCATTTAAGACATCTAAGACGTGTCAAATAAATTATTACCAGCTCAGGGCTCCAGCTATGCATTTGTTTTTCTTACTTGCTTGTTACGTGGCTAGATGTCAAGATCAAGATGTTTTCTTTCAGTAGATACATTGAAACCCTTCCTGGATCGAGATCCTTATGGCCTAAATTGTTTTGTGTGTAAATAGTGTCCCTTGCTGATGGTACAGATGTATGTTGGTACGTATGAAAATCTGGATATCGCCCAACCCTATCTCCCACAACCTCAAGTGGGAGGACAACATCACAGCGGTAACCACGAAGGCTCACCAGAGGATGTACTACACTCTTAGGAAAAAAAACTGCTAAGTAGAACCTTACAAGGTTCTTCGGTTTGCCCTCATAGGGGAACCCTTTTTAGTGCTAGGTAGAACCCTTTTCAGAGGGTTCTCTCTAGAACCCTTTATGTAGGGCTCTTCATACAACCCATTTTCACTTAGGGGTGTACTCACTTTTGTTGCCAGCAGTTTAGACATTAATGGCTGTGTTGAGTTATTTTGAGGGGACAGCAAATTTACACTGTTATACAAGCTGTACACTCACTACTTTACATTGTAGCAAAGTGTCATTTCTTCAGTGTTGTCACATGAAAAAATATACTCAAATATTTACAAAAATGTGAGGGGTGTACTCACTTTTGTGATATACTGTAGATACTTTTGTACCTGTTTCCTCCAGCATCTTCACAAGGTCCTTTGCTGTTGTTCTGGGATTGATTTGCACTTTTCGCACCAAAGTACGGTCATCTCTAGGAGACAGAACGCGTCTCCTTCCTGAGGGGTATGGCGGCTGCGTGGTCCCATGGTGTTTATACTTGCATACTATTGTTTGTACAGGTGAACGTGGTACCTTCAGGCATTTGGAAATTGCTACCAAGGATGAACCAGACTTGTGGAGGTCTACAATTGATTTTCTGAGGTCTTGGCTGATTTATTTTGATTTTCCCATGATGTCAAGCAAAGAGGCACTGAGTTTGAAGGTAGGCCTTGAAATACATCCACAGGTACACCTCCAATTGACTCAAGTGATGTCAATTTGTCTATCAGAAGTTTCTAAAACCATGACATCATTTTCTGGAATTTTCCAAGCTGTTTAAAGGCACAGTCAACTTAGTGTACGTAAACTTCTGACCTACTGGAATTGTGATACAGTGAATTATAAGTGAAATAATCTGTATGTAAACAATTGTTGGAAAAATTACTTGTATCATGCACAAAGTAAATGTCCTAACCGACTTGCCAAAACTATAGTTTGTTAACAAGAAATTTGTGGAGTGGTTGAAAAACGAGTTTTAATGACGCCAACCGAAGTGTATGTAAACCTCCAACTTCAACTGTATTGTGTATCCTCACTGTAAATTAGCTTATACTTGTTTCATGCTTACTGTATTTCTATTGTATTTCATGCATGTTGACTATGTTGACTGTGTCTGTATTCTGTTTGTACACAGAATACAGTCTATTGCTGGAAGCACATATTCATTCAGCCAAATTCCGGGTGTGTGCAAATGTACTTGGTGAATAAAGTGATTTTGATTCTGAAAAGCCCTAACCTCACCTAAAATCTGACACTTTAGCCTCTGGGCAAAGTGCATAATGTCCATTGATTCAAGGTTCAAGGGCAAGCAGCTAATCCTCTCCAAGGCCAGAACATGCCTGAAGAACACATCTGTATACATCAACAAGGACTTTTCAGACAGACTGAGTAAGAGATTGGAGCTGCTCCCTGCTACGAGGGAGGCCAGGGCACAGCGTGAATACACAGAGAGTGGAGAGATCCCGAGTCCATCTCAACAGTGATCACAAAAACATTAGTCTGTATTCTGACGGTCCGTCTCATTCTCAGCGATTTTATCAGTCACTTCATTCCTGACTGATATCCACAACGTGACCTCTGTATCACGTCAAGCAAATCACTGCTCATCTCTTCCAAATAATGACATGATTGATTATTATGTTAATTATTCATTCAATCTATGTTTATTCAACTGTGTTCCATTTAATGATCTCAGTGATGAAGAGCTTGGTATAGGACTGTCTGAAACATCTAGCTGGATTAAAATATCTAACGCTACAAATTCCATTGATCAATCCGAGATTGATTTAATAAGAGAAATTGACTCCCATATTAATGACTTTCTATTTGGAAGTGATCCTGACATAAATTGCTTTTATGGAATGAAGCAATGTATTTTGTTTATAGTAAGTGTTGTCTTGAGAAAGATTTCATTTCTGACATGAACCAGAAAAATATATTTAGCCTGCTGAACATTTTCTATAATCTTCTCCTTGGATTATCTAGCATTAATTACAGTTTCTAAATGATTGGAGTTACAAAGACAAGGTTGCATAATGACAATGTTGAGATTCACTATTTTGAAAACTATAATCATGTCTACAAATGTAGAGAAGGCCGAACCGGAGGTCTCTTTGCACATTAATGAGAACATGGAATACTCTCAAAGGAATGATATTGAAGATTGTTTTTGTTGTTGTCTGGAGAATCAAATCTAAACCAGTGATAACGTAATCATTGGGTGCATGTACAGACCTCCTAACTCTAAGAGGAAATAATTTAACCTCCGCTTGGCAGGCGCACTTGCAATATTAACCAGGGAGGGAAAGAACTGTTATGTCACGGGAGACTTCAACATTCATGTAATAAACTCTGCCAATCATGATCTTACTAAAGTGTTTTTGGATACAGTGTATTCACACTGTTTTATCCTCTCATTTTTAAACTGACTGTGATTACAGAAAACGCAGCAGCTTTGATTGATAAAATATATATATTTTTTGAATTAATAAGGATTAATAGTAACAGTCAAAAGTTTGGGTACAAGTACTCATTCAAGGGTTTTTCTTCATTTTTGCTATTTTGTACATTGTAGACATTAAAAAAGTGAAGAAATTAAAACTATGAAATAACACATATGGAATCATGTAGTAAGCAAAAAAATGTAAAAAAATGTAAAATGTTTTATATTTTAGATTCTTCAAAGTAGCTACAGCTTTGCACACTCTTGGTATTCTCTCAACCAGCCTCACCCAGAATGCTTTTCCAACAGTCTTTTAGGAGTTCCTACATATGCTGAGCACTTGTTGGCTGCATTTTCTTCACTCTGCAGTCCAACTCATCCCAAACCATTTAAATTGGGTTGAGATCGGGTGATTGTGGAGGCCAGGTCATCTGATGCAGCACTCCATCACTCTTCTTCTTGGTCAAATAGCCCTTACACAGCCTGGAGGTGTGTTGGGTCATTGTCCTGTTGAAAAACAAATGATTGTCCCACTAAGCACAAACCAAATGAGATGGCGTAACGCTGCAGAATGCTGTGGTAGCCATGCTGGTTAAGTGTGCTTTGAATTCTAAATAAATCACAAGACCAGCAAAGCACCCCACACCATCCACCCTCCTCCTCCGTGCTTCACGGGGGGTACTACAAATGCGGAGGTCATCCATTCACCTACTCTGCGTCTCACTAAGACACATCGGTTGGAACCAAAAATCTCAAATTTGGACTCGTCAGACCAAAGGACAGATTTTCATTGGTCTAATGTCCATTACTCGTGTTTCTTGGCCCAAGCAAAACACTTCTTCTTATTGGTGTCCTTTAGTAGTGGCTTCTTTGCAGCAATTAGACCATGAAGGCCTGATTTACCCAGTCTCCGCTGAACAGTTGATGTTGAGATGTGTCTGTTACTTTTGGGCTGCAATTTCTGAGGCTGGTAACTCTAACTTATCCTCTGCAGCAGAGGTAACTCTGGGTCATCCTTTTCTGTGGCGGTTCTCATGAGAGCCAGTTTCATCATAGCGGTTGATGGGTTTTGCAATTGCACTTAAAAAAACGTTCAAAGTTCTTGAAATATTCCGAATTGACTTACCTTCATGTCTTGAAGTAAGGATGGACTGTTGTTTCTCTTTGCTTATTTGAGCTGTTCTTGCCATAATATGGATTTGGTCTTTTACCAAATATATTTTGCATACCACCCCTACCTTTTCACAACACAACTGATTGGCTCAAACTCATTAAGAAGAAAATAAATTCCACAAATGAACTTTTAACAAGGCACACCTGTTAATTGATTCCATGCATTCCAGGTGACTACCTCATGAAGCAGGTTGAGAGAATGCCAAGAGTGTGCAAAACTATAATCAAGGCAAAGGGTGGCTACTTTGAAGAATCTCAAATAAAAAATATATTTTGTTTTGTTTAGCACTTTTTTGGTTACGTCATGATTTAACAGTGTTATTTCATAGTTTTGATGTCTTCACTATTATTCTACAATGTAAAGAAAAGCCGATTAATAAGTAGGTGTGTGCAAACTTTTGACTGGTACTGTACTTTCTGGTATACTTTGCATGGATCTTCCCATATTCTTAATGAAATCAATCATAAAAGTTATAGGATAGTCAGTCAACCGTCAATCATTTAGAAAATTTGATACAGCAAGTTTCTAGATGTAATACTTTAGATCTCAACACGCCTATACCCAGTTTTTGAGTGAAATATCCAGATACTACAATCTTGCCTTCCTTGAAAAAAGAACATTTGTCAAAGTACAGCCTAAACCAAGAAAACCCTGGCTGACCTATTGTATTATCAAGTCCCTTTTTTTCAAGAACAAATTATACAAAAAGTATCTCGCAAACCCATTACATACAGCCATGAGAGATTCAAAACAAACAGAAACAAACTCAATCTAATTATTAAACACCAAAACTCTCAGAGCATATGAACAATATGAGAATATAATTGGGCACTATCAATGAACTCCTTAATAAAAGGATAAAATCAATATCCCTCCCTAATTATTTCCTAGTCGAATCACTTACTTCTGATCCAACAACAATAGCGCACAAGTTCAATCTGTTTTTCACAGAAATTGGGCATACTCTAGCAGACACAATTCCTATGACTGATGAAAGTCCACTCCAATTAATGAATCTGTCCCAATCTAGCAAGTTTCAATTTATCCTTGTGTCCTGTTATGAGGTACGTGACATCTTATTATCTCTGAAAAACACCACCTTAGGTCACGACAGATTGGATGCTCAGCTGGATAAAGAAGTGACTGATTTCATTATAACATCTTTTGCCAACATTTTCAATCTACACTCTTAGAAAAAAGGGTTCCAAAATAGTTATTTGGCTGTCCCCATAGAAGAACCCTTTTTGGTTCCATGTAGAACCCTCTGTGGAAAAGGTTTCTACATGGAACCAAAATGGTTCTTCAAAGGGTTATCCTTTTTAGGTTCTAGATAGCACCTTTTTAAATAGTTCATAGGGCATTGTGCCCTATGAATGGAAAAGGGCCAAAATTGTTCCAATTCATAAAGCTCATGATCTAGAACACTTCAAATTACAGACTCATCTCATTTTTAGAGAAGCCTGCATGTAACAGATTAGTAATAGGTCTCCCGAGTGGCGCAGCGGTCTAAGGCACTGCATCTCAGTGCTAGAGGCGTCACTACAGGCCCTGGTTTGATTCCAGACTGTATCACAACCGGCCGTGATTGGGAGTCCCATAGGGCGGTGCACAATTGGCCCAGCGTCGTCCGGGTTTGGGTTTGGCCGGGGTAGGCTGTCATTGTAAATAAGAATTTGTTCTTAACTGACTTGCCTAGTTAAATAAAGGTTTATAATATATATATATAATAATAATATCTTAACAAGGAAAGTCTGTTATCCAAACATCCGTATGGCTTTAGAAAATCTCACTCTACCTGGCTGTCACTTATTAAATTGACAAAAGGCAAATGATCGCAAAGATCATACATTAGGTATATTTCTGGATCTCATTGGATAACACGTTATACTGTTTTATTTAAAACACTTGAAACTATGGGTGTGAATGAACAAGCTCTGCTTTGGTTGTTCAGCTATCTAAAGGATAGAAAGCAATATGTGACTTTCAAAGGAATAGACCCCCCCCCCCCCCTCTCGTGTACCTTGGGGATCAATTCATTAACCCCTATTGTTTCTTATGTATATAAATAATCTACCCAATGCATCCAAAGTGCTCTCCCAGATATGCTACTCGACAAGCCGTTTTGGTTTATTTTTTCCCCTTCTGCACATACTGTTTTTTTACTATGTACCAAACTCTTTTTATTTTTGTAAATAACTAAACTAAGCTAATTGAAAGCCAGGGTATATGTGTTTCCCACTTTTACTTTGGGAACACAGCTAGGTTGGAATCCCATTGTGTTCATACAGTTTGGTCAACTTTGAGATAATAGTGTACAGGTGCTGTTGCAAATGTAAGACTGAACTAATGAAGCATGAGTCACTAGGACCATAATTGAATACCAGATTACAGTCTACATATTAGGACAGCGTCAACCTCAGCAGGACTTCCGGATATTGGGATTGAGTACAAATACAAAGTGGTATCTTATCTGAATACACATTATACTGTACATTCCACAGCATCCATGATTTACATCCCCATTGGCACTATCCCTCTAGAAAATCACATACAATTTCCTCTGATTCTTACATCTAAAGGAGATGTGACTGTTGGAGTCGACCTGGGATTTGAAGACGTCAATTGCTGTTGAATGGTGATAAAATGTGAAAAGGGTTCCACCTACATGAACGATTCTTCCATATACTGTACATATCCACAGAGGACACCCGTTTAGCCAAATGAGAATGGAGACTGTCAGAGGGTAAATCAAACTAGACGTTGAAAACCAAACTTTGGACCTGGCAGTGTGAATAATGATGCATAATATTACGTTGAATGATATTGTCAGGAGAAGACCGTTTCCTCAAATTAAATAAACATTAAATAACTTAATCTAGGTTATTTGTTTGGTGGACTTATTTGGCTGAAAACGTTCTGTCTTTCCTTGGTGATAGTGCAACATGTGTTTGTGAATACCTGACTTCGTTCCCTTCATAAGCATGTTGGTATTATTATTTACATTGAACGACATCTTCCCTCAGTCTGCAGCAATACCAGCCGCCTTTATGTGTCCCGTAGGGCCCTTAGTGCTCTGATCAAAAGTAGTGCAGGGAATAGGGTGCGATTTGGGATACACCCTACCTCATTAGTCAACTTCATCTCCCAGAGTTCAGGAGCCAGGGCTAGCTGACAGGAAACCTCAATCCAATTAAAACGGATTTGTCTTCTTCCAAGACGACACTGTCCTGTAATTTCAGAGCTTCAACAATTAATTATCACAGAGTAATAACTTTTGTAATTCCACTATGCGACCCAGAGGTAGTGTTCCATGACCCTAGCGCTGGCCATTTTAATAATGGGGCCCCGTTATCGCACATATTTGCCAGGGGAGACATTCATTTGAGCATTATAGACATATTCTGGTAATGACACGTAAGCCAGAGGGCCCTCACCCAACCCTGAATTTCATCAGGTGATGGCCCTCAAGGACACTAGGATAAATGAAAACTAACCATGGGGTTTCGCTGGGACTATGAAGCAGCATTCACATACTTATGAAACTCACTCTTGAACTAAGGTTGATTCTCAACCCCCATTTCCATTTAGAAAGACCCTGACAATGTAATAAACTTGGTCCATTCTGCTAATTCTACTGAATGAATGAAACATCGTCTATTACGACTTTTACTCTACAAACACGAATGATCTGTTTATGATTGCCTTGAGTCAGCCTAACTGGCCTCTTAATGATAATTTACACACTGCAGACAACAACAGTTGATCCTATCCACCAGCCATGTAGGTCTCACCCCTTCTTTCTTTCTTCCATTCCCTTTCCCTTTATCTCTTTCTCTATTTCTCCTAAAACACAACAAGTGAAGTAAGACCCAGAGTGCAACAAAGCACTCCAGTGACTGAAGGCAGTCTCATTGGCTAAATGAATTCTGAAGCCTGCCTGCGTTCCACTTCGGATTGACATTGAGATGTGTGAAGCTCTCTCGTGAGACCTAATGCATCGTCGGACAGTGGTTCATTTTTAAATCCTTCCTCCATTTTTTGGAAACGAGTACTTGCTCATTATTGTCTAATTTAATGCATGGGTGTTATAGTGTCAAATAAGATTTGTTTCACAGTTAGGAGAAGTAATTGGTGGAAGCTCTCTCAGTAATTTACTCTCGCCAATGCTCCTTAGGTTTATGGTGAGTAATTGCCTCTGTGATACGACAGCCTTGCCAGCGGGGGAACAATGGTACAGAAAGGGAAGGAATAAGCACAAAGCACTATATGGGGGACGATAATACGTGAATCACGAGTCCTAAGTTCAACATATTTATTTATTGATCATTCCCTGTTTCTTGTCAAATTTCCATGCGGCTTTTTCAAAGATCATTTGGAAAACAATGTTCTGTGGAAAAAAAAATATGTCAATTCAGCTGTCAGAATCGATTGCTGCAAGCGTTTCACTTAGTGTTTATTTAAGATCCACTTACTGTAAGCAGTTCGCACTTACAGAAAGCACACAGCCTGCTGTGCAGATTTGAGACTGTAGTGTTTCCTCTGGGAAGTTTTCACGTCGACCCCATTGACCAAAATGTATGGGAATCAGTAAATTTTTTATGAGTTCAGCTATCACAGGATTTGAATGATTCAGAGCTCAACCAGGAGTTCTTCTCTCTGTGCAACTTAATATTTGAACTCACAACTATGTTTTATAACTGTCATTAAAGAGAACTGTCATTTACTGTATACCCATGTTTATTAAACCTGTTTCCTTTGTCTTAGGTCAGAAATTAGTTATTGTTCATATTTGACTGTCTTGTCTTTACAGGGGCAAAGTTCTGTAGGGAATGCCATTGAACAGGGCTGTGTCTCACAAGAATCCTATTAGGGTACATGGAAGATTGAATACATTAATGAATAAGCAGCAGTTGAATTCTCAGGAACATGCTAAGAGTTCAGAGCTACTATTGAGGAACACTAGATGCGGAAGTGGCTTGACTAGTATACGACTACAGATGGACTTCCTCTGTTAGAAGAAAAGGCTGTCCAGAAGATCCGTTCAAACTATCAATTATTTATTCCATGTGGTGCATGGTAGGAGAATGTGTGTGTGAGCATGTGGTCTCTGAAATAGAGAGAAAGAGAGTACGCAACAATGAACATACATAAACAAGTCGTCAACAAATGAATAGCATGAACAACCACAGACGTACAGCATAAGAATACAGAATACGTCACTTATATACTATAATAAGACTCTACCGCTAGGTGGCAGTAGCTACACCTAAAATGGCCACCAGGCACAACTCCGTAAAGAAGCCGGAAATGGCAATTATGAACAGGCAAGGTATAACACGAGGCAGCCGCCATCTTAGAGCTCAATAGGCGACATGAAAGTGTGCCAATAAAGTACAAACAAGTGTCATAAAGCAATATACACAAATAAAGGCACATAGTAATAAGGCTTTAATAATTTAACACTATGGAGAAGTTATGTACAAAACATTTCCTATTTAATAGGTTACATAACAACTGTATGGGAAATTACCAAAGTGCTCACATATTAAAATACAGGCAGGAATATGCATATAATATTCACCTCAGGTACCAAATGCAGGCTAATACGTTCGCTAGCATAGCATACAATCACTGGCTTGTATTCTTGGATGCCAAGGAAAGCCAGGCTTCCCACAAAGATGTTATGTATCTCAGCCGAGAAAGCATCCGAGCGAAAGAAACAGCACCCCTCTGTCTCAGTATGTGTAGCATATCTATCTGATGTTCTCTGGTCAAACATAGCATGATATTGTTTCCGTCCGTAGCATTGAATGCAAGGGAAGCCAGCGAGCATTTAGCATCCCTTGTTTTTTTTTTTTTAATAATAGCCAATCAGCAGTGAGCAAAACTGAGTGAACTCAGCTGTGAATGGTCCTGGCGCACCAAAAAAAAAAAAAAATGTCAAGGGAAGTGAGTTGGAATTTGGCTTCAGACCAATGACATCACATCAGAAGCCAAACATAATTGACATAAAAAAATATGCAATTGTTGCATCTAGTTGAGCCTTTGTACTCTGGTGGCTAGTTAACTAGAATTGTCCCTTTCCTAAATTAGCCATGGACGGAGATAGGGATTTGGACTTGTGTTTTACTTAATTCTCCGTACTGGCCAATGATTATAACGGTGATTCTGATACAACCATAAATTCATACATTGTGAACTTGGCCTGAGAGGATGGAAGTTCAATATGTAGCTAGATGTAGTATGCTAATGTTAACTAGCTGGCCTGGCACATCATTGCCTATGAAAGGAAGTTAGGTTAGTGAGCAAGCATTTTAGCCAGATAACCTACGACAACAAAAAATTGCGTGTACTGTACGACAGAGTCATAGACCATTTAGGCAACATGAAAGAGGAGGATGGCATTCGCATTTCTCTACAAGTAGGGTGAGTCAACATGTTTTTTCTACTTGCATGCATGCACACAAGAACACACACACACACACCACACCACACCACACCACACCACACATACACATACACACACACACACACACACGACTCAGAAATCAGTACCATCGACAGCCACATCATATTTAGCTTATGTTGATTTGACTCATTTGTTTTTGGTATCTTTTTTGTTGTATCTGTATTAGACGAAGGTGATTTGATGATGTTGAAATGTCGAAGTTGAAATGGTGCTGGAATAGTGTAGGGAGCTCCTGTTGTCTTTGTGACTTGCGGTAACTCTCCGTGATTCTAAATCAATAGTTGGTGGCATCACGGTGCCACATTGAAAGTCACTGAGCTCTTCAGTAAGGCAAACTGCCAATGTTTGTCTATGGAGATTGCATAGCCGTGTGCTCGATTTTATACACCTGCCAGCAACGGGTGTCGCTGAAATAGCCGCAGCCACTAATTTGAAGGGATGTCCACATATATAGTATATATAGTGTATGTTGACACTGGCATCATCTGTTTACTCTAAGTCTAACTGCGGTATGTGTATTTCAGGCACGTATTCATCCCTCACAGACCTCTCTGCTCTCGATTCCATCTTCTGACCCTACGTTGACACTCTCCCATCCTCTTTCCTATAAACCCTCGAGCGACCATGACACGTTTATTCATCCCTGTGTCTTCCCTTACATGCTTTTCGTGAGGTGAGTCTCAAACAGCTATCAGTTAAAACACAAGTGGCACAGTAAGAGAAGGCAGGCCAGAGTAGCCGAGGCTATTAAACTAGAGCCCAGTCTGGTTTCAGTCTAGCCCTGCAGTCAGCCAGAGTCTGTATGACTCATTATGCCTGATCCCTGGCTGGCAGGTGCCATTAATAACCATTTGGGCCTGTTTGAGTGCCAGTGTCACATGTCTAAATCCCAAAATAAAGCCCCCGTCCCTCAGACTAATGCTCAAGATAGGCTGCCCCAGGCTTCTTGCTTGATCTTGAGCTTTGTTAAAGGCTTGTTTTGTCTGCTTGTTCGCCCATTGTTTAAAATGTGTTAGTTTCGACATAATAATTTTTGTACGTACGGTATGTTATTGTAGGTCAGTCCTTGAAGAGAGCGATAGATAGTTGGATCAGTAGTTGTGTCACTACAGTACATGCATTTTTATCTTCCATGATTTCGTAGAGTAGGCCAAACGAAACTCTGAAGGTGACTACCGCCAGATGAATACCAGTCAGCTTGTACAGCCTTGCCCATAAGATACGGGCGATGAGTAGCCCTCCATTACGCGTTAACTTTCTGTAGCGTGTGCAGTTGATACTGTGTTTTCAAAATTTTGGATAAGGTAGATTCAGCTGCCAGCATCAAGCCAGAACCCAATGCAGTAAAAACAGTAGAACAAATTTTCTGGGATTAACATGTTGTTTAGGTAATTGCTTATAAATGCTGACAAATTCCAATTAATCAAGTACAACTGAGACCCACAAAAATGAAGAAGCAATAATTATTCTCTGTGCGTCAGAATCTGACATCTGGTAATTCATTTAATTAACCAAAAAATGTCAGGTATTAATCCAGCACTGTACACTCATTGAGGAGAAAGATCATTATTCTGTATGTATTGACATTCAAGGTTGAACTATTCCATTTAAAAAAAATGTATTTAACATTTATTTTAACAGGGAAGACATATTGAGACCTTGATCTCCTTTACAAATACACCCTGTTCATACAACATAAATATACACATTATACACAAACTACACACACATTATAATACAAAAACACAGTCATGGGAAGCATAAATAAAACTTAAATCACACAGAATAAATCCCAAATAAATCCTCCACAAATAAATCCCCAATCCATACTTTAAATTGCCTGAAAGGCACCAGAACATCAAGATGAAACGTATTTGGAATTGTGTTCCAGCAATATGGTGCATTAAAACTAAAAGCAGATTTACCTAGCTCGGTGGAGACCCTAGGAACCTCAAAAGTTAACCAATCCTGTGAACGGGTTATGCAACTCAGGTGTCTATATTTCAACAGAAAAGTTAGATAAGACGGAAGTGAATGAAGTAGTGCCTAGTAAACAAAAATAGAATAACGTAGAGATCTACGGGTCTCTACATTACAACGTTTTGATACAGGATGCAGTGATGATTATCAAAACTGTCACCTGTAACAAAATGAAGGGCACTGAAGTAGACGGCATCCAAAGGTTTAAGAGTAGTAGCAGCTGCACTTTGATAAATAAAATAACCATAATCAAGAACACATCCAAAGGCTGACTGAATAATCTGCTTCCTACTGCTTCTGTTAGGCAATAAGGCAATAAGGCCCGAGGGGGTGTGTATGGTCAGTTCCGGAAACCCAGTCAGTGGTCAGCAGCAGTGACTCGGGTCTGGGATTAATGACGGACTGACTCTCTTGGTAACTTTGAAAAAGGTAAAACACATTTTGGGGGAGGGTTCTTTTCAGACAGTCAACTCTCCCAACAAATCACGAGGCAGACATGCCAGAACGTCGTGATTCAAAATCAACGTTTACAGCAAAACCTTTGCAATGGTTTTAGTGAAGGTAGTTGATGCAAACTAGATACTTGTGAAATGCACTCATTAATAAAAATAATCTCTGTAATTTCCATCTGGCTAGCTACTATTTTGTGTCTGGGGGATGTCGGCAACAAGCGGATAAGACAGTGACGTAGTTCCTCTACAGTGGTTCCCAAAGTTTTTATAGTCCTGTAACCCTTCAAAACATTCAACCTCCAGCTGCGTACCCCTTCTAGCATCAGGGTCAGTGCACTCTTAAATATTGTTTTTTGCCATCAATAGAAGCCTGCCACACAAACACTATACAATACTGTATATAGACTTTCTTTTTTTCTATTGTGTTATTGACTGTACGCTTGTTTATTCCATGGGTAACTCTGTGTTGTTGTTTCTGTCGCATTGCTTTGCTTTATCTTGGCCAGGTCGCAGTTGTAAACGAGAACTTGTTCTCAACTATCTTACCTGGTTAATTAAATAAAGGCAATTCAAAAAACAAAAAACAATACATGTATTAAACATAAGAATTAGTGTCAGTTTTTGTCACAACCCGACTTGTGGGAAGTGACAAAGAGCTCTTATAGGACTAGGGCACAATTAATAACATAATAATAATCAATAATTTTTCTCTGTATTTAACAATCTTACATATAAAACCTTATTTTTGATCAACATTTTTTTATTATTCACCACAGGTTAATTAGAAGGGTATGCTTGAAAGGATGCACATAAGTCTGTAATGTTGGTTTGTATTGGAGAGAGTCTCAGTCGTAACTCATTTTTCACAAACAGTCTGTGCCTGTATTTAGTTTTTAATCATTCAATCAAATGTATTTATAAAGCCCTTTTTACATCAGTCGTTGTCACAAAGTGCTATACAGAAACCCAGCCTAAAACCCTAAACAGCAAGCAATGGAGATGTAGAAGCACGGTGGCTAGGAAAAACTCCCTGGAAAGGCAGGACCCTAGGAAGAAACCTAGAGAGGAACCAGGCTCCGAGGGGTGGCCAGTCCTCTTCTGGCTGTGCCCGGTGTAGATTAGTATATGGCCAAGACACAACAGTACATGGCCAAGATGTTCAAACGTTCATAGATGACCAGCAGGGTCAAATAATAATAATCACAGTGGTTGTAGAGGGTGCAACAGGTCAGCACCTCAGGAGGTGAGTTAGAGACAGCAGGTGCGGTAGAGAGAGAGAGTCAAAAACAGCAGGACCGGGACAAGTTAGAACATCCGAACGTGAACAGGTCATGCTTCCATAGCCGCAGGCAGAACAGTTGAAACTGGAGCAGCAGCACGACCAGGTGGACTGGGGACAGCAAGGTTATCAGGCCAGGTAGTCCTGAGGCATAGTCCTAGGGCTCAGGTCCTCTGAGAGAAGAGAAAGAGAAAGACAGAGAGAGAGAAAGAGAGAACAGAGAATTAGAAGGAGCATACTTAAATTCACACAGGACACCGGACAAGACAGGAGAAATACTCCAGATATAACAGACTGACCCTTATCCCCCCTTACACATAAACTATTGCAGCAAAATTACTGGAGGCTGGTTTTCATGCTAGTAAGGGCCGAGAATCCACTCTCACATGGTTGCAAAGGGCATACGTGTCTTAATGTCTTAACAGTGCGATTTGCCAAGGCAGGATACTCTGAGCGCAGCCCAATCCAGAAATCTGGCAGAGGCTTCTGATTAAATTAAATTGTCCCAGAACCGCTTGTTGCAATCACGATGCGGCTCTCTTGTTCAGATATCGGTAAGTGGACTGGAGGCAGGGCATGAAAGGGATAACGAATCCAGTTGTTTGTGTCATCCGTTTCGGGAAAGTACCTGTGTAATTGCACACCCAACTCACTTAGGTGTGTCGCTATATCACATTTGACATTTTCCGTAAGCTTGAGTTCATTTGCACACAAAAAAATCATACAATGATGGAAAGACCTGTGTGTCGTCCTTGTTAATGCAAACAGAGAAGAGCTCCAACTTCTTAATCATAGTCTCAATTTTGTCCCACATTTTGAATATAGTTGTGGAGAGTCCCTGTAATCCCAGATTCAGATCATTCAGGCGAGAAAAAACATCACCCAGATAGGCCAGTAGTGTGAGAAACTCGTCATCATGCAAGTGGCCAGGCAAGTGAAAATTATTGTCAGTAAAGAAAACTTTAAGCTCGTCTCTCAATTTAAAAAAAACGTGTTAATACTTTGCCCCTTGATAACCAGCGCACTTTAAAAGCGTTACATGGTCGCTGCCCATATCATTGCATAGTACAGAAAATTCACGAGAATTCAGGGCTTACTTTAACAAAGTTAACAATTTTCCCTGTAGTGTCCAAAACGTCTTTCAAGCTGTCAGGCATTCCCTTGGCAGCAAGAGCCTCTCGGTGGATTCTGCAGTGTACCCAAGTGGTGTCGGGAGCAACTGCTTGCACGCGCGTTACCACTCAACTATGTCTCCCTGTCATGGTTTTTGCACCATCAGTACAGATACCAACATGAGCAGCAGCTACGTTTGGCAACATATGGACCGTTAGTGGAATTCCCGCGAGAGAGTAACAGTTAATGTGATTGGATAGGCTATCTGTATTTGACATTGTGTTGTTATTTCGCTGAACACTAGATGGTTTCATTTTATTTTTGGCAGTGAAACAAGGCTATTCAGGCGAGAGAAAAAAACTCACCCTGTTGAAAAATATAAATGGACTGTTTGAAAATGTGAAGAAAAAAAATGTCAAAAATAAATACAAAACAATTATTATATAAATATTTTTTTCAAAATGTGAATCACATTTTTATTTGGCGTACCCCTGGTGGCATTGCGTGTACCCCTGGGGGTTTGGGAATACCTGCTCTATGCCAAACTGACGTGGAAGCCAATTGGTTCATTGTAGGAGAAAACCCATCTGTCTAGAGAGACTAGTCGATGGTCAATATACCATGGCTAAGGGCTGTTCGTAGGCATGATGCGAAGGAACATTGTTGCAGATGTTGGAGAGGCAGACAGAAAGGTTTGTACAAAACCCTGTTATTGCAAACCAAATACTCGGCTAGAAGCAAGGTGAAATAATGTGTTTAATAAAAGTGTTATTGCTTTTCTCTTGTCATTAGCTGTGGTATATCAAGAACGGTGTAGTGAAAGTTCAAATAGAACAGTAAACAAGTATTTTTTTCTGTCATGCTCGTGATATATCGTCTCATATACGTACGTACACACGGCTAGAATACTGTTTCAGCCTATTAGCATCCAGGATCCAAACTAACCCGTTTATAAACAGATTTACAGTATGTATTGAGGTTCACATAAAGTCCACAGTGTTTGCAATGTGATGCCGAGCAATGTTGGCTGTGCAGTATTCAGAGACGGAGTAAATGGGAAATAACGCAGAGGCTGTATAGAGCCAATATTGTTCTCTCATCTCGAGGCCATATCCAACTTTTGAAATAGTGTCTGGACACTGTAGACATAATGAAACTAGTTCCCTTTGCCTGTAGCGTTTCTGTACTCTCAGGTTGTGTGTGAAATAGTTGACTCTTTCTTAAGAATCCCCAGAGTCAGTCAGTAGTCAAACAAGAGACTGACCCTGATGCAAAGACAGACTTCAAAACTCCAGTCGTTGCTTTCTGAGAGATCAGGTTTGCAGAGAGTTGTACTTGTGCCCAGTTCAGCATGACTAAGTGCGGGCTCAGTGTAGGGATGCATGGACCACACCCCAGCAGCACGGTTTAGATGAGGAGGATGTGGAGTCAAAGTCCATTAGCATTCCACACTTAACACTCACCAAGCATTTGAGCAACACCGTGCGTACAAGCTCCGCTGCTCGTCATAGGGGGCTCCACCTCATAGTGAAAGGAACTATTGATTTCGCCCAAAATAAAGGTCACCAATATCTATTCTCATACTGCGGCGTTGCAGCATAGCCCATGAAAGCATTGATGGATTAACTCCAGACCAGGAGAAACAAAGCCACCAGTGATTGGATGATTGTAACCCCTGGAACCACCCCCACCCCCCGCAACACACGTCACACATTCAAACATATGCGTGATTTGTGATGCCAGCTCTCCACCGTGGGATTTGGAGACTAAATCTGTAATGCGTCTGACAGTCCTGCTTACAAGCTAGACAGGAAACGAGGCCTGACGTGAAATGAATGGTTTTGCCTCCGTTATGATCTGTTTATAAAATAAGTCCTTAACTGTCTATGTGAGGTATTAGCGGCACTCCAGGTTGTGTATACATGATATTCTACAGATCGGGGATAGCATGCACAAAAAATGTGTCCTGAGATGATTTAGCGGTTAAATTTTTTTGTCAACGTAATGAATTTAGTAGGTCTGCGTACCAAATGGCACCCTATTTCCTATATAGTGCACTACTTTTGTCTGGAGCCCTATGGGTCCTGGTCAAAAGTAGTGCACTATAAAGACATTTAGGGTGCCATTTGGAACACAGCCCATGAGTGGGATGGGAATCATCAAACACGGTGGTCAGTAGTGAGATACACTAAAGAAAGAAATATTGTGAAAGTTTAATACAGGTTTTGTTATCATTCGGATTCTGAAAGCATATTCATAAGAACTAGCATGCATCATTGTCTGAAACTATATTTTAACCCCGAGCCTCCATCAAGGACTATTTGCACTGGTGGCGTAAAGGCCGATATTTCTTTTGAATGTTGATAGTAAGATTCTCAAAAATGCTTTCTGTGTCTTACAGGCCAATATCTCTACTAATTGTTGATCATTGAAAAAGAAAACAGGATTTAGTCAAGGCAGAAATTCTGAAATATTGTAGATTCTTTGACATTACTTACATCTTAGGGTATCCGTATATGAATTTTTGGACGAAGCTTTAAAGTCTTTCTACAAAATGCAGTTCACAGTAGAAGACGCTCTTGAAATGTAGATAATTAGGTACATAACCAGTGTGGCGTTCTTGTCAACTTTATATAAACATGATATACTTAATCTGTAATCAGCTGTAAATGGAGTCATGCCTTTTCAGTGGGTGACAATGAAAGCCAAACTAATAATGTAGGCCTATACTGTTGGAATTTTATTGGTGAGGATGGGGCCTGTCCTTTGGGGCACTAGGATATATTGCCTGAGTAAAATACAAATACGTGCCAGGGGGTCTATGAGCCTCTAAGATTACGCCTGGGACACTAAAGTAAATATGAAATTCCTGTTTCTATGGCTACCAATGTTCCTGGCTAATAAAAAATGAAACCGAGAAGGCAGCTTTCATGGTGTGTTGTGAGAGGAAGCCAAGAGAATGCTTAATGAAAAGTATAATGAGAGGCAAAACAGACATCTTCATGAGTTAGCGATTTCGCTATGAAACAAAACATTTTAATAAAAGTTAAAAATGAGGTTTGTGTATGTTACCAGTGAGATTTCATTCATGATCCTGGAGCATGGTGTGTGTGTGTGTGTGTGTGTGTGTGTGTGTGTGTGTGTGTGTCTTAGTGTTTTGTATTCAGAGGGACCATGTCCCCCTGACGTGTGTTGGATGATGAACGATGTGTCATGCTTCCGGACAGACATGTGTTTGACATCTCCCTAGGGTCTGAGAGGGGCTCAAGAGGCCATGCCCTGAGTGTGGGGCCACTCTCTGTCCTCACTCTGACTTACAGCTCTCCCCAGAGTACCTTTGATGGTATCTGCGCCAGCCATTACGTCAGCGAATGTGAATACGTCAAAATGGTTCAAACTCATGCAACGGCTGAATAACAACAAACTCAAATTCACTTGTAAATAACACTATAAAAGGAGTGACATCCTGAATTTAAATCCAATTTGTGGCTATGAATCATTGAATATCAAATCATGTTTGTTTGGTAATGAAATAATGTTGAAATGAGGAAATATCCTCGGCTTGGGATAGTTGACGCATTGCATCAAATTTGTTTTCTGTCCAGCCCTTAAGCAAATGATTGAGTGAAAGACTGGAAATAATTTGTATGAGGGATTAGGTTGGAGGCCTGTCAGGTTGAATGTATTAGACGATATCCGATTCTGAATTTGTGACACGGTGCCTATCTCTCCGGCTGCTTGTGGAGGGCAAAGGAGGGCTATCACATCCGTGCTCAGAGACTGATGAAACTCTGATGCCTCTCCTGCCAGCCTCTACGGCAATAAAGACCCTTTCACCTCGGGTCATTCACTGAGGCTAAGGGATTGAGGAGAAGGAAAATCTATCGCATCTGAATCCTAATATCAGTATTGCATGGCACTCTCAGGCTCTCAGAGAAATTACAAAGGTCCTGTCGCTCTCTATCAGAAGAGCAGTGCTCGTGAAATGTTTGCATTATCCTGAGTTACCAAACAGTTAACACGCAGAGACAATATTGATGACTTAATTGCTTTGTTTCTGTCAAGAAAATATATATTTGTAGCTTTTTATGTTAAGCCAAAACCTTTGAGATGTTCCTCCTGCCCACTGGGTTTTGCCACGTTGGACTTATTCACTTGCCAGAAACGTCTTACCTACGGCAGGAAATGCTTCCTATAGTGCCAAGTTGTGCTAAAAAGTCACAAGAGGAGCAGGTCATATTAAGCCACTTTTCAGAAGGATTTGTCAGTGTGTATTACAACACGCCATTTAGTGTTTAGCATATTTAGTGGAGGATTTAGATGCCCTGTTATGCAGTAATTAAACATCTCAGTAAATACATAGCAGCTGCAGCCACAAAGAATATGCTTCTGGATCCGAATTAAAGCGAAAAACTATAAATAAACACATGGCCTTGTATGTGTGGAAGTTGCTGTCAGAAATGTGACAGCGAGTGCAATTATGGGCTCCATAAATGACTCACCAGTGAGATTCCAATCATACAGTAGGGGGCTCAGTCGAATAAGTTTGTGTTGTCTTTTAAACTTTGTAAAAAGCTGACTCAAAGACAAACAACTGTGGGTGTCGACAGAACCGACGCTATATGAAAGATGGATCGTAGGCCTATATATTTCTGTTTTACCCTGTGCCATGAAAACACATGAATTAAACATAGGGTATGTCTATTACTGTTGAGCTGGCTGAGTGACACCTCGTTAAAAGGTTGTCATTATGAGGGAGGGGAGAAATAAGACACGTTACAAGCCATTTTCAGCAATTATTGTTATTTCATTTGTGTTTGCTTGTACTTTTTGTGAAATGGTATAATGGGCCACCAATTTTAGATAATTAATAGATTTGTAGTATGCCTACCTTTGGTGTGAGGCATTCAACTTTACAGTCCATGAAAGAACATATTGGACACAGAGCAGACAGCCATTTTGGAAGATAATAGGACCTATTATTAATGTTACTTATGGGTTTGAATCTAGGCCATGTGTAAATGTCACCCGTGTTCTTTTCCCAATTATGACTATCGGTTGAAAATTACTGCCATCATCTTGATTGGTTCCAAATGCTCTCTTATCCAAAGTGGTGTATGTTCCCCAAGCAGTATACACACTACCATCCTTGTGTGGACATTTCCTTTAAAAGGTTTAATTTAAGAGACATATGAATTTCTTTGAGAACCTTCACATGATACTCCAGCTCTAGTTTAGTTGAAACCAAACTAATCTGCTTTGTCCCACATAGACACGGTATTTCTTTATTGTTACGAGACTAATTGCCTTGAATGTCAAACTGTGTCTCTCTGAATCTGCCTTTCTCACTTCAGTTTTATCAATTACATTTTCTTTCAAACACAACGACTTAGCTTGCGAGACTGTGTTAACTTACTTCAGTTTTCTCACAGTGTTCTCCATTCATGCATTTGAACGTGGCGCTGAAGGCACACGGGGAAATGTGTTCATCCAGCTCTCCTGTCAATGTGGTAAATGCCAAAGAGCAATTAGCCTCCTGTGGGCCTCACCGCTGGGTGTTCCATCAGTAGACACTCATACAAATCAGGCTTAAGCAGCCCCTTCTCAGCCTGACAGCAGCCTCGGCCCTGCCTGCCTGGCTGCCTCAAGGCCACTGGCACAGCTGCCTGGGCAGAATTAACTTACTATGGCTTAGGGCGCTGATATCCATGCCTAATTGTTGGGCTTTGTTGTTCTCAGCCTCTTGTCCACGCTGTAGTGTTCGAACCAGTGAAGAACGAACGTACTGCAGGCATTGTTTGCAGAAAACAGGATCACCATTATAGTGAATGGGAAAAATGTCAATCTTCGTGGTCAACCTTTAAGTAAATACAACTTTTTTTCACACCTTTGTTTCGAAGGCAATTATTGCTTCTATTACACCAGATGTATGTCCTCAAACCAATTATTTTTAAATCACTAACAGAATAAGTTATAATGAACATTTAGTAGCTATTGGCAGCCTGCAGTACCCCGGTTGGCCATCAACTTGAGATAATGAGAGGAGGCAGCAATGAGCTAGCCTGCAACATCACTTTCTGGAGTAGCTCAAACTGTGCATGGTAAGTCTCCATGAGACTCCATTTTAACCCAACTACCTTGGCTTCAAATGTGCTATTGAGTCTTCACATAAGAATTAATGGTGTCACATACAGTCAGTGATTCAAACATGTCACTGAAATATGCAAATTGATCTACATTGAGATAATGTTTATACTTATCTCTTGAAAAATGTTGTACCTTTGGTATTACACACTACACTTGATATGAACTTTTAGTCAAATGAAGTAAGTAGTATTATGTACTGGCACATTCTATTGAATGTTGATCATATGATTCTCACCCAAAAAACTGTGATTTATGCAGGCCAACATCCATATTGAACATTGATCACAATACATGTAAGATCTGAGTATATATTTTTGAAATAACATGGTATATGATTGATGCTTTGTATTGTCAACTGTTGTAAGGAGACAGTTTATCCCATGTGGATCCAGATTACCCGCTTTGTACAGATTCCTACTTGACTTTTTTATTGACTTTCACTCAGAGGGCCTGGCTGCACTTTGTATGTTCTTATTAGCGTGTTTATGTCTGACACGGAATAGAGGACAAAACTAATTATTTTCACTACAGTACATATATTTCTGCCCAGTTTGAGTGGCATACGCAACCTGCATTGTGCTATTCTCCAGAGTAGAAGTGCTGATCTACGTATCTAGAATCAGGTCCCCCCTCACCATTCGTTATAATCTAAAAGGTAAAACTGATCCTAGACCAGCACTCCTACTCTGAGACGAATACAGGCGTAGAAAAAGCATTATTGGGCAGGATCAGTATTGGCATCATCCTATGCCTCTGGCAGTATATAAAAATAGACCCAGACAGGCATTCTAGACATATTTTCACCCTCCCGAACAAAGGAGACAAAGTTGACAGATTGTAGATACAAATCGGAAGACAGTAATAGGGCTTATAATTTATGTATGTGAATTAGAAATGCAGATGATTCTATGAGTCACCGTGGCTCTTCAAACATAGAGTGGTGGAGGGTGGGGTCGGCTGTGGCTACAGTTCCTAGACCGATTGAGATCTGGAGACAGATCTGCTGATTAATGGCTGTGTGGTACAGTAGTGGCACTCCGCTAGGATGAGTCAGGGATGATGCTGCAGTGTAGGTAAAATTAACATGGTCATGTCTTACCCTTCACTCCTTGCACAAATACTGTACATTATCTTGATGATATGAAGACCTGGATTAACTTTAAAGGGAAACGTCACAGACATTTCAATTGTATCTCATCTGATGGTTAACTAGAAGGTAGTCTATGGACCCAGAGTCAAAGACCCATGATTTTGGCTTTATGTATTTAGCTACACTAAAAACCCTGCTGTACCTAATGCTGTAAAAAAAAAAAAAGGACCAACAACGTGCACAAAAACAGCCACTGGAAAATTCTCTCAACACGTGGCTTCGCCCATAAATTTAGCGGACTCATTAGCTGGGTCATTCCACCAATTCGATGCCTTTGAGAAGTGTAAGTTGGTAAAAAGGAAAACATTTGATTTCACCTCATTTTAACATTCTGTCATAAAGAGCACATGTTCAACTTCATAAAAAAGTTGTTTTCCCATCTCAAGAGGTCAATAAAAAAATACTATAGTAAGTAGTAAGTGCCAAATAAAGTAACATTGTTGACCGTGACAGGGTTGACAACTTCATCTTAAATCAACCATAAATCCCCTTGTATTATGGGGAATGGAAGCTTGCTGTGTGCAACCAGGAGTGGCAAATGGATGCAAGTTTCAATTCAAATGGTTTTCACTGTTAAACAATTTCTAGCCTTTCTATCTGTGGGTAACAGGGTTGTCGTGTTATTGTCAGTTTTCCACCTCAAAACACCAGAAAATTGCCAAAAACACATGTGGTGGCTAATTTCTATATTACCAAATGAGGAGAAACAAACTTCACACACCAGTCATGCTTAAACCAGAGTTATGCTTAAACTACATTTTTAATAATAAGAGCTTTGCAATAGCACTTGACTTTCAATGATGCGCCATTTCTAATGAACCATTGAAAAGTGACAACACAAAAGTACAAAGACCTTTTACAGCCAAGATACACCCCTCTCAACCTACATGACGAACAACAGATACATAGAATGGTCACAAGGTTAAGATTTGTATGAAAGGTATCTACTTCATTGTAAAGACCAGTGTCTGGTCCTCCTGTTCCAAACTGGAACCGTCTCTCCCTGGTACGGTATAGAACAGAACCATTACCTCATGTTCTCTGGAATGCTCTTTAGTCTTTATCACCCAAAGACAACGTAAATCTCCTCTGTCAGTGTTATCTCATAGAGGCCCTCCTCAGTAAAACGCACACACAATAGTTAACAGAATACTCCATTTTGTCAAATAAATACAACCATTATAATGCAATGCAAGAATTATAACATAATCCTGCAATTTCCACGACACACACCATTTAGTGTTTAGCATACTTAGTGGAGGATTTAGATGCCCGGTTATGCAGTAATTAAACATCTCAGTACATCCCACTCTGATTTGACTATTAGATGTTCAATGTTTCTTTTGATGTTTAAAAAAAAAGAAGGAATAGTTTTACCATATTCAAATGAGAGTTCAGTTCAACAGGGTTGACCTAAAAATGAGGGACAGACGTAAATGGTACACTACTGTCACGTTCTGACCTTTATTTCCTTTGTTTTGTATTTATTTAGTATGGTCAGGGCGTGAGTTGGGTGGGCAGTCTATGTTTGTTTTTCTATGTTGTGGGGTATTTCTATGTTTTCGGCCTAGTATGGTTCTCAATCAGAGGCAGGTGTCATTAGTTGTCTCTGATTGAGAATCATACTTAGGTAGCCTGGGTTTCACTGTGTGTTTGTGGGTGATTGTTCCTGTCTCTGTGTTTTGCACCAGATAGGGCTGTTTTGGGTTTTCACATTTCATTGTTTTGTAGTTTATTCATGTATAGTTTTCCTTTATTAAAGACATGAATAACCACCACGCCGCATTTTGGTCCGCCTCTACTTCACCACAGGAAAGCCGTTACAACTACTCACTTGAAGTAAATAATAATCTTCAGAAATGACTGTCAAAGCAATAACATAACTAGGGCTTTACAATGATGGTGAAAACTTTGACAAATATTGGGGTTAAGTTGGTTGGTGGGTTTCTGAGGCATGGATCATGGATGCACTCTCACCCATTCTCTTCCTCATTGCCATTGACTGGATGATAAAACACTGTAATCGACACATCATGGAGCATGTTGAAATATTGCATCCCCATGTGGTCACATTTATTTCACATGAGATCATGTTTCCCGATATTTTGAATATCAGGTGCGATCATCACTTATTACTTGAGGATCACAACTTTGCAGATGACATTGCTCTGCTATCGTACCAACACACCCACTTGTAGCAGAAGACAACTCTGCTGAACCCGTTTGCTGACCAACTGGGCCTGCAGAGAAAGGTAGAAAATGAATTAAGCGTATCTTATATTTCCTAACTTTTTTTTCTTACAGTAGGCGTTTGTCATGCACTGTAATGTTCTTACAGGGTTTTTGGTGTTATTCCTTATGGAAAAAAAGACATGAATTTCACATGTGAACATATGTGATCTTGTGTGATCACATGTGAAGTTAATGTGATAACATGTGAAGCAACATATGATAAGATGAAACTACACATGACAACAGTTGAGCACGTGAAAACATGATGTCATGTGAGATAAATGTGACCACATGGGGATGCAACATTTTACAAAACATTTTAGCACATGTGAAAACCCAGGTGTCACATGTCATTGAGAATATTTGACTTTAAAAAGGCATAGTTAACATTAATTAATTAAACAGTCATGGTCCCCAGCAGGCTTTGTCTAGTTCCCTTTGTTCCAGGGACGTCTCCAATAATGTTTTTAGAACATTGTGTCAAGTATTGTAACGCGTTAATGTTAAATGACAGTGTGCTGCTGCCTTGAGACTCAACCTCACTCAGGATTTTACTCACAACCTTCTTGGTTGCTAGGTACCTGGAGTTCCTGCTGTGCCACAAGGTCTGTGGAAATAATGGAGATTGGTTATACATACTTTATATTGCCAATAATACATTTCTGAACTTTGTATCAAGTATATACAACAACTTGAAGATGTTATTTATATTAAATGATAGCATGCTGCTGTATTCTGATTTCAATTAGTGTAAAATATATTGTACTGTGACCACACTCGGGCCTCAGCCTTAACTAGGATTTGAATTTATAACCTCTTGGTCGCTAGCACCCTGAAATCTCTTGCTACATGTCCTGCTACATCACCAGGTCTGTGAGCATGAAATAGATATGGCCACAGGCAAATTGGCAATAATACATTTCTGCACTTTGCTAAAAGCTGCCTAGAATCTAGTAAATAATTGTACAATTATCACTACCAACGTAACATCAATGTAAAACTAGCAGTGCTCAGGGACACTTGTCATAGTGTATACATGAATGCTTTGGGGATTTGAACTTGCAACCACATGGTTGATTTTATAATATCTGTACATTATAGGAACACGTGTAGTTACAAAAGTACAATGATTCATGTTTTGCTTTAGCTTGAGATTAAGAATCAGTGGTAGAGACTTTGTAAGTGCATGAAGAGGTCAACTGTGCAATAGTCAGATGTCTGTGTGTTGAAACTATACGTTCAGTTCCTGTTGATACTATTTTCCAGCCTTACTTCTGCTGGCACATGATAGCAATAGGAGGAAGAAGGATTGGGAAACTAACTGCAAATAACAATAAGCTGAACTCCGCCTAGCAGAGACATCTTTGTATTAGAAACTATTAATTATGAGCTTATATGGTATTAAAGTTAAGGGCCTTACCCTGGGTGGGGTGATCCTCAGTGGGGGATGAAAAGGGAAAACACCATCTTTTGTACTGAGTGTGTCACTTGCAAATGACTGTAAGTGTACACTCCAGGTTGCAATCTGGCTTGCAATCCTTATTAAACAAACTAACCTCTGATCAAAGAAGTTTCCTGTGGTCTCTTGTATAAACATAGGGCAGAATTCCCTTACAGTGCATCAATGTTTCTGCAGTGCCACCAGGTTTGTACTTATTGCTTGGAACATGTATTAAGACATAAACAAATAAAATAAGGGTATGGTTAGGGTACAGTGTTGTTCCCTGGTGTACAAAAAAGTCAAAGGTACACTACACAGGTACGTATAAGAACTCACATGTTACAGTTCGGCACCTTGTAGGTATAATGGGACATTTTTCAATACAATATTTTGAGTATAAGGTGCGATCATTACTGTGCTTTGATAGGTGGGAGAAATGTACTGGTAGGGTGCATTCGCATATTTTGAGGTGTGGTCAAATATATATGTATTTGTGCCAACCGTCAGTGGAAGTGTTGTATGGTTATGCTGATGCAAGTTGAGCTCGCCCTTTGACACTGTCTGTTCTACAAACTTTGTAAGCATATGTGTCACTAATGAGCTGCTCTGTAGTGAAATCATGTGTGTTTGGAACAATTTCACATAGGAAATCAAATGAAAATTTGGTTTTGGAACACTTCACATGTGAAACCATGTGGTTTTGGAACTCTTGACATGGGATATTTCACATGTGAATTCATGTGTAATCATGTGTTTTTAGAAGACTTCACATGTGACGTCACGTGAAATCATGTGCAAACATGTTTTGGGAACACTTGACGTTAGATTATGTTGTCATGTGTAGTTTTATGTTATCACATGATGAAATGTGTATCCCCATGTGTTACAATTGTTTCACATGTATTTCACATGAGATCATGTTGTCACATGTTTAGTGTCACGTTATCACATGTTGCTCTCCATGTTTTCCATGTCATCACATTAACGTCACATAAGATCACGTGCTTACATGAGATCACTTGAAATTCATGTGGTTTTCCGTAAGGGTGAAGAACATGTTAGGATTTTTGTAAGATGTTCTCAAGACATTTGGTTTACCAGTCGTCAGGATGTCACGTGATGGTCCCAGAGTGTCCCAAATCATCCCAAACCATTATTAATCATGTCATGGTATGGCTGTTCAGCTACAATATGACCCCACCTGGGATTTGAACAATCTCTGGATTTGAAGTGTGCTGGTCTTTCTGCTACACCACAAAGTCTGTAACAAAGTCCGTAAGCTGAAATGTCTGTGTCAATAAGTATTCAACCTTTGTTATGGCAAGCCTAAGTAAGTACAAATGTGCATTACAAGTCATATAATAAGTTGCATGGACTCACTCTGCATGCAATAAGTGTGTTTAAAATGATTTTGGAATGACTTCCTCATCTTTGTAGCCTATACATACAATTATATGTAAGGTCCCTGCATTGACCAGTGAATTTAAAACACAAGGATTCAACCACAAAGACCAGGGAGGTTTTCCAATGCCTTGCAAAGAATGGCACCCATTGGTAAATGGGTAAAACAATTAAAAAGCAGAAAGTGAATATCCCTTTGAGCATGATGAAGTTATTAATGACACTTTTGATGGTGTATCAATACATCCAGTCACTACAAAGATACAGGTGTCCTTCCTAACTCAGTTGCCAGAGAGAAAGGAAACCGCTCAAGGATTTCACCATGGGGCCAATGGGTGACTTTAGAACAGTTACAGTGGCTTGCGAAAGTATTCACCCACCTTGGCATTTTTCCTATTTTGTTGCCTTACAACCTGTAATTAAAATATATTTTTTTAAGGTTTGTATAATTTGATTTACACAACATGCCTACAACTTTGAAGCAAGAACAAGAACAAGAAAAAAAAAACAAGAAATAAGACAAAAAAAAAACAGAAAACTTGAGCGTAACTATTAACTATTCACCCCCCCCCCCCCCCCCCCCAAGTCAATACTTTGTAGAGCCACCTTTTGCAGCAATTACAGCTGCGAGGATCTTGGGGTATATCTCTATAAGCTTCGCACATCTAGCAACTGGGATTTTTGCCCATTCTTCAAGGCAAAACTGTCTGTTCCAATACATTTAAATGTTTCCCCTTAAACCACCCGAGTGTTGTTTTAGCAGTATGCTTAGGGTCATTGTCCTGCTGGAAGGTGAACCTCCGTCCCTGTCTCAAATCTCTGGAAGATTGAAACAGGTTTCCCTGAAGAATTTCCCTGTATTTACCGCATCCATCATTCCTTCAATTCTGACCAGTTTCCCAGTCCCTGCCGATGAAAAACATCCCCCACAGCATGATGCTGCCACCACCATGCTTCACTGTGGGGATGGGGTTCTCAGGGTGATGAGAGGTGTTGGGTTTGCGCCAGACATAGCGTTTTCCTTGAAGGCCAAAAAGCTCAATTTTTGTCTCATCTGACCAGAGTACTTTTTCCATATGTTTGGGGAGTCTCCCACATGCCTTTTGGCGAACAGCAAAAGCGGTCGGTTATATTTTTCTTTAAGCAATGGCTTTTTTCGGGCCTCTCTTCCGTAAAGCCCAGCGGTCGCACCGCCTCCGTTTTGGTAAAAACCTGAGGGATGGGCCTGGAGAAATGTAACCACTTTCAGATTAATAGACAGAGCTATGGATGCAAGGACTGACCATCCATGATATCAAAATTATTGTTTTAACCATGTTATGAGGCTATACGGTGTTTGTTTACATTTACAATGTTTACAAACATTGGAGAAAAACAAGCTAATATTTTGGGTTCTCATGGAGTGTGACAGTTGAACTAAGCTCATGAGTCATAAGTTATATTCTTCAATAATCAATGGATATATATCTATATACAGTACCAGTCAAAAGTTTGGACACACCTACTCATTCAAGGGTTTTTATTTACTTTTACCATTTTCTACAGGGTAAATAAATCACTGACTACCCACGAAGAATTGATAGCTAACTTATCTTTCATAACAATATTCATTTTAGGTAGTTTTTTACATGTAAAACTAGCTGGCTAGCTAGCTTACGCTTGCTTTATGTAGTTATCTTGTTTCGTCTGTATTTCGTCTGGAGTGGTTGGGAGTGTGCATTGCTTCTCAAATGTCATGTTTTACGTGTCTCGTCCTCACAACAACGTACTCCAGAGAACATCCTTGGAAAATGAACTCGGCGCATGAGAGTGTGGAGAACGGTAGGTAGTATGCATATTGAGACACACCCATTGTTTTAGTTTACATGTGGTCGTTCAGTGAGAACCTTGTCTGCTTTAGTTTGAGGTACATTTACCCCAGATAGCCTATTGTTGTCCTTATTGTCCTATCCATACTGCTATGCAGTGTGAAACCTCTCTCCCACAACACCAGACACTCCAGACACCTTTGGAAGTGGAACAATTTGGTTGGAAGTGGTTATTGATGAAGGGGTTCACACAGACCAATTGAATCCACCATAGCTTATCATTGAGATGATTGAAAGCCTGAGCCCGACAGCAAGCATGTGTCCAGCTCTCCAAGTTTAATGAAGGCGATGAATGAGCATGAGTAAATTAGCCTGCCCATCTCCCTGTCATTGGCCCTCTTCGCCAACCTGGACATGGCTAATTCAACCAGAAGCACCTGATCCACCCAGCAGACACATCAGAGGCATCTGAGCCATTAAGGATGCATTGCCCCGGGCCACACGAAACCCATTTAGCATGTTAACAGACATTGTGGTGCATAAATCTGTCATTGGCAGGCGAATATTAAACAAGATTAATGTTCATGAGGGCTGGACAGTGCTGTCACTCCATCTGTTCTGCTAAAGCCATGTAGCCTAGACAATAGACGCTAACACTGACAGCCAACAGCCAACAGGGGTAGGTCTATATGTGCAATCCAAACACAAAAGTGTGTTCACGCATGCACAAACACACACACGCATGTACCTACCCAGACACGTACGCGCACGCACGCACACACACACACACACACACACACACACACACACACACACACACACACACATGCTCTTTTTAAGAACAACAATTACTAGTCTTCAAGGGTCTCTGTACTGTCCCTGAAGACCACCCACACAGGCTATGCACGCGTGTGTGTGTGTTTGCGAGCCATTCTACCATGTGAGTGCTTCTGAGAGTGCAATCTCCACTGACACAAATTGTATAAGCAGAACCTAGCCAGATATATTACCACTTGGTATGTTTTTTTTCTACCTTAAATCACTCCCTGACTGGCTCAGTCTTGAGACATTCTGCTCTCACAAGGGGTAACACCTCAAGAACAATACAAGTGGAGTATAATCATGTAATCAACTTGAACTTTAATTAACCCACCACTAAATCAAGAGACACTCATTGGTTCATGATAGTTAATCAGTACTCTCGTCCACCAGACGGCTCTGTCTCTGTCGAACCGTCTGGTTTCACAGCATCTCGGAATGGAACTTGAATCTATGGCAGTAGCTGCGAAAACAGCCAGCGGTTTTAATTGGCTAATATCTCAGCTCATAACCATTGTCATGACGTTGGTCTCTTTGGGTATAGCAAGCCCATCCCCCTCTCCCTGCCTCCCCCTTTCCTCCTTCAACTTGGTTGCTGTGGTCAGAGAGACGTCGTAAATTCCTGAGAATCTCCTCATGGACACAAAGTATAGAGAGAGTAGATTTTCATGGAGAACAAAGGAAATCCTTCCACCTCACAGAACTTGAGGTACAAACAAATTTCATGTTCCGGAGAAAGTATAAAAGATCGGTGAAGATTCCAGCTACAAACTGGTCCGTTTGTCACAACTTGGGGAAGCTCATGGGAGATGGTGTGGCCACATTACCATAACACTGTTTATATAATAGCCTCAGATATGAGGTTTACATCTAATTGTTGTATAAAATGAATGAGTGAGTATGATACTGTTTGTATAATTGTGTAATATGATTTTGGACTATTTAATTAAGAAAAATACAATTCCCTTTTGATTTGAACTAAATCAGAGGACCGCCCCTGAGCCCATTTAGGGTCAGGCCTCCTGGGACAGCCCCTTTTCTGCCATTCCAAATAAAACCCAACTTTGAGAAATTATCTGCAGACTGAGCTTACCTCAATTACGAGATGGCTAAAGGTTGCAGACCATGTTTTTCTCCATTAGGAGGACAAAAGTTGTAGACCATTGCTGAATCTTTTAACCATACCACGTGGTTAAACTCTTAAACTATCGATACCGACAGAATAAGAACAAGTCTTTGATATTAATTACTAGTCTGCAGCTAGGAATTCGGTATCATTGAACACGAAGAACGACAACCGCCGAAACATCCATTCTATAACAAATGTCACTCTGAACAATCCCCTTTAACCACAACCGATAGAGAGAGAGAGCGAGAGAGAGAGGGAGAGAGAGAGATGGACAATTCTACAAAATAAATGAACTTTTCATCAGCGATCAAGATGACACACTGAGCGTAAATATATATATTGATTGCAATTGTTCCCAAATGAGTGAGCGTTCATGTGCAAAGGATTAGCATTTCAATTGTTATAATTCACTTTGTAGTGACTTCTTAGTCGACCCCCACTTCCCCTTTTGTCTAACAAGCCACCATGCCGGTTTAGCCCACTAGGGCACATTCTCATTTCATGTAACCACATTTACCTTGTTTGTTTGTTTGTTTATGCATTTCTGTGAATTACTTAGTTAGTAATAAATAAATGATTTAAGACAATTGATGTATGGATGACTCATAGTGAAGACTGGGTTCGTGCAGATAACCAACAATTTACAACGTTTGGAATGAGACTAACGTGAGGTAAAGTAAATAATTCATTAATTCGAAGACTAATTGATCAGATAAAATATCTGAAAAGTTATTTTAGGAAATGATAATGTAATCTGAATATTTTTCCTTGGTTCCCCGACTTCCTAGTAATTACGGTTACATGATTAATCAGTCTAATCACGTAATAACTCATTACAGAGAATCTTTGATAAAAACTATCAGTCTTCAGTTAATGATAGTAAAGACACGACACCATCTAGCGCAACTCTTATAACCTCCCCCCTACATTGTGCACTTCAAAGCGCGAGCAGCGCAAGTGATTTTGGACATAGTGAGTTTGGATATAAACTTTATATGCGCAAACTCAGAATCAATTGGGCTTTCCCAAATTAATATGTTTAATGTGATATAACATTTATTTTGATTGCCGATTTTCACATTTCTCAAAGTCCCATCTAATACAACTGTCGCAGGCTCGCTCCCTCTTGTTTTCCACTAGCCTCCATTGTCACTTTCTGACCTTAGTTCCTTTGTTTTGTCTTTTGTTTTAGTATGGTCAGGGCGTGAGTTGGGTGGGTTGTCTATGTTAGTTTGTCTATGATTTTTATTTTCTGTGTTTGGCCTGGTATGGTTCTCAATCAGAGACAGCTGTCAATCGTTGTCCCTGATTGAGAACCATATTTAGGTAGCCTGTTTTCCATTGTGTGGTTGTTGGGTGGTTGTTTCCTGTTTAGTGTTTTTGTTTCACCTTTCAGGACTGTTTGTTTGTTGTGTTTGTTGTTTTGTCTAGTGTTGCATATTTCATTGAATGATATGAACACTTACCACGCTGCACCTTGGTCCTCCTCTCCTTCCCCAGATGACAAGCGTTACAGAACCACCCACCAAAAAAGGACCAAGCAGCGTGATATCGGGCAGCAGCGATCTCAGGACTCCTGGACATGGGAGGATGTTTTGGACGGCAAGGGTTGCTACACATTGGAGGAGATCCTGGCTGGAAGGGATCGCCTTCCATGGGAACAGGTGGAGGCAGCCAGGAGAGCGGAGGCAGCAGGTAATGGGAGCCAGCGCTTCGAGGGAACACGGCTGGCAAGGAAGCCCGAGAGGCAGCCCCAAAAATGTATTTGGGCGGGGCACACGGGGAGTGTGGGTAAGTCAGCTAGGAGACCTGAGCCAACTCCCCGTGCTTACCGGAGAGCGAGAGGGACCGGGCAGGCACCGTGTTATGCCGTGAGGTGCACGGTGTCCCCAGTGCGTGTACATAGCCCGGTGCGGTACATTGCAGCGCCTCGTATCGGCCGGGCTAGACTGGGCATCGAGCCAGGGGCCATGAAGCCGGCTCAGCGCATCTGGCCTCCAGTGCGTCTCCTCGGGCCGGTGTACATGGCACCAGCCTTACGCATGGTGTCCCCGGTTCGCCAGCACAGCCCAGTGCGGGCTATTCAACCTCGCCACACTGGCCTGGCTACGGGGAGCATTCAACCAGGTAAGGTTGGGCAGGCTCGGTGCTCAAGAACTCCAGTGCGCCTTCACGGTCCGGTCTATCCGGTGCAACCTCCACGCACCAGCCCTCCGGTGGCAGCCCCCCGCACCAGGCTGTCTCTCCGTCTTCTCCCTACAGGTGCTCCCGCCTATCCAGCGCTGCCAGAGCCTTCCTCCTGCCCAGCGCTACCAGAGTCTCCCGTCTGTCCTGAGCTGCCAGAGTCTCCCGTCTGTCATGAGCTGCCAGAGTCTCCCGTCTGTCCTGAGCTGCCAGAGTCTCCCGTCTGTCCTGAGCTGCCAGAGTCTCCCTTCTGTCCTGAGCTGCCAGAGTCTCCCGTCTCTCCTGAGCTGCCAGAGTCTTCCGTCTGTCCTGAGCTGCCAGAGTCTCCCGTCTGTCCTGAGCTGCCAGAGTCTCCCGTCTGTCCTGAGCTGCCAGAGTCTCCCGTCTGTCCTGAGCTGCCAGAGCCGCCAGTCTGTCCTGAGCTGCCAGAGCCGCCAGTCTGTCCTGATCCGTCAGTCAGCCAGGAGCTGCCAGAGCCGTCAGTCAGCCGGCGCTGCCGGAATCTCCCATCTATTCGGGACCCGTGGCTAAGGTCCCCAGTCCGAGGTCGGCGGCGAGGGTCCCGCTCTTAAGAGGCCACGGAGGGGGTTAAGGAGGCGGAGAAAGATTATGGTGGGGTCCACGTCCCGCGCCAGAGCCGCAACCGCGGACAGACACCCACCCAGAACCTCCCCTATAGGTTCAGGTCCGCACCTTTGGGGGTTGTTACAGTCACGTTCTGACCTTAGTTCCTTTGTTTTGTCTTTTGTTTTAGTTTGGCCAGGGGGTGAGTTGGGTGGGTTGTCTATGTTAGTTTGTCTATGATTTTCTATTTCTGTGTTTGGTATGGTTCTTAATCAGAGGCAGCTGTCAATCATTGTCCCTGATTGAGAACCATATTTAGGTAGCCTGTGTTCCATTGTGTTTTGTGGGTGATTGTTTCCTGTTTAGTGTTTTTGTTTCACCTTTCAGGACTGTTTGTTTGTTGTTTTGTCTAGTGTTGCATATTTCATTAAATAATATGAACACTTACCACGCTGCACCTTGGTCCTCCTCTCCTTCCCCAGACGACAAGCGTTACATCCATAGCTACAAAGTTAGATTCCACAGCCACAAAGTCAAAATTTGTTTAAAAAATGTGCCTTTGGGTTAGGGTTAGGCACAATGTTAGCAGTGTGTTTAAGGTTTGGGTTAGGTGAAAATCAGCTTTTGAGAAGAGTAATTGTTGAAATAGGCAGAGTTTATGACTTTGTGTCTGAGTTAACTAATGACGATCCTCTCTCGCCTCAATTTAGAGCCACACCTCATAGGTCAGTGTCTCCTGACCCCTCCTGTCTCAGCCTCCAGTATTTATGCTGCAGGGGGCTAGGGTCGGGGGGCTAGGGTCAGTTTGTTACATCTGGAGTACTTCTCCTGTCCTATCCGGTGTCCTGTGTGACTTTAAGTATGCTCTCTCAAATTCTCTCTTTCTTTCTGTCTCTCGGAGGACCTGAGCCCTAGGACCATGCCTCAGGACTACCTGACATGATGACTCCTTGCTGTCCCCAGTCCACCTGGCCGTGCTGCTGCTCCAGTTTCAACTGTTCTGCCTGTGATTATTATTATTTGACCATGCTGGTAATTTATTAACATTTGAACATCTTGGCCATGTTCTTTTATAATCTTCAACCGACACAGCCAGAAGAGGACTGGCCACCCCACATAGCCTGGTTCCTCTCTAGGTTTCTTCCTAGGTTTTGGCCTTTCTAGGGAGTTTTTCCTAGCCACCGTGCTTCTACACCTGCATTGCTTGCTGTTTGGGGTTTTAGGCTGGGTTTCTGTACAGCACTTTGAGATATCAGATGATGTACGAAGGGCTATATGAATAAATTTGATTTTATTTGCTCAGAATTTGAATTATTTAGCATGTCACTCAGTAAATCCAAGCCCCCTAAAATCCAAACAATCCCACATTGTTACCAGCCTCTGGTAACAGTGGTATGGTTTTATACCTTTATACTTTATATACAGTGTTATGTTTTTTTTACCACGCAATTCAAATATTGCCAATTTGAACACTCATTCACATTTGATTTGCAATTACTCAAATGTACCCAAATAACACTGGCATGGGTCACATGTAACTTGATTACACTTGATTTTATTTTATGTTTTGTGCAGTATATGATTCCTGTAACTATTGTCAAGCATGGCTAATGCCTGAAAAAAAGTCAAGGGAATGAGGAGCAGAGCCAAAACAGTGTTCAGTAGAATATCTTGTAAGTGCTAAAGGGAGGAGTATAGACAGAGAGCAGGACAGCAAGATTGGTAACTACCATTAGTACCATTGTCTACTCTACTGTAAGGTGCCACTGTAAGATTCCACTGCATGAGTGTGCTAAAACGAAGCTAGGGTTGCGAAATTCCAGTAACTTTCCCAAAACTCCCAGGTTTTTCAGAAGTCCTGGTTGATAGATTCCACCCACTGGGCACATACGTCAATACAAGATTCACGTTGTTTCCAACAGAATTTAATTGAGTTGACGTGGAAACAATGTTGATTCAACCATGGTGTTCCCAGTGGTTAATGTTACTTATGTGCTTTACCATGGGGCAAAAAAGTATTTAGTCAGCCACCAATTGTGCAAGTTCTCCCACTTAAAAAGATGAGAGAGGCTTGTAATTTTCATCATAGGTACACTTCAACTATGACAGACAAAATGAGAAAAAAAATCCAGAAAATCACATTGTAGGATTTTTTATGAATTTATTTGCAAATTATGGTGTGAGTGATACCATATGACACAACGTTACAGTGAAAGACTGAGATGGTATTGGGAATCTTTCAGCAACACATTTGTGTGAACATATTTCAGACAAAGCCTTGAGATGAAGTGAGACCAAATGTACTACTACTTCCGATGCCGACAGAGATGGCCGCCTCGCTTCGCGTTCCTAGGAAACTATGCAGTATTTTGTTTTTTTTCCGTGTTATTTATTACATTGGTACCCCAGGAAATCTTAGGTTTTATTACATACAGTCGGGAGGAACTTTTGGATATAAGAGCAACGTCAACTCACCATCATTACGACTAGGAATACGACTTTCCCGTTTTGCCTACCACCCGGGACAATGGATCCCAGCCAGGAAACCAATACAACGACACCGTAAAAGGGGCAGACGAAGCGGTCTTCTGGTCAGGCTCCGGAGACGGGCACATTGCGTACCGCTCCCGAGCATACTACTCGCCAATGTCCAGTCTCTTGACAACAAGGTTGATGAAATCCGAGCAAGGGTAGCATTCCAGAGAGACATCAGAGACTGTAACATTCTTTGCTTCATGGAAACATGGCTCACTCGAGACATGCTATCGGAGTCGGTACATCCACCTGGTTTCTTCACGCATCGCGCCGACAGAAACAAGCATCTTTCTGGTAAGAAAAGGAGCGGGGGGTATGCCTTATGATTAACGAGACGTGGTGTGATCATAACAACATACAGGAACTCAAGTGCTTTTGTTCACCTGACTTAGAATTCCTCACTATTAAATGTCGACCGCATTATCTACCAAGAGAATTCTCTTCGATTATAATCACAGCCGCATATATCCCCCCCCAAGCAGACACATCGATGGCCCTGAACAAACTTTATTTGACTCTGTCAACTGGAAACCACATATCCTGAGGCTGCATTCATTGTAGCTGGGAATTTTAACAAGGCTAATCTGAAAAAGAGGCTCCCTAAATTCTATCAGCATATTGATTGTGCTACCAGGGCTGGTAAAACCCTGGATCCCTGGTGAGGGTAGGTAACAACATCTCCACCCAGCTGATCCTCAACACTGGGGCCCCACAAGGGTGCATTCTGAGCCCTCTCCTGTACTCCCTGTTCACTCACGACTGCGTGGCCATGTACGCCTCCAACTCAATCATCAAGTTTGCAGACGACACTACAGTGGTAGGCTTGATTACCAACAACGACGAGATAGCCTACAGGGAGGAGGTGAGGGCCCTCGGAGTGTGGTGTCAGGAAAATAACCTCACACTCAACGTCAACAAAACAAAGGAGATGATCGTGGACTTCAGGAAACAGCAGAGGGAGCACCCCCCTATCGGACAGTAGTGGAGAAGGTAGAAAGTTTTAAGTTCCTTGGCATATACATCACTGACAAACTGAATTGGTCCACCCACACAGACAGCATGGTGAAGAAGGCGCAGCAGTGCCTCTTCAACCTCAGGAGGCTGAAGAAATTTGGCTTGTCACCAAAAGCACTCACAAACTTTTACAGACACACAATTGAGAGCATCCTGTCGGGCTGTAACACCGCCTGGTATGGGAACTGCTCCGTCCACAACCGCAAGGCTCTCCAGAGGGTAGTGAGGTCTGCACAACGCATCACTGGGGGCAAACTACCTGCCCTCCAGGACACCTACACCACCCGATGTCACAGGAAGGCCATAAAGATCATCAAGGACAACAACCACCCAAGCCACTGCCTGTTCACCCCGCTATCATCCAGAAGACGAGGTCAGTACAGGTGCATCAAAGCAGGGACCGAGAGACTGAAAAACAGCTTCTATCTCAAGGCCATCAGACTGTTAAACAGCCACCACTAACATTGAGTGGCTGCTGCCATACATGTAAAAAAATGTATCACTTGCCACTTTAAACAATGCCACTTAATATAATGTTTACATACCCTACATTGCACATCTCATATGTATATACAGTACTCAATACCATCTACTGCATCTTGCCTATGCCGTTCTGTACCATCACTCATTAATATATCTTTATGTACATATTCTTCATCCCTTTACACTTGTGTGTATAAGGTAGTTGTTGTGAAATTGTTAGGTTAGATTACTCGTTGGTTATTACTGCATTGTCGGGAACTAGAAGCACAAGCATTTCGCTACACTCGCATTAACATCTGCTAACCATGAGTATGTGACAAATAAAATTTGATTTGATTAGATGTTCATAGGTTTTCAGGTGAAGCTAGAAAATGTTGTATTTAGTAGCTGTGTCTGACACTGGGTAAGGGGTTAGCTGAGGGGTGGGGGGCAGGACAGGAATAGTAATGGAGGAGATTAAAAATGCATTGGTTTCTGTCTGATTCCTAAAGCTTCCCAGTTTGGTATTTTCACCGAGATCCAGCTCAGACATCATAAAGCAGGTGTAAATCACGATTTGATGTTAAATCGTGTCTGAGGCTACAGGTTGCACAAACTCATCCCCAATTTATGTTTTTCTCCCTGCAGCAATAATTGAATGAACAGAAGCACATTGAAATGCATTAGTTGGTTATTAAAAACGGAGATCAGTCTCTACAGTCTTGACTGGTCACATCTGTTCCTCCCCCATAAGACCATGCCATCTGATGATACTCTGAGTCCGGTGCTGGATAATCAGGCAAGGAAGGGGAGGGGTCGCTCTGCAGGTGGACAAACTGGATCCTTAATCTTCATGAGACTTCATCGTTCTTTTGTGATGAAGAAAAACACACAATCACTGGGGGTAGTATCTCTGATGTATCTAATGGGTTGTAACTTCAAAAGGAGATTCGCTTTTGATTCCTTTATGAGGGAAAGGCATTATGCCGGTGTAGTTTAGAGCTATTCGTATTGCACTGCCTCTCTTTCTCAATATGAGATGAATTATGTTTTTGTCCAAATGTATTGACAACAAAATGTTGTCTTTTACAAAAAGCTACATTCCTCGGCCCTTTCCCCAAGGCGAACGGAACAGCCGTTTTAGCTCCTTAGTTATATTTCTCCTCCCCTCTGAAGATATTGTCCGACTCATTTTAGTGCGGGCAGCGGAGCCTGTCCAGGCAACCTTTTCAAAAAGCTGACAGTGAGGCCGTCGATAACTATCGACATGTCAGGACACTGTCAGGAGAGAAGGGCTTTGAGCATCTAAACAAGCCTTCGACGCCCCCTGCCCAGGCCTTTTGTCTTGCTATAGCGCTGGGTCCATAACACAGGTCATTTTGAGTGTAACAGCATAGAGGGGCAGGGTGACTAAGTCTGGTGTAAACACTCCACTACTATGGATTTGAAGTGCAGGAGCTTTCTTACCTCTTAGACGACACAGTGAACCCCTACCTCTTTTTCTTTTATGAGGATTATATAGTCGGGTGAGAGTGTTGTATGTATGTGTGTGTGTGTGTATGTGTGCGTGTATGTGCGTAGAAAGTCTTCGTCACTGTCAATGTATCTGAGAGTCGTAGATAGCGACAGAATAACCTTTTGCGGTAGCATCATTAGTTACGTGGATCCCTTTCTTTAAAGAAATTGCAGTAGTCCTTCAAAAGTTTGTGTAGACAAGCAAACATTATTATGCCTGCTTGCAGATATCCCAGGAGAGCGAGAAACTGTTGACATTTGCGTTAATTAAAAACGTTGACGCCGTGTGCTTGTGTCTTTTTAACAACGCGTTGTTCTCTCATCCATTCCTCTACAAAAGTAATTAGATGTCGCACAACGCTGTGCTTTATG
This sequence comes from Oncorhynchus clarkii lewisi, assembly GCF_045791955.1. Lineage (NCBI taxonomy): Eukaryota > Metazoa > Chordata > Actinopteri > Salmoniformes > Salmonidae > Oncorhynchus > Oncorhynchus clarkii. Next base: position 29,854,382 of record NC_092161.1, read on the forward strand.
CAGACAAGGCATTATTAAAACCAGGATAATAGTATGTCGCTCATTCACCTGGATGTCCAGACACATGTACCAGCGTCTCAAACAGAGACTATATATACGGTGACCATATTAGGACATGTCCTGTTGAGGCTTAGGCTGTCCTGATATGGTTGGTTCATCCTCATTATCCTTGTCACGTCTCAGACAGTGGGTGTACTGTTGGTGAATGCTGAACTCCTCAAGGTTGCATACAACAGCTACAACTGTACCGATGCTTTGCATCTGCCTTTTTTTCCACTTCATTTTGTTACAGTATTTATTTGCCGGCTGTCACCTTCTTCCTTCTTGATGCCAGACGTGTCAGACATTATGTAAAAACTAGCTATAATAGAAAAAGCTGGAATAGGTTACTTGGGCTTTTTGAGTTTATACATTTTGCAATTAAATATTGACATTGTTATTGCTAAGCATTGTAATGTAGATTATTACCAGTAAGATAGATGTGGGTCCTACAGGAGTAGGATGCTGGCAGCAAATGTGCATCAACCCAAAAAATCTGTATTGTTTCCTACTTCAAAAACAAGCAGATGATTCAATCTATTACAATTTGCATATGCATACTCTTTGCCAAAACTGCACTGGCTCTCTTCAGACTCTGAGGATTTGGAGGGTTTTCAGTTGAAACCTTCTCTTTTCCACATTCAATTACTTGCAATAACCCAAAACAAAGGAAGTGTGATTTATGATATCACCATCTGCTGTAATTAATATCATTTTCTCTGTGTCAGACAGAGAGGAGGTGGTAGCCATCATGAGGCAGGTGTTTACAGTGTAAATCACAACTATCATTTCTACACCCCGATTGGCAGCACTCTGTGAGGACAGAGAAATATTGAGGAGGGAGTTTCAGAGGGCACTGAGCAATCAAGCACGACATTAAGGCGGATTCAGAGCCACTCCTCTATGCAATGAATCACCAATACGGTTACGGCTGCTGTTGAACTTGTACCAATACTACACCACTTGAATTAACACAGTAATGATGAAGGATGATGAGATATGAGAAGTAGGGTTGGGGTCAATTCCATAGCAAATACTTTAAATTCAGTTAATGAATTGAAAAACACTCGCTGGACATGATTTTGAATGTTTTTATCCACCAACAAAATGTCTATTAATTTCCCTAATTCGACAGATGGAAGTGAGCAGTGTAAATCTAATTTAGTTACTGATTTAACCTGAGAGTGGAGTTTGATAGGTTTACACAGAAAGTTCCCGAGAGCAGTCACTAAGAATAATTGGAATTAGTTTCGATCAGCAGCCAGCTTGTTAGCACTCCTTTTAAATTAAAACAAAGAACCTGTTGCGTTCTGTGAAGATGGTCTCATCCAACTTCTCACTGTTCCCAACTCTTGACATGTTTCCATAGAAACGAGTCATTACTTTCAAAAGTAAATTAAAACAATTCTCCCCAAGGACGCTAGAGAGAGCAGATGGACACTCTTTATCCCTGCTAAAGGTTTATTGAATAAAGCAAAATTGATAGAATCATGAACAGCCAAGTCAATTCAAGGATTCAATGTGCATTTGCATTTGACAGCACTGCTAAGGCTGACGCCATAGAGTATAAACCAAGGCTCAAGCTGACTTCAGTTGTTCACCGTCACATCACATCACACTGCTTATAAGATACACTTTATCAGTCCATACAGGATCGGAATTTTTGTCTTCTTTTCCAACCCTTCCCATATACACACACTGTGTTTTTGAAGGTAGTAGGCCGGTTTGAGCAGCTTGTGTTCGCGTCACATGAACACTCCAATCAATGGACCGGTTCTCTCCATTGATTTTCAGGGAAATAGTCATTATTTGTGGAATAAAACTTGCGTTAAACCGCAATCTTCCCTTTTGATTCAACTCAATTAGCTGACACTCTCTACCGGGTAATTACTATCTACTTTCCATTAGGAAATATTGGTATCATTTATGAACCGGAGAGCCAATACATCTCTCTGGATTATGGTGTCCATATTAGGACATGCTCAGTCTCAGCATATTGATTGAAGAGACAATATTACACGCCTTCCAAAATGTTACATACTTCAAAGCGTGTCCAGGTGTTGGGTTGATATCAGAGGTGTTATTGGCTGAAGCTGCATGTCTATGTCTTTACTCTCAGTGTCCTGAACATCGCTCTCATCTCATCGTCTCCACAGGTACCCGGCCTTTGAAGTTTGCTTACTCTATTAATATCCAATCTGGCAGGGGTGTCCCTTTGATTTTTTTTTCACCTCAGTGCTGCGAAATGTCACATTGAGGGCGAATGGAAAGCACCCAATACGTCCTCTGTATAGTTGTGTCAGTTGAAAATTGGCTGTTTTGAAATACTATGAGGCGAGACACCTACTGTCGTTGGCTCTTCCACCATTCAGTCTGAATGTGAACAGTAAGATAGAATTTCATTGGCTGTGTTTGAGCTACTGTGCTGAGACACCTATTGTGATTCACCCTGCCACCATAATGAAAAACGATTAAACTATTAATCTAAATGAGAATGCAAAACGTGTTGTCGGGATGGTCCATTGATGGTGTTTTAATCAATCAGGACTACCTGGCCTGTTGACTCCTTGCTGTCCCCAGTCCACCTGGCCGTGCTGCTGCTCCAGTTTCAACTGTTATGCCTGTGGCTATGGAACCCTGAGCTGTTCACCAGACGTGCTACCTTGTCCCGGACCGGCTGTTTTTGACGCTCTCTCTCTACCGCACCTGCGGTCTCTAACTGAATGATTGGCTATGAAAAGCCAACTGACATTTACTCCTGAGGTGCTGACCTGTTGCACCCTCTACAACCAATGTGATTATTATTATTTGACCCTGCTGGTTATCTATGAACCTTTGAACATCTTGGCCATGTACTGTTATAATCTTCACCCGGCACAGCCAGAAGAGGACTGGCCATCCCTCAGAGCCTGAATCCTCTCTAGGTTTCTTCCTAGGTTCCTGCCTTTCTAGGGAGTTTTTCCTAGCCACCGTGCTTCTACATCTGCATTGCTTGCTGTTTAGTGTTTTAGGCTGGATTTCTGTATAGCACTTTGTGACATCGGCTGATGTAAAAAGGGCTTTATAAATACATTTGATTTATTGATCACAGATGATAATGGCTCTTTACTTGAGTGCCAGATGTTGATTTAGTCCAGAGAAGAAGGGAATGTTATTGGAGGTAATGCCCTTTAAAACGAGGGGGATTTGACTTTGTCAAATGTTAATGATGCAATGTTAATCATGACCATCATCACTGCCCTTCACTTGAATAGAGAACAGAGTGACTTTAAACACAATGCAATTACTGAAGAACTATAACAAAAAGTTAATACAATGTTTGCTACTACAGTAATTACAATGTTATTACATGGGTATAAGCTCAACATTATGTAAAGCATTCCAACAACTTTATAGTTATCAGTAGGCTACAAAGGCAGGGCTGGGTGTAAATTAAAGTAATGACTACAACGTTGTAGTCTCTACTGTCTCTTATGCACTTTGACCTGCTTTGAAACTCCTTTTTGTTCCTCTGTCATTTCCTTACTCTGCTTTTGACCAAGCTCCGGTGAAACACAACCTCCATGTGTTCTGCACAGCATTTTGAGGAAAACGCCCCTCATGCATTTTTCACATGGCAAACTCCCCATTGATTCAGCTGCTGTTTAATCTCAGCAGTGGCAGCACGACATTTCTCCTGCATCAAAGTCACCGTGGCCATTCCCTCAGCTCAGGCCGTCACTTGGCATTTACTGTACGTGCTCCTCTGTCTCAACTGATCTGGGATCAGGCAGACAGGTGTTAATGTGCACCTCTGATCTATGTCCCTTCTGATCCTGGACCATCGACAGAAACACGTCTGCATTCATATGACATCTGGCACATGTATTTATTACATTGCCATAGTCTAAATATATCTCATAGACATACTAAATCAAATATGTTTTTTGGGGGGATGCCTTGGGTAAATGTTATCACTCCAGACTGATTTTTGTCTTTGAGTCTAGTGTAAGCGGTGGTTGGGTGCCAGCATAGAGGATTTGTTGAATTGTCTCTTCAACGGTGATCACCCTGGCCTTTCAGAACACTATGTGCTTATTCATTTCCCTGCTGCTGGATTCGAGGATGGTGGCAGATATGACCTGGACCAGATAACCCGAAATCCCCTCAGAGCTGGGGCTGTATGTGTCAAATCAAATCAAATGGTATTGGTCACATACACATATTTAGCAGATGTTATTGTGGGCGACGCGAAATGCCTGTGTTCCTATCTCCAACCGTGCGGTAGTATCTAAAAACGATTCACAAAACGATTCACAAAATGTAATCAAGAAATATAGAAATATTAGATTGAGCAATGTAGGAGTGGCATTGACTAAAATACAGTAGAATAGAATACAGTATATACATATGAGATGAGTAAAGCAGTATGTAAACATTATTTAAAAAACCTCTACAGGATCGGTGTCCCCCCCGCGGGACGGTTGAGCTAACGTAGGCTAATATGATTAGCATGAGGTTGTAAGTAACAAAAACGTTTCCCAGGACATAGACATATTTTACATGGACAGAAAGCTTAAATTCTTGATAATCTAACTGCACTGTCAAATTTACAGTAGCTATTACAGTGAAATAATACCATGCTACTGTTTGAGGAGATTGCAGTTATGAACTTGAAAATGTATCAATAAACCAGTTAGGCACATTTGGCAGACTTGATACAACATTTTGAACAGAAATACAATGGTTCATTGGATCAGTCTTTGGTAAACTTGGAAAACATACTGCTGCCCAAAATCGAAATTGCGCCTAACCTGGAATAGTACATTGCGGCTTTTCTCTGGCATTTCAAAGATGATGCGCCTTCTTCAACACACTGTCTGTGTTGGTGGACCATTTCAGATCATCAGTGATGTGTACGCCGAGGAACTTGAAGCTTTCCACCTTCTCCACTGCAGTCCTGTCGATGTGGATAGGGGCGTGATCTCTCTGCTGTGTTTACTTAATTGTGTATTCCTACACCCTCAGAAATAAGAATACTATTACTGCAGCCACTACACTAACTACTGCTACTACCACTACTCTAATAGTATTATGAAATACTAACTACTACTAGTAACTACTACTACTGCTAGTAACTACTGCTACTAACTACAATTACTACTACTACTTCTACTAACTACTGCTACTACTAACTATTACTGCTAATATTACTACTACTAACTACTAGTACTACTACTAACACTACTAACTAGTAACTACTAGTAGTATTAATTACTACCGCTACAAACTACAAGTACTACTAATACTACTACTAATAACTACCTATTAGTAGTAGTACTACTAATACTAAATACTGCAACTACTACTGCTACTCCTATTACTGCTATAGATACTACTACTGCTATTAACTATTAACTACTGCTACTAACAAATATTACTACTAGTACTACTACTAATACTAGTACAACTTCCTACTAGTACTACTGCTACTAACTAGTACCTACTACTACTACAACTAACTACTATGAGTACTACTACTACTGACTAGTAACTACTACTACTACTACCTGCTATGATTACTACTATTACTACTACTACTGCTACTTGTTCTACTAATAACTACTACTGCTACTAGTACTACTACTACTACTAACTGTCAAGAAAATAACCTCTCACTCAACGTCAACAAAACGAAGGAGATGATTGTAGACTTCAGGAAACAGGAGAGGGAGCACCCCCCTATTCACATCAACGGGACAGTAGTCGAGATGGTGGAAAGTTTTAAGTTCCTGAGCTTACACATCACAGACAAACTGAAATGGTCCACCCACACAGACAGCGTGAAGAAGGTGCAGCAGCGCCTCTTCAACTTCAGGAGGCTGAAGAAATTTGGCACCTAAAATTCTCACATACTTTTACAGATGCACAATCAAGAGCATCCTGTCAGGCTGTATCACTGCCTGGTACGGCAACTGCACTTCCCTCAACCGCAAGGCTCTCCAGAGGGTAGTGCGGTCTGAACAATGCATCACCGGGGGAAAACTACCTGCCCTCCAGGACACCTACACCACCCGATGTCACAGGAAGGCCAAAAAGATCATCAAGGACAACAACCACCTGAGCCACTGCATGTTTACCCCGGTATCATCCAGAAGGAGAGGTCAGTACAGGTACATCAAAGCTGGGACAGAGAGACTGAAAAACAGCTTCTATCTCAAGGCCATCAGACTGTTAAACAGCCATCAATAACATAGAGAGGCTGCTGTCAACATACAGACTCAAATCTCTGGCCACTTCAATAAATGGATTTAATAAAAAGGTATCACTCGTCACTTTAAATAATACCCTTTTAATAATGTTTACATATCCTACATTACTCATCTCATATGTATATACTGTATGTTATACCATCTATTGCATCTTGCCTATGCCGCACGTGTCATGTTCGTCATAACGATGAGTCCAAGGCACAGCGTGATCTGAATACATACTTCTTTAACAACACTTAAACAAAATAACAAAACAAACGTGAAGCTATGATAAACCGAGTGCTGACACAGGCAACTACACATTAACAATAACCCACACCATACCCAAGGAATATGGCTACCTAAATATGGTCCCCAATCAGAGACAACGATAAACAGCTGCCTCTGATTGGGAACCAATCTAGGCAACCATAGACGTATAAACACCTAGATATACAAAAACTCCTAGATATACAAAAACTCCTAGACATATAAAAACCCCTAGACATACAAAAACCAAAAACACCTAGACAATACAAAAACTACACAAACCACCCTCGTCACACCCTGACCTAAACAAAATAATAAAGAAAACAAAGATAACTAAGGTCAGGGCGTGACAGCACGGTCATCACACATCTCTATATTTACATGTACATATCCCCTTACATTGTGCATATAAGGTAGCCATTGTGAATTTGTTATGATTACTTGTTAGATACTACTACTACTACTAACAAGTGCTACTACTAACTACTACTAGCAATACTACTAGTATTACTAACTACTACTGCTACTACTAACTACTAACTATTACTACTACTGCCACTACTACTATAGTGCTGATACTTTGATTGCCAGTAATGGCATAATAATATATGCCATTTAGCAGACACTTTTATCCAAACGACTTCCACTCATGCGACAGCATTGCAAGCACCATACTCTACCAACTGAAGCCACACATGACCTCTGACCTCTTTCCCTTTCACTGGAATGAAACACACCTCTCAACTGGATTGACTTGTCCCAACCCTCTCCATGTATCTCAGCGACTGTGACTGCCTACAGCTTTGGTAATTGGGAAGTAGTTCATGATTCACATCCGTGAATATTTTATGAGAGACATTTGCTGGAGGACAAGTTTTTATTTGGTCATAATAACCCCCAAAAGGTTAAGCATTGGATCACGGTTGAGACATTAACATCCGTCTCCCTGCAACTAGGGAACCATACCTATACGTTAGGCTTTAATGACATCATTATATAAATTATACAACCATCATCTTTGCCCCTGCTCAATTTTCTGAATTAAAAAGGAGCAATGTAGCATAGAGGAGGCATGGATATTATCAGTGTTCAGAATTCTCCATGCTTCAATTTGTGTTTATAGATTTCAATCTTCACTGAATGATTTGGATGTACCTTATAACAGAGAGATGAATAAAAATAGATTGAGACATAAATAACTTACCACACTCCTTGTTTTGGAATAATGTTACACTTAAAACAATGCACTCGATTCACTAAGGAGATACCTGTAGTAAATTGCGATTCTCGGGTCAGGTTATTTGTGAGAGGTTCCAGTCAACACATTAATTACCCATTCTAATCAACATGTTTAAGATTCATATTTATTGTCAGAAAAGGAATTGTATATTTATAGTGCCTTTCCAATACACACTATCTAAGCATTTATTTTTCGAACAGGAAATGAATCTCTGATATCTGGACACATATGGTATATATTGCCTTTGGTAAATATTTGAGTGAGTAAATGTGATAACCATTCAAAGCATCATCATAAAACACAGCCATGAATGTTGTTACTGGTTGTCATGAAGGGTTAGATTTCTAGTAGTGAATACATTTTACATTTACATCTAGGTCATTTAGCAGAGGTTGTTATCCAGAGCGATTTAAAGTCAGTGCATTCAACTAAGCTTAGGTAAAACAACCACATGTCACAGGTCCTCAGGAACTTTGAATACCACTAGCCGAGAGTAGACGTAGATGACGATTAAGGCAGCCCCCTGCACCTCTCTGACTCAGAGGTTGGGTTAAATGCAGAAGACACATTTCAGTTGAATACATTCAGTTGGACAACTGACTAGGTATCCCCCTTTCCCATTACCCTTTCCGAGAGCAGAGGCCTTATATTCAGCTGAGAGCAGAGGTCTTATATTCAGTCTTGGAGGCTGAGGCTGTCCTAATATGGACACTAGCGCCAGTGTTTATGGCCAGATGGGAGAGAGCATGAGTGGGTGTGGACAGGAGGACATGTGTATTGTTTGTATATGGAGGGCTCAGGCTGCACTCCGGGGGATTAGTCCACAATGGAAATGTCCCAAACTTTATTCTCTGTTATCCTCAATGAAATAATAAACTAAACTTAACCACCTTCAGGTATGCTAGGTATTGAATGACATGCAGGGCAGTCAGGGTGGTTACCATTCACTAGCAGTGCTTTGACATAATACAAGAGAAGAGTGGAAAAGAGAAATGCTCTCGCGGACAAAAAAATCTGTGAATAGGAAAACAGCCTTGTTAGTAGGTACAGTAGGCCCTTGAAGCCCCTCGGGCCCTCGAAGCCCACCTGTCAAAAATAATAGACCTATGTTGGTTGAAATGGCAGTATTTTTAAAAAATGACATTCAATTTTTTGAAGTCGCCGAAACTGTTAACAAAGGATGACTCATTAAAAACTCTGTTTACAAAGTTGTACTTGACTGTAGATTAAATTAGATCAGATAGCGCGATGATCATTCCTTTGATCACTCTGGCATTTCAAAAGCCGTAAAAGAGAATAAGTGGGACACTTTTTGCATTTCCGTCTTCTGTAACCTTTTCCAACACCTCTCCAACATATTAGCTCAATACATGATACATTTCTGAAATCCTTACAATGTTTCCTAACCACACATTTGTTATTTTATTAAAATGATATCACTGAGTCAAAACTATATTTTCAGTTCACATTTGGTAGACTGGGATTAGGAAACATTAGGAAACATCTGAGGATTTCTGAAATGTATTTGTTAGGGGTTACAGAAGATGGAAATACAAAAAAAAATCCCACTTTCCCACTTCACCCAAATCCAGATAGCCGATGTTCTGAAAGAGCTGAAAAATCTAGACCCCTACATATCAGCTGGACTAGACAAGCTGGACCCTCTCTTTCTAAAATTATCTGACGCAATTGTTGCAACCCCTATTACTAGCCTGTTCAACCTCTCTTTCTAATCGTCTGAGACCCCTAAGATTGGAAAGCTGTCGCGGTCATCGCCCTCTTCAAAGAGGGAGACACTCTAGACCCAAACTGTTACAGACCTATATCTATCCTGCTCTGCCTTTCTAAAGTCTTCGAAAGCCAAGTTAACAAACAGATCACCAACCATTTCGAATTCTACCGTACGTTCTCTGCTATGCAATCTGGTTTCCGAGCTGGTCATGGGTGCACCTCGGTCACGCTCAAGGTCCTAAACAATATCATAACCGCCATCAATAAAAGACAGTACTGTGCAGCCGTCTTCATCGACCTGGCTAAGGCTTGCAACTCTGTCAATCACCGCATTCTTATCGGCAGACTCAATAGCCTTGGTCTCTCAAATGACTGCCTCGCCTGGTTCACCAACTACTTCTTAGATAGAGTTCAGTGTGTCAAATCAAAGGACCTGTTGTCCAGACCTCTGGCATTCTCTATGGGGGTGCCACAGGGTTCAATACTCGAGCCGACTCTTTTCTATGTATACATCAATGATGTTGCTCTTGCTGCTGGTGATTCTCTGATCCACCTCTATGCAGACGACACCATTCTGTATACTTCTGGCCCTTCTTTGGACACTGTGTTAACAAACCTCCAGACGAGCTTCAATGCCATACAATACTCCTTCCAACTGCTCTTAAATGCTAGTAAAACTAAATGCATGCTCTTTAACCGATCGCTGCCCGAATCCGCCTGCCCGACCAGCATCACTACTCTGGATGGTTCTGACTTAGAATATGTGGGCAACTACAAATACCTAGGTGTCTGGTTAGACTGTAAACTCTCCTTTCTGACTCACATTAAGCATCTCCAATCCAAAATTAAATCTAGAATCGGCATCCTATTTTGCAACAAAGCCTCCTTAACTCATGTCCTCGGGCAGCAGGGTAGCCTAGTGGTTAGAGCGTTGGACTAGTAACCGAAAGGTTGCAAGTTCATATCCCCGAGCTGACAAGGTACAAATTTGTCATTCTGCCCCTCAACTGGCAGCTAACCCACTGTTCCTAGGCTGTCATTGAAAATAAGATTTTTTTCTTAACTGACTTGCCTAGTTAAATAAAGGTAAAATGCTTTAACATACCCTTGTAAAACTGACTATCCTACTGATCCTTGACTTCAGCAATTTCATATAAAAAATAGACTCCCAACACTCTACTCAGCAAATTGGATGCAGTCTATGCCATCCATTTTGTCACCAAAGCCCCATATACTACCCACCACTGCGACCTGGATACCCTCGTTGGCTGGATGCCCTCATCGCCAAAAGCCACTGGCTCCAGGTCATCTATAAGTCTTTGCTAGGTAAAGACCCACCTTATTTCAGCTCACTGGTCACCATAGCGACACCCACTTGTAGCACGTGCTCCAGCAGGTATATTTCACCGATCACCCCCAAAGCCAACTCCTCATTTGGCAGCCTTTCCTTCCAGTTCTTGGAAGGAACGAATTGCAAAAATCACTGGAGCTGGAGACTTATATCTCCCTCACTAACTTTAAGCATCAGCTGTCAGAGCGGCTTACCGATCACTGCACCTGCACACAGCCCATCTGTAAATAGCACACCCGACAATGTCATCCCCATATTGTTATTTATTTTTGCTCTTTTGCACCCCAGTATCTCTACTTGCACATCATCATCTGCACACCTATCACTCCAGTGTTAATGCTAAATTGTAATTATTTCTATTTTGTTATTGACTGTACGTTTGTTTATCCCAAATCTGTGTTGTTTTAGTCGCAATGCTTTGCTTTATCTTGGCGAGGTCGCAGTTGTAAATGAGAACTTGTTCTCAACTAGCCTACCTGGTTAAATAAAGGTGAAATAAATAAATATAAAACATCAATGAACTTATGTGATTTGGATGATGTGTTTTCTCTGCAAGGGATTAGTAACAATAGTTTAGATTTTCTCGTCAGACCAGGGCTTCAGAATTAAGATATCCCAGTTTATATGATGTCCAAATCTTTCCAAATTCACCCTATTGTATGTGACAAAAGAATGCCAGTTGGAATTCAGTTTGATAAATATTCAATTTCTTTGACCACTGAATCATGTTTGTACAGCTCTCATGAGACAAACCGAGGAACCAAATTAGCATGACTGATTTCCATATCAAATGCTGTCTCACTTCCACTGTGATGTGAAGGATTTGGGTGGGGTTGGGCAACAGGAAACAGGAAACAACCTAGCATGCTGTCAGTGTTGTTGTTGTTTTACTTAACAGGACTGACACTGGGGAAATTGTTGGTGACGTCATTACCGGAAACACATGAGTACCCTGGCTCTCTCCACAAACTCAAGGTTTGTTATTAAACATAGGTAAGAACATCCCAAACTTTGCTTTTGTGGAACCACACAACAGCCACAGGGCTTGTGCTTTAGAAGTTTTGGGTGTTGTTCTCTCCCTGGATACTGAATCACAGCGCTCCATAGCCCTGCTAAATTCTACCATCACATTGTCAGCTATTGATTCCCGCCTTGACGGCTCAGTGGGATTATATGTGCTTATTTGTTCAGCACGTGGTAATAATATATTTTTCCTGTTTCTTCCTTTCATGCTGTTTATGCCGTTGTGTAAAACAGTAGGACGGTCTCAGTGAGCTCAGAGGTAGTAATAATAATGCAGATAGATCTTTGTGTTTTTTTTATAATGGATCTGGGATCGGTTAATGCGTTTGCGGACAAGATATGTGCAAAATCAGCAAAGAGAAAATGTGAACGTTGTGTACGTTTCCCTGGAATGATAATTCTCAAAAAGGCCTTAATAGACCTTGCTCCAAAGACAGTAGGGGGTCATGGTTCATAGTTCATAGAGAGGTTAGTCAAACGCCTGGGTTCATTGGTTCATGGAGAGCGAGTATCCCAAGGGACTACCGTCTTTCTATGAAACCCCACAAACTGGTTAGATGTTAATGCAATAGAGTAAAGTAATAATGAGAGTGGGATGTGAGCGTAATAGAGTAAACTGGTACGTTTTTTTATGTCTACTCAATAGACTATGGATTGAAGTAGACTCAACAGAGTCGAGTGGGAGATGAGTGGGAGATGATGGATCCCTCTCCCCATTATATATGACTTCATCATGGCCAGGGTTGGGGAGTAACAGATTACATTGATCATTGTTACAGTATCTATCTACATAGCACATTGATGTGAATCACACAGTTGCTGTCTCATTTAGTTATTTGGGTCTCACGGATTGTGGTTGTTGTATATGGCTGTTCACAAATGTATATGAGCAATTCCATATTTAGGTCAACCTGAGCATGAAAAAAACAGAATAGCTTATTTCCTAATTAAACTACTGTCATAGTTAAATTGAATGTAGGTATTTTGAAGTAAAGACTACATTTGGCCGTTATATTTGCTAAATTGAATGTTATTGTTACTACAAATAGGATACAAAGTTTTCAGTCAACCAGATTTCCTAGCTTTTGGCAATAGCATACAGAACTTGTTTTGGTACTCACATCTGTCCCCCTGTCGGAATGTTAATGAATCAATATCAAACACGTTTTTGTCCAGTGAGTGCTAGTTTAGAATTCTTCAGTCTAGTGCAGATGGAACGCTGATTTGGGCAGGCAATGTCACATCCGTAATGTTTTTTGAGGAAAGGTTGTTAATGTGGACGTGTTTCGAGTATGATTGTATGCAAACTTTCTGTGCATATCTAACTTTCATCAAGGGCTTAGGTGATGTGTAATTGATTTCCTTCCTCTCCTGGTCAGTACTCGTCCTAAGTGTAACGGATGTGACCGTTACGGACGCTTTATAATATGATCAATGACTCACTAGTCAGCAACACTGCAAAACGCGATCATGATAAAATGCTCATGCCCTTCCTACTGCTTCCAACTTGTGTTTATGTTAGCAAACAAGCTAGCTGGCAATCTTTATCTGTGTGTGTGATCAATTTCGGGTGTACTCACATTCTCATATGAACTGCAATCATGAGTGGTCCTCTCATATGTATATACTGTACTCAATACCATCTACTGTATCTTGCCTATGCCGCTCTGTACCATCACTCATTCATATATCTTTATGTACATATTCTTTATCCCCTTACACTTGTGTATATAAGGTAGTAGTTTTGGAATTGTTAGCTAGATTACTTGTTGGTTATTACTGCATTGTCGGAACTAGAAGCACAAGCATTTCGCTACACTTGCATTAACATCTGCTAACCATGTGTATGTGACAAATCAAATTTGATTTGATTTAACTGGAGCTTTACATGGCATAATAACAGTCTTAAATCCATAAACATAATTAAGGTCTTAAATTCGTAAACATAATTCAGATCTTAAATAAATAAATAATAAACTTGTACTGTTCATGCTGAGTTTGTTTACTTCCCTGAGTAAGTACTCGTACCCCCCAGTGACTATATTGGTCTGTGTTGTCTGCCCTGCTCATGCTTGTGAACTGCACCTGAGGTGATTTACCATCTGACAAGAAATGTCTACGAAAGTGCAAACCCGTGCCACTGGTAGGTTATAATTCAATGAAACTAATTTTGTTCAACCATTTTACGTAACAAAAGTGAAGAAGTTTAACCCTTCATAGGAAAGACATCAACATAATGACATACATGTATGTCAAGATATAGTAGGCATGATAATGGATGAGTGAGGAATGAGTCCATCTAGCTCAAATAAAAAAGGGAATGAAATTGGTGTATCAATCCCTGACTCTAAGGTTAGAGGTAAACACAGTCTACAAAACATTAAGAACACCGACTCTTACTATGACATATACAGTGCCTTGCGAAAGTATTCGGCCCCCTTGAACTTTGCGACCTTTGCCACATTTCAGGCTTCAAACATAAAGATATAAAACTGTATTTTTTGTGAAGAATCAACAACAAGTGGGACACAATCATGAAGTGGAACGACATTTATTGGATATTTCAAACTTTTTTAACAAATCAAAAACTGAAAAATTGGGCGTGCAAAATTATTCAGCCCCCTTAGGTTAATACTTTGTAGCGCCACCTTTTGCTGCGATTACAGCTGTAAGTCGCTTGGGGTATGTCTCTATCAGTTTTGCACATCGAGAGACTGAAATTTTTTCCAATTCCTCCTTGCAAAACAGCTCGAGCTCAGTGAGGTTGGATGGAGAGCATTTGTGAACAGCAGTTTTCAGTTCTTTCCACAGATTCTCGATTGGATTCAGGTCTGGACTTTGACTTGGCCATTCTAACACCTGGATATGTTTATTTTTGAACCATTCCATTGTAGATTTTGCTTTATGTTTTGGATCATTGTCTTGTTGGAAGACAAATCTCCGTCCCAGTCTCAGGTCTTTTGCAGACTCCATCAGGTTTTCTTCCAGAATGGTCCTGTATTTGGCTCCATCCATCTTCCCATCAATTTTAACCATCTTCCCTGTCCCTGCTGAAGAAAAGCAGGCCCAAACCATGATGCTGCCACAACCATGTTTGACAGCGGGGATGGTGTGTTCAGGGTGATGAGCTGTGTTGCTTTTACGCCAAACATAACGTTTTGCATTGTTGCCAAAAAGTTCAATTTTGGTTTCATCTGACCAGAGCACCTTCTTCCACATGTTTGGTGTGTCTCCCAGGTGGCTTGTGGCAAACTTTAAACAACACTTTTTATGGATATCTTTAAGAAATGGCTTTCTTCTTGCCACTCTTCCATAAAGGCCAGATTTGTGCAATATACGACTGATTGTTGTCCTATGGACAGAGTCTCCCACCTCAGCTGTAGATCTCTGCAGTTCATCCAGAGTGATCATGGGCCTCCTGGCTGCATCTCTGATCAGTCTTCTCCTTGTATGAGCTGAAAGTTTAGAGGGACGGCCAGGTCTTGGTAGATTTGCAGTGGTCTGATACTCCTTCCATTTCAATATTATTGCTTGCACAGTGCTCCTTGGGATGTTTAAAGCTTGGGAAATATTTTTGTATCCAAATCCGGCTTTAAACTTCTTCACAACAGTATATCGGATCTGCCTGGTGTGTTCCTTGTTCTTCATGATGCTCTCTGCGCTTTTAACGGACCTCTGAGACTATCACAGTGCAGGTGCATTTATACGGAGACTTGATTACACACAGGTGGATTGTATTTATCATCATTAGTCATTTAGGTCAACATTGGATCATTCAGAGATCCTCACTGAACTTCTGGAGAGAGTTTGCTGCACTGAAAGTAAAGGGGCTGAATAATTTTGCACGCCCAATTTTTAAGTTTTTGATTTGTTAAAAAAGTTTGAAATATCCAATAAATGTCGTTCCACTTCATGATTGTGTCCCACTTGTTGTTGATTCTTCACAAAAAAATACAGTTTTATATCTTTATGTTTGAAGCCTGAAATGTGGCAAAAGGTCGCAAAGTTCAAGGGGGCCGAATACTTTCGCAAGGCACTGTATTGACCAGGTGAAAGCCATGATCCCTTATTGATGTCACTTGTTAAATCCACTTAATTAGGGTGCTACTTAATTAGGAAGGTGTTCCTAATTTTTTGTATACTCAGTGTACAGTGCCTTTGGAAAGTATTCAGACCCCTTGACTTTTACAAATTGTGTTACTTTACAGCCTTATTCTTAAATGGAAGAAGTTTGGAACCACCAAGACTCTCCCTAGAGCTGGCCGCCCAGCCAAACTGAACAATCGGGGGAGAAGGGCCTTGGTCCGGGAGGTGACCAAGACCCCGATGGTCACTCTGACAGAGCTCTAGAAAGAGAGATCAGGGTCCAGAGTAACGCCGAGGTCCTTCACAGTTTTTATTTAAGGCGACTGTACAACAGTCAAGATTAATTGTCAGATCCAACAGAAGATCTCCTTGTTTCTTGGGACATAGAACTAGCTTCTCTGTTTTGTCTGAGTTTAAAACGAAAACATTTGCCGCCATCTACTGACACACAGGCTTCCAGGGAGGTGTCTTCACCATGTTTCATCGAAAAGTACAGCTGTGTATCGTCCGTATAGCAGTGAAAGTTAACATTATGTTTCCAAATGACATCACCAAGAGGTAAAATATATAGTGAAAACAATAGTGGTCCTAAAACAGAACCTTGAGGAACACCAACATTTACAGTTGATTTGTCAGAGAACAAACCATCCACAGAGACAACCTGATATCTTTCCGACAGATAAGATCTAAACCAGGCCAGAACTTGTCCGTGTAGACCAATTTGGGTTTCCAATCTCTCCAAAAGAATGTGGTGATCAATGGTATCAAAAGCAGCACTAAGGTCTGGGAGCACGAGAACAGATGCAGAGCCTTGATCTGACTCAATTAAAAGGTCATTTGCCACCTTCATGAGTGCAGTCTCAGTGCTATGATGGGGTATAAAACTAGACTGAAGCCTTTCGTATACATTGTTTGTCTTCAGGAAGGCAGTGAGTTCCTGCACAACAGCCTTTTCAATTATTTTTGAGTGGAATAGGAGATTCGGTATAGGCCAATTATTATTTTAAAAAATTCTATGCAAGGCTTAGCTTTTTCAAGAGGCTTTATTACTGCCACTTTTAGTGAGTTTGGTACACATCCGGTGGATAAGGAGCTGTTTATCATGTTCGACATAGGAGGGTCAAGTACAGGAAACAGCTCTTTCAGTAGCTTAGTTGGAATAGGGTCCAGTATGCAGCTTGAAGTTTTAGAGGCCATGATTATTTTCATCAATGTGTCAAGAGATATAGTATTAAAAAACGTGAGTGTCTCCCTTCATTCTAGGTCCTGGCAGTGTTGTGCAGACTCAGGACAACTGAAATTTGGAGAAATACGCAGATTTATGGAGGAGTCTGAAAATATCCTTTCTAATGATCATGATCTTTTCATCAAAGAAGTTCAGGAATTTATCACTGCTGAAGTGAATGCCATCCTCTCTTGGGGAATGCTGCTTTTTAGTTAGCTTTGCGACAGTATCAAAAATACATTTTCTTATTCACCTCAATTAAGTTGGAAAAATAGGATGATCGAGCAGCAGTGAGGGCTCTTCGATACTGCACGGTACTGTCTTTCCAAGCTAGTCGGAAGACTTCCAGTATGATGTAGCGCCATTTCTGTTCCAATTTTCTCAAAGCTTGCTTCAGGGTTCGGGTATTTTATGTATACCAGGGAGCTGGTTTCTTATGACAAATGTTTTTTGTTTTTAGGGGTGCGACTGCATCTAGGGTATTACGCAAGTTTAAATTTAGTTCCTCAGTTAGGTGGTTAACCAATTTTTGTACTCTGACGTCCTTGGGTAGGTTGAGGGAGTCTAGAAGGGCATCTAGGAATCTTTGGGTTGTCCGAGAATTTATAGCACAGCATTTGATGATCCTTGCTTAGGGTCTGAGCAGATTATTTGTTGTGATTGCAAACTTAATAAAATGGTGGTCCGATAGTCCAGGATTATGAGGAAAAACATTAAGATCCACAATATTTATTCCACAGGACAAAACTAGGACCAGAGTATGACTGTGGCAGTGAGCAGGTCCAGAGACATGTTGGATAAAACCCACTGATTCGATGATGGCTCCGAAAACCTTTTGGAGTGGGTCTGTGGACTTGTCCATGTGAATATTAAAGTCGCCAAAAATTATAATATCTGCCATGCCTACAAGGTCCGATAGGAATTCAGGTAACTCGGTGAGGAATGCTGTATATGGCCAGGAGGCCTGTAAATCGTAGCTATAAAAAGTGATCGAGTAGGTTCAGTAGATTTCATGACTAGAAGCTCAAAAGATGAAAACGCAGTCATTTTTTTGTGTAAATTGAAATTTGCTATTGTAAATGTTAGCATCACCTCCGCCTTTGCGAGATGTGTGGGGGTTATGGTCACTAGTGTAACCAGGAGAAGAGGCCTCATTTAACACAGTAAATTCATCAGGCTTAAGCCATGTTTCAGTCAGGCCAATCACATCAAGATTATGATCAGTGATTAGTTCATTGACTATAACTGCCTTGGAAGTGAGGGATCTAACATTAAGTAGCCCTATGTTGAGATGTGAGATTTCACAATCTCTTTCAATAATGACAGGAATGGAGGAGGTCTTTATTCTAGTGAGATTGCTAAAGTGAACACTGCCATGTTTAGTTTCACCCAACCTAGACTGAGGCACAGACACGGTCTCAATGGGGATAGCTGAGCTGACTACACTGACTGTGCTAGTGGAAGACTCTACTAAGCTGGCAGGCTGGCTAACAGCCTGCTGCCTGGCCTGCACCCTATCTCATTGTGGAGTTAGATGAGTTAGAGCCCTGTCTATGTTCATAGATAAGATGAGCGCATCCCTCCAGCTAGGATGGAGTCTGTCACTCCTCAGCAGTCCCAGAAAGAGGGCCAATTATCTAAAACTTTTTTTTTCTGCCCCTCTTTTGGGAGGGGCAGAAAACAGTTTTCAACCAGCAATTGAGTTGTGAGACTCTGCTGTAGAGCTCATCACTCCCCCTAACTGGGAGGGGGCCAGATGACAATTACTCGATGCCGATACTTCTTTCTAGCTGATGTACACGCTGAAGCTATGTTGCGATTGGTGACCTTTGACTGTTACATCCTAACATCGACGTGGATAACAATATCCCTATACTCTCTACACTCGCCAGTTTTAGCCTTAGCCAGCACCATCTTCAAATTAGCCTTAATGTTGTTAGCCTTGCTCCCTAGTAAACAGTGTATGATCGCTGGATGATTCTTTTTAAGTGTAACACTGCTAGTAATGGAGTCGCCAATGACTAGGGTTTTCAATTTGTCAGCGCTAATGGTGGGAGGCTTCGACGTCTCAGACCCCATTACGGGTGGAGCAGAAACCAGAGAAGGCTTGGCCTCTGACTCCGACTCGTTGCTTAATGGGGAGAACCGGTTGAAGGTTTCTGTTGGCTGAATGAGCGACACCGGTTGAGAGTTCCTACAGCATTTCCTTCCAGAAGGCATGAGAAAATTGTCCAGCTGCGGAGACTGTGCGAGGGAATTTATACTACTATCTGTACTCATTGGTGGCACAGACGCTGTTTCATCCTTTCCTACACTTAAATTGCCCTTGCCTAACGATTGCATCTGAAGTTGGGCTTGCAGCACGGCTATCCTCACCATAAGGCGATCGTTCTCCTGTATACTACGAGAACAGCGACTGCAATTAGAAGGCATAATATTAATGTTACTACTTAGCTTCGGCTAGTGGAGGTCCTGTAGAACCATGTCCAGATAAAGCGGCCAGGGTGAAAAAGTTTAATTTAAAAAGTTGAGAGAGAGAAAAAATATAAATATAAAATGGTAATTAAAAAGTAAAAAACGTAAAGTTGACAGGTAGCAAAGTAACGTTAGCAACAAACCACACAGCAGCATGTAAACAAGTCCACAAATTGTGACCGGAAATGAAGATTTTCAGTGTTGTTAAGGTTAGGGTTAGGTTTAAAAACAGATTTGTGGCTGTGCCAGCTAATGTCCACTCTGCAGAGCTGCGTCCAGAACAAGATTCATGACAAAAAAACGCTAACCTGCGCCTCTTAAGGGGAAAGTAATCTAAAAGTACCTGAAAGTAATCAGATTTTGCAACTGAGTTTGGGTAATCCAACAGTTTCTGATTACAATTTTAGACAGGTAACTAGTAACGGTAATGGATTACATTTAGAAAGTAACCTACCCAACCCTGACTCATGGCCTTATTGTGTTGATGGCTTATTTATCCTAAGCCATGGTGGAACACCAGTGTCAATATTAATCTGTCTATTGGCAGTTCGGTTAGCTCAGAAATGCTCAGCCTCTGTCGGCAAAACTCTGCTGCTCATTTTACTCAAGAACCTTTGAGACGTCAGGAAGAAGTAAGCGGAAACAAAAACGTTATACATGCCCTCCTGAGATTGAAACAAATCCTGCGGAGGATATCCTAATATGTACACCATATATATGTAGCAACTAGCACCATGTATTTGCTAATTTATCCTTCAGTATCTGCAGAAGAGCCTACAACTAGTCCAAGCCAACAACACAATTGAAAATGTATTCCTCCTACAAAATCATTTCTCATTTGGTTTTCTAATCGCATCATCAGCATTATTTCATAGAACCTCCCTGCCTGCGTAAATTTCGCATATCTAACTCTGCCAATGAGTGCATATTTTGCTGTGGGAAGGTCTGTGGGTGGTTATTGAGTGAAATTGCAAAATAGCCTAGAACTATTGCAGAAGAGCCTAGAGCAATTCCAAATGTATTCCTCCTACAAAATCACATTTCTCACATGGTTTTGTGATAGCATCATTATTTCATAGATTCACCCTCTTTGCATATCTAGCAAATCTACCTCAAAATGTATGAAGACACAGTGTACTGTTGGCTAATTAGTTATTGCGTGGTATTGCAGGGACTGGACCTGCCATTGATTGCCGATCCTCTCCCTGGGGTGCAGTGGGTGGAATAGAGTAGAACGTGGGGGGGGGGGGGGGGGGGGGGGGGGCAGGTGAAAGGAAGAAGCCTTTCTATGTCCTGAGTTCACCTAAAGGCTAGCCAACCTCAAGCCTCTACAAAAGCTTCCCATCACCACTGAGACCACAGGGAGAAGTC
The DNA here is from genome assembly GCF_045791955.1 of Oncorhynchus clarkii lewisi. Classification (NCBI taxonomy): domain Eukaryota; kingdom Metazoa; phylum Chordata; class Actinopteri; order Salmoniformes; family Salmonidae; genus Oncorhynchus; species Oncorhynchus clarkii. The sequence continues at coordinate 29,875,423 of NC_092161.1, forward strand.
AATCAGCCTATTCAGTACGTGGGCCTTGCTAGCCTGGTAGCTAAATCACATACACATATGGCTAATGTATACCAGGCTAGTCATGGTGTCAGAAAAACAATGGGGATGGTCGCCACCACGTAGTAAACAAAAAAGGTAGAAAAATGATTTGTGGTTCTTACTTTTCCCATCAAGGCAGTCCTGAAGAAAAAAGAAAAAATATTCCTAAAGTCATGCTAATTTTTCAGCCCAATTACGGTCAAGTGTAGGTGGACTGTTTACTTTGAATTTCTGTTATATGAACAATGAAGCACTTAGACCAGAACGAGGATAGTGGAGTTTTACTGTTGTTTGTTGTGACTTGTTTTCATGTCTAGGGGACTACCCATGGGGACATGACTCACTGCTGTGTTTTTAATTGCACTCATCCTCTCTGTTAAACTTTAATCGCTTCAGTGTGAAGCTCTTTGTACTAATGTATTACTTCCTCCCCTGTCCAGGTGTCGGATTCAAAGACATGCTAATACATCCTGCTGTGGATAAAAAATTCAACTTTGGGAAACTCTCTTCCAAGTTATGAAATAATTTGCATTCTTAAATGACACTGCTAACCTTCTACTCTTAGATGACAGTGAGGCTTTACATGGTTTAGATTAATGTTAGAGAATTACAGGGAGATTACAAACACACACTCTGGGCTAGCACCATGGTGTAGCCAGAGGACAGCTATTTCCCTTCCTTCACTGGCTACAGTGATTGTAATACAAAACCTAGGAGGCTCGTAGGCCTTACCCCTTTCCCTAGGTAATTATTACCACTTCAGGAGGACGTCCTCCATCCAATCAAAGCTTTTGCAATTTGAACTGACATGTTGTCCATCCAATCATAGGATTAGGATCAGAGAACAAACAATATATTAGGGTTGTGCCACAGAGCATTATGGGGGTTCTATGTGTTGAGAAGGTTGGTGAGTTTGGACATATTGGATAGAGATTGAGAGTGAAGAGAGATAGTTGAGCATTTTTGGCCCAGCGTCGTCCTGGTTAGGTTTTGGACGGTGTTCTTAACTGGCTTGCCAAGTTAAATAAAGGTTCAATCAAAATATATAAAAAATTAAGAAGAAACATGTTCAAAGCAGCTTATTGGCAAGAGTTGGATTTTACTTAGGGGCACGTTGAGAGGGAAAGTTCAGCTAACAAGAGCAACTACAAGGAGCTTTCAGAGGTAATTGCACGTTATGATGCTTTACTTGCTGAGCATATGGACGTTTCTACTGTCTACTCTGGGATGTCGAAATCAGTTCAGAATGATTTGATCGCTTCCATCACATCATCCATTAAAAGTGAGATTGAAACAGTGTTTGGGATCATTGTCATGCTGAAAGACCCAGCCACGTTTCATCTTCAATGCCCTTGCTGATGGAAGGCTTTGTTACTTTGGTCCCAGCTCTCTGCAGGTCATTCACTAGGTCCCCCCGTGTGGTTCTGGGATTTTTGCTCACCGTGCTTGTGATCATTTTGACCCCACGGGGTGAGATCTTGCGTGGAGCCCCAGATCGAGGGAGATTATCAGTGGTCTTGTATGTCTTCCATTTCCTAATAATTGCTCCCACAGTTGATTTCTTCAAACCAAGCTGCTTACCTATTGCAGATTCAGTCTTCCCAGCCTGGTGCAGGTCTACAATTTTGATTCTGCTGTCCTTTGACAGCTGTTTGGTCTTGGCCATAGTGGAGTTTGGAGTGTGACTGTTTGAGGTTGTGGACAGGTGTCTTTTATACTGATAACAAGTTCAAACATGTGCCATTAATACAGGTAACGAGTGGAGGACAGAGGAGCCTCTTAAAGAAGAAGTTACAGGTCTGTGAGAGCCAGAAATCTTGCTTGTTTGTAGGTGACCAAATACTTATTTTCCACCATAATTTGCAAATAAATTCATTAAAAATCCTACAATGTGATTTTCTGGATTTTTTTTCTCATTGTGTCTGTCATAGGTGAAGTGTACCTATGATGAAAATTACAGGCCTCTCTCATCTTTTTAAGTGGGAGAACTTGCACAATTGGTGGCTGACTAAATACTTTTTTGCCCCACTGTATGTATTTATAGTCCATTTGTTCGTCAGGAGAACATGTGAATGTGATCAAATTTGTCTTATATGCAAACTTGGGCTGGCTAGGCTGCCTAGACCATTTAATTCCAAAATTATTAACTGGAATGAATCAATCAACATAATAGTGATGACATAGACTGTGCGTACATGTTTAATTAGGCCTACAGTTGCATAGGCCTGCACTATGCAAACATGCATAAAGCAAGCTCAGCCCTGTGAGTTCTATTGTCCATTAGTTGTTGTCTTTGTGTCTGGGTAGAGGAAACCCCCCTGTTAGCCTAGTCTAAATATAAATCATATGAACAAGTATAAGGTAGCTGCAGTTTGACAGGGTTTTCATCCTCCCAAGGCCCAGGAGTTTTTTCCAGGAGTTTTTTTTTAAACAATATGACCTGATTAGGAAAAACTGGTCCCATCATAGCCCTTATAAAACCTTTTCACAACAGATTAATCACTGTCATACCCTATAGAGTCTGGAGTTTTCCTGGTTAGGTTACCAGATAAGGAAAAACTCCTGACCCCAGGGGGAACAAATTGCCCCACCACTCTGGGCCTCATGATGCCACCACTCTGCTCGCAGTTGTTAGTTATCGTCAAGCATATGGATGATCAGGGCTTTATTCAGGAACATTTCTTGGGCTACTTTGATGTGTCAAGTGGATGAGATGTACAATCTGTGTTTGACTTTGTGAATTCTGAGATGTCTTCAGTTTAACTTCACGGAGAAACTTTGTTGCCCAAACCTATGGTGCCGCTGATGTAATGGAATGTATCTGCTATTTGTATTTCCAGCTAAGTCCCCTCCTGTTCCCTGATCAAGAGGTGATGACCAGTCCACTCCACTACCATTGTCAACTCTCTCCTGACATGAACTGAAGAAACGTCTCATGTTCCCTCTCATCCACTGGCACATTGAATGTTTCCTCTCCAAGCACTGTGAGTAGACCTGTCAAATTTCTATGTGGAGTCAATCACGTACACAAACACAATCACGTTATTACACAACAATAATGGACTAACTCGTTCTTAGCTCTTTTGTCTAACTGTGTAGTGTGTTGTGTTATTGTTTTTTGTCTTCCTAGTTAAACCCTGTCCTGCCCTCAGTGGAAGAGTTAAGCTCTTCTCCAACACCATCTATCCATGATGAGCCTAGCTGTCCTGCATTGAAGCCTATGAACACATCAACCCCTGTCCTGCACTGAACTCAAGCCTCATACCCTTCAATCACTGCTGTGATCCCTTCCCAACACTGTAAGTAGCCTTCTCATTCCCCATAATATTGTACTATAATTGTCTATATTAGGTTAAAATAATAGTCTTTCACGATTTTTGAAACACGCTTTGTCGTCTCCGTTGACGTGCCTTTACAGTTGGTCTCCCATCCTCCTCCATTTTTCAAGTCACCAGCCTCCACTGACACACGCTCACAAACAGGGTTACCTTGATGGAGACGTCGCCAGGTGAGTGTTTAAGAGTAGCAGGAAAACACAGCAGGACCTCTTCATGGTTGGAAACCTTTTGATTTTACTCAATAAAATAAAAAAAATGCTTTAAATATCTTTAATGCTATGTGGATACACAACATGCACATGCATGCGCGCACACACACACTATTGGATCTGTTATTTATTCAGCTCAGGCGAGCCTGATAGGATCACACTGGGGTCTCTTGCTCATGATTTCCCCATGCTATCCCCCCGCTCGGTTATCTGGCTCTGAAGTCGACAGGTCGTCTCAAATGTCATAATCCCGCTGTTTGCATGCGCAAGCATGTCCCTAGCCAAGCAAGAGCGGGCCGCTGCGTGCGAGAATCAATTGATTGTTCGCGAGTCAGTCACAAACCAATTTAGGATCAGATCTCTCTCCAGTAGAGTGTGCTGCTTTGATGCTTGGAAATGGCATGATTAAAGTGGCCATAGAGGTGTACTGTAACATGGGAAATTAAGGATTTGATTGAATGAGAGGCACTACTGGTCTAACACATGGAAATGTGGAACACAACAACGTTTGGACAAGGGAACTGAAACATTTTGCCTTATGCTGTTTATTCATGCACAATGTACAAATATTTTGTTCTATATCCTGGTCACACAGATGGTAATACAGTGCTGATAATAATTCCAAAATCAATTATTTGTTACTAACAATAGATCTCATTGAAGGGATCTGAGCTGTTTATTCTCTTTTGGCCAGAGGTTTTATGTTATTATCTGTAAATCCTGGTAAGCCACAAGGACAAGACTGAAAATGTATAGGCGAGACTGTGCTGTTACTTCCGTCACTGTGTGGTAAAAACATGATGTGTTTAACCTTGAGAGCTGAATATGCTCTGCGCACAATCTGTTATTATGCTTCTACACCTTTGCTTTGGGCACAAAAGACTGTTAGTCAGTACAGTCAATCAATACCGTGACCAATTCCTCCCAGCTTTCTCTAATTTCTCTCATTCTATGGCCGTTTAACTAATCACTTAATGGTACAGTAAATGTAAGCGATAGTATACAGGTCCAGAAGGGTAAGTAATTGCTTAGGGTCAAAGAAAAGCTATTATTTGAAAAATACAACAATATGCTTTGTGTTTCCTCTTGACAATAATTGGAAAGGTCATTGTTCATTCCTGTTCCTGTTTTGCGTATGGTGGATCAGCAAAGTGAGCAGACATGGTGAAATGGGTTAAGATGGGCTCTCAGTCATGCTCAAGTACAAACACATACAGTAAGGGGAAATCTTCCTATTTGTTTAGACTGTCACTTCCATCTTCCATACCTCTCAGAACCCTCCACAAGGAGATAATCTCAAGAGGTTTCCTGATTTAACAAGAAGTCAATTGGCATCTGTGTCGTTTTGAGCCGGAATGAAGAATAAATGCCTCTGCATGCATTAATATGCAAGTCATTGAATTTGATCCAGCATGGAACCCTTTGTATCCCCATACATCCTCGGGTGACTGAATTATGGAAATCAGAGCTCTGCAGTTTCCTCATGAAATCCTTTCTTACATGAGCCCAGAACATGTCAGCCTACGTATGCAACCAGCCCATGCACAGTCTGCAGGAAGTATAACCACAGACCTGATCAAGAATTAAACAGACCCCAGCTCCTACAATATTGATAGCCATTCGTCCATTAATCATTCATTAGATGTCTCCACTTCAACTTAGCACGTCTCGAGAAGGAATATTTGCCTCGCATTTGACTTGCTCAACTGCCACATTTGATTTGCACTCAAATCTTTTACTTATTTTTTTTACCCCCAATTGTATCCCACTTCTTTCATTTCTTTCTCTTTCTCTGTTTTGTTACTGTGAGTGTTTGTGTTTAATTGCCGACACTGTGCTGCTTTGAGGGTTTTTTGTTCTTCGCCATGCTAATTCCCGGCGAGGCAGTGTGTGGGTGGAGGTGTATACGCGCACGTCAGTGGCGATGTGTGATGTTGCTAGGGTAGGGCTCGAAACACACGTGCACGCACACACACACACACACACACACACAGAGACTCATAAACACACACACACATATGCTGAGAGATAACACCAGTCGCAACCACAAACAAGCAGCGCTTGACAAATAAAGCCCCTTCCAACCCTTTTTAATTGATAACACTGAATAGATGGGATGTTGATGACCATTTCTTCAGCCAATCATTCCAGTCACTGTCTTTTGAGTGTCTTGTTTGCTCGCCTTTGAAAAACCGGTATTTTATCTAAACCCCTTCCCGTTCATCTTCAAACATCATTTTATACCCTGATCCCTTACATATTCGGGAAAGTTACACAACCTTACACATACTGGTTGTGTCCCAAATGGCACCCTATTCCCTGTTTAGTGCACCACGCTGTACAAAAGAAGTGCTTTATAACACCAAAACTACTGGCAACTGAGCTGCCACCAACTTAAAGGAGAAAATAATCAAATGTTGCTGTATTATTGAAACACATGGTCACATGGTTGTGAGGGAATTGGGAAAGATTTCATGTGTACGGAAACATTCATCCTGAGGTATTTTGAAACATGACATCAGTAATTCCATAAGGTAAAATGTACAGTTGTCACGCAGGACTAGGTGTGTGTGCAGGAATCAGACACAGAGAGAGAGTAACGGAGTAAAGTGCTTTACTATTGCACACCAAACTGATAAACCCAATACAATACAGGGCGCAGGACACTATACCAGACAACCCAAAACCACAGGGTGTCCAGTATAGAAAATAAAATACACCACAACCTAATATGTACACACGTAACAAAAGACAATCCCGCACAAAACAAGGGCGGGTCAAACTACTACATATAGGGAAGCTGATTAAACCAAAATACACACAGGTGAAACTAATAAGACAAAACCAACAGACAAACGAAAAAGAGATCGGTAGCGGCTAGTAGGACGGTGACGACGACCGCCGAGCACCGCCCGAACAGGCAAGGGAGCCAACTTCGGCGGAAGTCCTGACAACAGTATTATGTTAAAACAAAGGACACAATTTTGTCCAGGATAACGAGCAATGAGTACAAAAATACTTTTTCAAGACACAATTGAAGCTTCAAATGCTTTATATTTTATTAGCAAATTATCACATGACAAAACATTGAAAGGTCTTGAACATGTTTTTATGGTTAAAGAGAATTCAACGATCTGTAAGGTATTTACAGTGTCATATTCTTCAAAATCAACAGAAATGTGTCATTATATTTCACATTCATGGAAAAAAAATACAGAAGTAGCACTCATACAAAGTAGCACTCATACAAATCTTGTAAAAACTTCAGCCCAGGGCTCAATACCATCCACCAGTCATCCATTGTGCTAATTTCCTGACCTGAGTCTTATTATTCAGATGGTACATGGCATGGAAGGTTGTTCAGATGAATTAAATCATTGTACAGTTGAGTTAGATGATATGATTGACAATGGACAGTTCAGTTGTGACCCTGGTTTTGATTGGCTTTTGTTAGGATTGGACAGCTGGTGGGTAACATAGTATGTATGTACAGTACCAGTCAAAAGTTTGGACACACTACTCATTCCAGGGTTTTTCTTTATTTTTACTATTTTCTACATTGTAGGCTGTATCACAACCGGCCGTGATTGGGAGTCCCATAGGGCGGCGCACAATTGGCCCAGCATCGTTAGGGTTTGGCCAGGGTAGGCCGTCATCAGAACTTGTTCTTAACTGACTTGCCTAGTTAAATAAATGTTAAATAAAATAAAATACAAAAGTTGATTTAACGTTGACTTAAAATTGACTACAGTCATCTTTTTTTGGATTCAGTCCATGTTAAGTCTACTTATCTCAAGTCTGAATCAGGCCCCGTGTGATCGGTGTAACAAGGGTGGTTCTGCACAACAGTTAACTCCTGAAGACTGGATTAGTGGACTAAGACAGTGTTTTGACAAGCAAGAGAACTGGGTTCACGTCCACCTTCTCACATGAATACCAGTGATGAAGGCTCACTTCATACATGTCACCTCTGATATAACTTAGATATCCCTAAACATTTTGATTGTAACATTATTTATAATCTCACAAAGTTGCCTGGCAACTGCAGCCTATAAATAGTACCACATTTTAACCTGGGATAAGTATTACATTCCCAGTGTTTTCTTTAAAATGTTGATAAATATATTTACTGATTATTCAATCAATATTTATGCTATAAACAATTTGCAATTTAGAAACATTTGATTATATGAAAGGCACAGTCTGCCAAAACATTTGGTGTTTGGGTGCTGCCTTTTACATGCATGTTTTCACAACATTCACTTAAAACACAATTATTTAGATTGAAGAACCACTTTGGACGGCTCAGAAAACCATTCTGTTTTGAAATACTTTTCAGTGTATTATAACGCTTACATTGGGTTTACATTGAAACACCCTCCAAACACAAGGGCTGCGTTTCAAACTCATAAAAGACAAACACCCTCCTCCACGTACCCTCGCCTTATGCCCTTGGGTGAATCCCTGCGGCCATCTTTGTCGTCGGTCCAAGTGATTAGCCAAGCAAGGGAAGTTACCCTCGTTTTTGATTGAGTTTGCGAGTGTACAATTATGTTCACTCTGGGGCCTGGAACGCCCCATCATTTAATTCACGATGATTGTACATCTGCTAAGAAAAGTCTGCCAAAACTTAAATCCAACATTAATATGGAGAATTCAACATACAAGCGTAATTAGAAATGAATGTAAATAAGTTAGAAATTGTGCTATTGATGCATATGACGGCTCAAACACTTCATAAAAGTAATTATGTTTTTGTTTGGTTTGCTTTTGGATTTACCAGATATTGTTACGGCTGTGTATGGGAGGCGAAGTCGGGTGCAGGAGAGCAGAGTAAATTTAACAGGCGCACTTTTATTCACACTTTTATTCCGGTCAAGAAATAGACACAAAATGACATCAAAGTGCCCAAAAGAAAACACAGAACATGTACAAAAGTATAGCGCGTGAACATCTCACATAACAATAAACAATTACACATAAAGACATGGAGGGGAACAGAGGACTAAATTACATGCAGTGTGATTAGATAATGAAAACCAGGTGTGTATGGAAGCGAGACAAAACAAATAGAAATATGAAAAATGGAGCGGCGATGGCTAGAAAGCCGGTGACGTGGATCGCCGAACACCGCCCGAACAAGGAGAGGAGCCGACTCCGGTGGAAGTCGTGACAGATATGGTAGGATGGCTAACATTCGATGTCTGCAGATGCGTTGTCTTCTAGCCAAGATAGGAAATGCAATCCTAATTGAATGTAGAGCATATAAGGAACACACAGCTACTGGTGGTTCCATGATGATCGGCAGCACAACCGTGAGATGAAGGAGTGACACGTTTCCAGGCAAGAGAGGCCCATTTAAAAAAAAAAAATTCTTCCCTCGCCCTGCAAGTGTCAACTCGTCAGACGTCATGATCCGTCGCCAGTTGTGTCCACTTAATTTAAGGGCCGAGGGGAGAGGGTGTGTCTTTTAAGTGTTTGGAATGCAGCTCAGATCTCAGTTTAGGTGCAATACTTTTCATGGTTTTACTACGCAATGATGGAGTCTTTATATTTTAACTGTGTACTTATATACCCTATAGCCCTACACTTCTTTAAAATGAGTATGAGGTAGATGTGTTAGTACCACTACGCTGCTGTTCATTGATTATTGATTGCCATTACCATTACCATTAGTACCTATCTATTTCTCCTGCTACTGGTCACAAATACTCCTATTCACTTGTGCTGTATATATTACCACTAGCATATTACCATAATATTAATATGTTCCTGCTACCAGTCACTTTTCAGCCCCGTTTAAATGCATGTCCTACACTTTTGCACAAACTCACTCACTCACTCACTCACACTCTTTCACTCACACATTCACACAATCACTCACACACTCACACTTACACGTATATACACTCATCCACCACTTAGGCTTCTGCCATACTGTTAACTATTGTTTGTATTATTTATCCTGCTACCAGTCACTTTCTCCTAATCCCCACCTACATGTACATATCTACCTCAAATATTCCAGTATGCCTGCACATTGTACATTTGGTACTGGTACTGACCCTGTATATAGCCTCCTCTCTTATTTCTGATTTCTCTTGTTTTCTTTATTATATATATAGTGCATTTGGAAAGTATTCAGACCCCTTGACTTTTTCTAAATGTTATGTTATTCTGGATTAAAATGGATTAAATTGTTTTTTCCCCCTCATTAATCTGCACACAATACCCCATAATGACAAAGCAAAAACAGTTTTTTTTTACATTTTGCAAATGTGTTAAAAATAAAAAAACTGAAATATCATATTTACATAAGAATTCAGATCCTTAACTCAGTTCGTTGTTGAAGCACCTTTGGCATCGATTACAGCCTCAGGTCTTCTTGGGTATGATGCTACAAGCTTGGCACACCTATATTTGGGGAGTTTCTCCCATTTTTCTCTGCTTCCTCTCAAGCTCTGTCAGGTTGGATGGGGAGCGTCACTGCTCAGCTATTTTCAGGTCTCTTCAGATTGGTATTGGTCACATTTGATCGGGTTGAAGTCCAGGCTCTGGCTGGGCCACTCAAGGACATTCAAAGACTTGTCCCAAAGCCACTCCTACGTTGTCTTGGCTGTGTTCTTATGGTCATTGTCCTGTTGGAAGGTGAACCTTTGCCCCAGTCTGAGATCCTGAGAGCTCTGGAGCAGGTTTTCATCAAGGATCTCTGTACTTTTCTCTGTTCATTTTTGCCTCAATCCTGACTAGTATCCCAGTCCCTGCCGGAGAAAACATTCCTATAGCATGATGCTGCCATCACCATGCTTCACCGTGGGGATGGTGCCAGGTATCCTCCAGTTCAAGTAGGTTTCATCAGACCAGAAAGTCTTATTTATCATGGTCTAAGCGTCTTTAGGTGCCTTTTGGCAATCTCCAAGCGGGCTGTGATGTGCCTTTTACTGAGGAGTGGCTTCTGTCTGGCCACTCTACCGTAAAGACCTGATTGGTGGAGTGATGTCGAGATGACTGCCCTTCTGGAAGGTTCTCCCATCTCCACAGAGGAGCTTTGGAGCTCTGTCAGAGTGACCATTGGGTTCTTGGTCACCTCCCTGACCAAGGCCGTTCTCCCCCGTTTGCACAGTTTGGCCATGCGGCCAGCTCAAAGAAGAATCTTGGTGGTTCCAAACGTCTACCATTTAAGAATGATGGAGGCCACTGTGTTCTTGAGGACCTTCAATGCTGCAGACATGTTTTGGTACCCTTCCCCAGATCTGTGCCTTAACACAATCCTGTCTACGAACAATTCCTTCTGCCTCAAGGCTTGTGTTTTTTGCTCTGACATGCACTGTCAACTGTGGGAATTTATTTAAACAGGTGTGTTCCTTTCCATCCACTCATGATGTAGAATCATTTCAATGATGATCAATGGAAACAGGATGCACCTGAAAACCATTTTGAGTCTCATAGCAAAGGGTCTGAATACTTACACTACCGTTCAAAAGTTTGGGGTCACTTAGAAATGTCCTTGTTTTTGGAAGAAATGCAAAAAAAATAGTCCATTAAAATAACATCAAATTGATCAGAAATACAGTGTAGACATTGTTAATGATGTAAATGACTATTGTAGCTGGGAACTGCCGATTTTTATGGAATATCTACGTAGGCATACAGAGGCCCATTATCAGCAACCATCACTCCTGTGTTCCAATGGCACGTTGTGTTAGCTAATCCAAGTTGATCCTTTTAAAAGGCGAATTGATCATTAGAAAACCCTTTTGCAATTACTGTATATTAGCACAGCTGAAAAGTGTTGATATGATTAAAGAAGCAATAAAACTGGTCTTCTTTAGACTAGTTGAGTATCTGGAGCATCAGCACTTGTGGGATCGATGACAGGCTCAAAATGGCCAGAAAAAAAGTACTTTCTTATGAAACTTATCAGTCTATGGGGTGGCAGGGTAGTCTAGTGGTTAGAGCGTTGGACTAGTAACTGAAAGGTTGCAAGTCCCTGAGCTGACAAGGTACAAATCTGTCATTCTGCCCCTGAACAGGCAGTTAACATTTTCTAGTTAAACAACAATTAACATAGTGCCAAATCATGTCATTACTACTCTGCATGAATATGCTGGGAGCTAACCAACCAGGTTTGATGTTAGCTGGCTAACATTAGGCTCTAACTAGCAAAGCAAACAGCTCTGGGATACGAATAACGCCAGCCAGCTAACAATAACTAGCTAGCTAACAGTACACTTGAAATGAAACCACTTTCTGTCAAAATTAGAAATGTGTAATATCTGAAAATGTAGCAAGCTATCTTACCTGTATACAGTTGAAGTCAGAAGTTTACATACACTAAGTTTGGAGTCATTAAAACTTGTTCTTTCATCCACTCCACAAATTTCTTGTTAACAAACTATAGTTTTGGCAAGTCGGTTAGGACATCTACTTTGTGCATGACACAAGTAATTTTTCCAACAATTGTTTACAGACAGATTATTTCACTTACAATTCACTGTATCACAATTCCAGTGGGTCAGAAGTTAACATACACTAAGTTGACGGTGCTTTTAAACAGCTTGGGTAATTACAGAAAATTATGTCATGACTTTAGAAGGCTAATTTACATAATTTGAGTCAATTGGGGGTGTACCTGTGGATTTCCAAATGCCTGAAGGTACCACATTCCTCTGTACAAACAATAGCACGCAAGTATAAACACAATGGGACCATGCAGCCGTCATACTGCTCAGGAAGGAGACACATTCTGTCTCCTAGAGATGAACGTACTTTGGTGCTAAAAGTGCAAATCAATCCCAGAACAACAGCAAAAGACATTGTGAAGATGCTGGAGGAAACAGGTACAAAAGTATCTATATCCACAGTAAAACAAGCCCAAAATCAACATAACCTGAAAGGCCGCTCAGCAAGGAAGAAGCCACTGCTCCAAAACCGCCATAAAAAAGCCAGACTACGGTTTGCAACTGCACATGGGGATAAAGATCGTACTTTTTGGAGAAATGTCCTCTGGTCTGATGAAACAAAAATAAAACTGTTTGGCCATAATGACCATCGTTATGTTTGGAGGAAAAAGGGGAGGCTTGCAAGCCGAAGAACACCATCCCAACCATGAAGCACGGGGGTGGCAGCATCATGTTGTGGGGGTGCTTTGCTGCAGAAGGGACTGGTGCACTTCACAAACTAGATGGCATCATGAGGTAGGAAAATTATGTGGATATATTGAAGCAACATCTCAAGACATCAGTCGGGAAGTTAAAGCTTGGTCGCAAATGGGTATTCCAAATGGACAATGACCCCAAGCATACTTCCAAAGTTGTGGCAAAATGGCTTAAGGACAACAAAGTCAAGGTATTGGAGTGGCCATCACAACGCCCTGACCTCAATCCTATAGAAAATTTGTGGGCAGAACTGAAAAAGCGTGTGCGAGCAAGGAGACCTACAAACCTGACTCAGTACACCAGCTCTGTCAGGAAGAATGGGCCGAAATTCACCCAACTTATTGTGGGAAGCTTGTGGAAGGGTACCCAAAACGTTTGACCCAAGTTAAACCATTTGAAAGCAATGCTACCAAATACTAATTGAGTGTATGTAAACTTCTGACCAACTGGGAATGTGATGAAAGAAATAAGAGCTGAAAAAAATATTCTCTCTACTATTATTCTGACATTTCACATTCTTAAAATAAAGTGGTGATCCCATCTGACCTAAGACAGGGAGTTCTTACTCAGATTAAATGTCAGGAATTGTGAAAAACTGAGTTTAAATGTATTTGGCTAAGGTGTATATTAACTTCTGACTTCAACTGTATATTTGATGACAGCTTTGCACAAAATTGGCATTCTCTCAACCAGCTTCACCTGGAATGCTTTTCCAACAATCTTGAAGGAGTTCCCACATATGCTGAGCACTTGTTGTCTGCTTTTCCTTCACTCTGCGGTTCATCTCATCCCAAATCATCTCATTTGGGTAGAGGTCGGGTGATTGCGGTGGCCAGACTCATGTTTCGGGGGATGCATGTCTCGACCTTCGCCTCCTGAGCCCATTGGGGAGTTGCAGCGATGAGACAAGATCAAAAACTAGCGCACTATAGGGGGCCTTTTGGGACTCAGCCAGTGATACACTTGAGACGGTTGAGGACCGAGTATGGGATCACAGTGAGCTTCATGCTATCAACCCTCAACAAAAGCTCTCAGAATCACTCATGGAATGCCTAATTCAAACGGTGTGAAATTACATTGGAATCCTACTGAATCAGCAGGTGCCGAGCTACAGGTGCAGAGATCAAAACGAGTGTATCTGTCAGATGAACTCATTGTCAAGACTTTGGCTCTCCCACTCTGAACTCTGCCCAGAGGCTAAGAACAAACACCCATACTTCAATCATACTGTGATAGGGAAAGATCTGCTGTTCTATGTGTTATAACTATGTTATAAATGTTGTAATAGAAACGTTTTTCTGTTCTTTAGTTCTCCCCCTATCTTGCACTCATTCGCCTTACCTTTCAATAACTTGCTGTGTATTGATCTCTCTTTTCCTTAGTTTCTCTCTCTCTGTCTTTCTCTTGTAATATTTCCCTCTTCACTATCAAGATGAGCAGCCTCCTAGCTGCCTCCAGGGGGAAATGGATGTTTCCCGACACGCTCTTTGAACGTTCTGTCAGGGGAGACATGGACATCTAAAGGCATCTCGGATCAGATGTCGGCCCCGCCCCACCCCACCTCTTACTTAAGGCATTTGTATCTTAGCACAGCAATCCTCCCAGACTGTCACTCTGTGATGCTTCTCTGTTGACATTACACTTCATTCACATCTTTTTGGCATTGGAAGGGAATGTACTCCAGCCATGACATCATGTGTATGTGTGTGAGCATAGTCTAAATTTAGAGTGCTAATTAATAGTGCTCTCAGTCCTCCACTGGTGGTTCCTGCAGGACAATTGGTTTGTTTCATCCAGGTTTCCCACCGCTCACCCCTAGCTCTTTCGATCCGTGCTGTAGACAGCCCTTTATAAATATATGGTTTGGTCTGGATATCGGGACAGCTTTCACCTCCCACAACAAATGTATTATTTAGCAAGAAGTGTGAAATTGAGAATGCCACAGCGTCCATTGTAATGCTCAGTTCTGTTCAGTTCATTTATTTGACCTTTTACAGGAATTTGTCTTGCATACAAGAGCATTGAGTAAAGAACATATGCCATTGTCTAGGTTGAACAACCAACTCAAAGGTATGAGTCTAATGTAGATACATTTTACTATTATGGATGTCTCCCCATCCGCCACCCCAAGCTCAGTCATTAATTATTCATGTTAGCTCGTTAACGGTGCCCTTGATGAGAAAGGTGACCTTTTGCACCACCTGAAGACTTTTGGTGCCAACTCCAACATGGCAGGTTGCAATATCTCAGCTCATATTTCATATTTAGGTATCATCACACTCTGTGTGATAGCTGTATATAATTTCGTTTCAAAGTTCCTCTCCCTTTTCCTCTGAGCAGTGCAACTCCTCACTGCTTTAAACAAAGTTAAACAAAATTAATTTGAATTCAACGCTCAATAACAAAATGAAAGCTGTGGCGTGCCAAGGGTATTTGATTAGTGGTTGCCTAGCAACAGTGTATCGTGGCCATCTGTTGACTTGTCAGTCAGAAGAGGATACTGTATCGCCACCACGCCTGCATGTTGTTTAGTTAGCAGAAAACACACAGCATGGTAATAAATATATCTTTAACACTGGAACAAAAGTCTAAGGATTTGGTGAGGATTTATTTTGTCTCAGCAAATCTCTGAAAACTGAATTCATGTTAGATCGATATCCATCAAATCAAAGTTTATTTGTCACGTGCTCCGAATACAACAGGTGCCGACCTTACAGTGAAATGCTTACTTACAAGCCCTAACCAACAGTGCAATTTTTAAAGAAAAAACAATAGATAAGTAAAGTAACAATACATTTTTTTTTAACTGTAAAATGACAGTAGCGAGGCTATATACATGGACAGAGTCAATGTGCAGGGCACCAGTTTGTCAGGCTTTTTGAGGTCATATGTATTGTTTTACCCTTATTTAACTAGGCAAGTTAGTTAAGAACAAATTATTATTTACGATGACAGCCTAGGAGCAGTGGGTTAACTGCAATGTTCAGGGGCAGAAAGACAGATTTTTACCTTGTCAGCTCGGGATTTGATCTAGCAACCTCTCGGTTACTGGCCCAATGCTCTAACCACCTGCTGCTCTACGCTGCCGCATAGTTAAAGTGACTATGCATAGATGCATAGATGATAAACATTTGATTACCTGTTCAGGAGTCTTATTGCTTGGGGGTGAGAGCTGTTTAGAAGCCTTTTGGTCCTAGATTTGGCGCTACGGTACCGCTTGCCATGTGGTAGCAGAGAGAACAGTCTATGACTGGGATGGCTGGGGTCTTTGACAATTTTTGGGGCCTTCCTCTGACACCGCCTGGTGTAGAGGTCCTGGATGGCAGGCAGCTTAGCCCCAGTGCCTTAACGGTTGGAGGCCGAGCAGTTGTCGTACCAGGTAGTGATGCAATCAGTCAGGATGCTCTCGATGTTGCAGCTAAAGAACCTTTTGAGGATCTGAGGACACATGCCAAATCTTTTCAGTCTCCTGAGGGGGATTTGGTTTTGTCGTGCCCTCTTCACTACTGTCTTGGTGTGTTTGGACCATTCTAGTTTGTTCGTGATGTGGACACCAATGAACTTGAAGCTCTCAACCTGCTCCACTACAGCCGTGTTGATGAGAATGGGGTGCGGTCCTTCTTTTCCTGTAGTCCACAATCATCTCCTTAGTCTTGATTACGTTGAGAGATAGGTTGTTATTCTGGCACCACCCGTCCAGGTCTCTGACCTCCTCCATGAGGCTGTCTCGTCATTGTCGGTGATCAGGCCTACCATTGTTGTGTCGTCTGCAAACCTAATGATGGTGTTGGAGTCGTGCCTGATCAAGCAGTCGTGGTTGAACAGGGAGTACAGGAGGGGACTGAGCACGCACCCCTGAGGGGCTCCAGTGTTGAGGATCAGCATGGCAGATGTGTTGCTACCTACCCTCACCACCTTGCCCGTCAGGATGTTCAGGATCCAGTTGCAGAGGGAGGTGTTTAGTCCCAGGATCCTTAGCTTAGTGATTAGCTTTGAGGGAACTATGGTGTTGCACACTCAGCTGTAGTCAGTGAATAGCATTCTCACATAGGTGTTCCTTTTGTCCAGGTGGAACAGGGCAGTGTGGAGTGCAGTAGAGATTGCATAATCTGTGGATCTGTTTGAGCAGTATGCAAATTGCGATGGGTTTAGTGTTTCTAGGATAATGGTGTTTGAATTGATTCATTACCAGCTTTTCAAAGCACTTCATGACTACAGACTTGATTGCTACAGGTCTGTAGTCATTTAGGCAGGTTACTTTAGTGCTCTTGGCCACAGGGACTATGGTGGTCTGCTTGAAGCATGTTGGTATTACAGGCTCATTCAGGGACATGTTGAAAATGTCAGTGAAGATACCTGCCAGTTGGTCGGCACATGCTCGGAGCACACGTTCTGGTAATCCATCTGGCCCAGCGGCCTTGTGAATGTTGACCTGTTTAAAGGTCTTACTCACGTCGGCTACGGAGAGTGGGATCACACAGTCATCCTGAACAGCTGATACTCTCATGCATGCTTCAGTGTTGCTTACCTCAAAGTGAGCATAGAAGTGATTTAGCTCGTCTGGCAAGTTCGTGTCACTGGGCAGCTGGCGGCTGTGCCTCCCTTTGTAGTCTGTAATAGTTTGCAGGCCCTACCACATCCGACGAGCGTCGGAGCCGGTGTAGTACGATTCTTGTATTGGCATTTTGCCTGTTTGATGGTTTGTCAGAGGGCATAGCAGGATTTCTTATAAGCTTCTGGGTTAGAGTTTCACACCTTGAAAGCGGCAGCTTTAACCTTTAGCTCAGTGTGAATGTTGCCTGTAATCCATGGCTTCTGGTTGGGGTATGTACGTACAGTCACGGTGGGGACGACGTCCTCGATGCACTTATTGATAAAGCCAGTGACTGATATGGTGTAGTCCACAATGCCATCAGAAGAATCACAGAACATATTCCAGTCTGTGCTAGCAAAACAGTCCTGTAGTTTAGCATCTGCTTCATCTGACCACTTTTTTATAGACCGAGTCACTGGTGCTTCCTGCATCCACACACTGAGCAGACACACATACTGTTTCTTACGAACTTCATTCGTTAGGAGAGCTTTAGCCTCTGTCATAGGCTTTTACCTCACCTTCGTGAGCGAAGCCAAGGAGCTGAGGACAGCTTTGACTGTGAAAAGTTACACATAATAAATCTGTTTTAAACGGTCATTTCCAGCACTTCAATATATATACACTTCATGGAGGCCTCCCGAGTGGCTCAGTGGTCTAAGACACTGAATCGCAGTACTTGCTGTGCCACTAGAGATTCTGGGTTTGAGTCCAGGCTCTATCACAGCCGGCCGCGACCGGGAGACCCATGGGGCGGAGCATCGTCCGGTTTAGGGGAGGCTTTGGCCAGCAGGGATGTTTTTGTCCCATCACACACTAGCGACTCATGTGGTTGGCCAGGCGCAGTGCATGCTGACATTGTCGGCAGGTGTACAGTGTTTCCTCCGATATATTGGTGCGACAGGCATCCAGGTTAAGTGGACATTGTGTCAAGAAGCTGTGCGACTTGGTTGGGTTGTGTTTTGGAGGATTCACAGCTCTCGACCTTCGCCTCTCCCGAGTCCGTATGGGAGTTGCAGCGACGAGACAAGACTGTCACTATCAATTGGATACCACGAAATTGGGGAGAAAAAGGGTAAATATATATATATATATAAGATGCAATTCATGAACAAAGGCATGTGGACACCTGCTTGTCGAACATCTCATTTCAAAATTCTGGGGATTAATATGTAGATCCCCCTGTTTTCTGCTATAACAGTCTCCACACTTCTGTGAAGGCTTTCCACTTGATATTGGAACATTGCATTAGTGAGGTCGGGCACTGATGTTGGGCAGTTGGCGTTCTAGTTCATCCCAAAGGTGTTCAATGGGGTTGAGGTCAGGGCTCTGTACAGTCCAATCAAGTTCTTCCACACTGATCTCGACAAACCATTTCTGTATGGACCTCACTTTTTGCACGGTGGCATTGTAGAATGTCATTGTATGCTGTAGTGTTAAGAATTCCCTTCACTGGAACGAAGGGGCCAAACCCGAACCAAGAAAAACAGCCCCAGACCATTATTCCTCCTCCACCAAACTTTACAGTTAGCACTATGCATTGGGGCAGGTAGCATTCTCCTGGGATCCGCCAAACTCAAATGGGTATGTCAGACTAGTGAAGCGTGATTTATAACTCCAGAGAACGCGTTTCCACTGCTCCAGAGTTCAATGGCGGCGAGCTTTACAACAGTCCAGCCGACGTTTGGCATTGCGCATGGTGATCTTAGGCTTGTGTGCGGATGCTCGGCCATGGAAACCCATTTCATCAAGCTCCCGACGAACAGTTCTTGACCTGACGTTGCTTCCAGAGGCAGTTTGGAGCAGTTCTTGTGTTGATGTTTGGAACTCGGTAGTGAGTGTTGCAACCGAGGACAGGCGATTTTTACGTGCTTCAGCACTTGGCTGTCCCGTTCTGTGAGCTTGTGTGACCTACCACATTGAGGCTGAGCCGTTGTTGCTCCTAGACGTTTCCACTTCACAATAACAGCACTTACAGGTGACCGGGACAGCTCTAACAGGGCAGAAATTTGACAAACTGACTTGTTGGAATCCATCCTATGACGGTGCCATGTTGAAAAGCACTGAGCTCTTCAGTAAGGCCAAACTACTGCCAATGTTGTCTATGGATATTCAATGGCTGTGTACTCGATTTTACACACCTGTCAACAACAGGTGTGGCTGAAATAGCCGAATCCACTCATTTGAAGTGGTGTCCACATTCTTCTGTATGTAATAATTGAAATCCATCCATACACAGCCGCGTCTACATAGAATTTAAAAAAGTAGCCTAGCAGTTAGAGAGTTGGACTAGTAACCGAAAGGTTGCAAGATCAAATCCCCGAACTGACAGGGTAAACATCTGTAGTTCTACCCCTAAACAAGGCAGTTAATCCACTGTTCCTAGGCCGTCATTGAAAATAAGAATTTGTTCTTAACTGACTTGCCAGGTTAAGTAAAGGTAAAAAACAATATTTAGCTAACTTTTTTTGTTAGGAGCTAACTTGACTCTGAAATGTTTCACACAATGAACCTGGTTGAATCTTGGTCTAGCTCTTCAGCTATGTCTGCCTGAGTGACACAGGTAGTGTGCTGCTTAGGGTCTCTCATTGGGAATCCATCTATCTTATCCTCTGATGACATGACTCAGTACAGTGATAGAGAGTGGCTGACAGAGATGTACTTTATCATTATTGGATCCCTTTCACTCTTCGAGGTGATAGAGACTAGCTATAACAACGTCTGTTTCTGATCTCAGTGTACACACGTCGGCATCTGTTCCATCAGCGATGGCTTATTGGCTGAACAGAATACAAGCACTCATTAAATTCACCTTAACTGCACTGTATCGACAACATATCTGTAAATCTGGTAACCCTAAAGAGTGCTGCCTGCACTTTATCAATGACATATCTGGCAACCCCAAAGAGCCCTTTCATCATCAGAAGAAAGGGTGTAAATTACCACTCAAGCCTGCAGCCAATTTGTTCAGTTTACTGTGAGGGGAGTACTCTTTTTGCAAATGCTCAACTTTTCTCACGCTAAGAGAATCGCAGAGAATCCCTCAGTGCTGAAACGATCTGGTTTCTAAGTCGGTAACTGAAGAGGCGGCTTATGGATGTGGGAGGTGAAATATGAGTTTATCGGAGTTTCATTTCATCTATTTTTGGAACATACCCGGAAATACCTCCCACTGACTACACCGTGGTTTCATTCTCTTCTTATTACTATTACTTACCTTCAAGAAGATTAGCTAGGCTTCTTTAAATATTTTTCACATGCCTTTTGCTCAAGTGAGTCTAACATTTTGACACGACCGTTCCACATTAAATGATCATTGACATGATATCAAACCTCTGTATGCGTCTCGTATGGATTATTATGGGGGCTTAATTGATCAATGTGTCTCGTATTGATTATTACGGGTGTTTCATTGAGGATAATAAAGGAACGGAGGGTCGATGTTACGGAAGATACGCGTGTGGTGCATGCGTCTTTAGGCTGTGACAGAGTGACGGCTATAAATTACAGTTTCATTGCAAGAGAGGATAGAGAGATGCATGTTGTCGATGAGGGTCACTGGTCTCTCTGTGGATCACCAGGCAGAGCCATATAGATAGCGTTCTCCAGGGAATCCTCTGAGCAGCCACATTTAATCACATCCCTTTACTAGACCCCCCACATCCTCCCTGACAGCTGCCCACAGACACACACCCACCCTGGGGACCATCTCTTCCTTTTCCCCCTGGTCCTCCAAGGTCCACTCAGTCTCTACTGGAAGCGTCTTCTAAATGAAAAAAAACAACACATTGATTTGAAATCTCTTCTCATTCGCAGACCCCCAATGAAGTGTCATGGACAGACCATTGGCTAACACTGGCCATTGACTACAATGGATCCTATCCTTACATCCTCTTTTTGTCTCCTCCAAGACTGTGTAGGATAGGGTTTACCAATTTGGTCATTTAGCCTCGTTAATGGCTGTTCATTAAAATTCAATTGCTGAGGTGTTTTGATCTGTTTTGTTTTCCAGATCGAACAAGCACAATTAAAATGTAGTCAGTGAATCAATAGACATTATCTCTATGGACCTCTGAAGGGTTCTCGCCAAAAATACTAATTAGTGTCAGATTTCCATTGTATTTTTATTTATCTTTTTTTCCCCCTCGCCCAGACGAGCTCGGTGATCTCTAACGAGGCTTGTCTGGGCCTGGCGGAGAAGAGGAGAGGAGAGGAAAGGAGGGGAGGGGAGGGGAGGGGAGGAGGTGCAGGTGGCAGCTCTCTAATTACCTCCCGGTGGATGACTACATTTCCCATGATTCCTGGTCCTCTGACAGTGGTAAATTACAATCTTAATAAATCATTTCCTCATCAAGATTATCCATTGGGGAGGAAGAATCTGTTAACTGCGAATTCTTATAAAAGTTAACTGTGGCCTACGCAGATTTGTACATTACTCTCTGACATGTTTACACCCAGTAGTTGTCAATCAAAAGATAATGGTTGATATAACTGTAACCATAGAGAACCTATCACATATATACAATTGGATACACACAGACACAATGAGAAAGTAGATCCAATTGTGTATCCAATTGTGCTTGCTGTTTGGGGTTTTAGGCTGGGTTTCTGTACCGCACTTTGAGATATCAGCTGATGTACGAAGGGCTATGTAAATACATTTGATTTGACATATGTGTTCTATTTGTTATTGACTGTAATAACATAATTGGTTATTGCAATAATATGGCTGATCCCTGATTTAATCCCAAAATAATACAACTACTATCAAGCTACAAATTGTTGTATAAATTTGATACATTGATAAACAGAATATCTCCCACGTGTTGATGGTCTTTGTTTTGGATGTACCAGATTTGCACGATCCGATAGGGTTCATCGTCTATTGGTTGTGAATGGACTTGGGCCTAACCCTTGTTAGGCCAAAACAGTGTCTCAACGGCGTACTATGGAGCCGTTGATATAGAGCTGCATCATCAACTCTGTAGTAGATGTTCTCTACTTTCTCATTGTGTCTGTGTGTATCTATTGCCTCACTCCAGCAGCATCTCTCACTCCCCTTCAGTCCCAAAATGTATATGTGTATATAAAAAAACAACGTATTATTGTGTAGCTACTTTGTACAAAAGTACCATGAATGTAAAATGTGTTTATAATCTACATGTAACAAAAACACTGTAAAAAAAAACTAAAACTATTGGAGGGCCAATAAAAAAAATCATGAAATACAAACAAAACCACTTTTTACCCTCAAAACAGCCTCAATTAGTTGTGTGTCAAAAGCATTCCACAGGGATGCTGCCCTATGTTGACTCCAATGCTTCCCACAGTTGTGTCAAGTTGGCTGGATGTCCTTTGGGTGGTGGACCATTCTTGATATACACAGGAAACTTGTTAAGCGTGAAAAACCTAGCAGCTTTGCAGTTCTTGACACACTCAAGCTGGCACATATTACCATACCCTGTTCAAAGGCACTTAAATATTTTGCCTTGCCGTTAACACTGAATGGCACACATACACAATCCATGTCTCAATTGTCTTCATCTACACTGATTGAAGTGGTTTTAACAGGTGACACCAATAAGGAATCATAACTTTCACCTGGATTTAGCTGGTCAGTGTTTTGTACACTCATATATATATATATATATATATATATATATATATATATATATATATATATATATATATATATATATATATATATATATATATATATATATATATATATATATATATATATATATACAGTTGAAGTCGGAAGTTTACATATATTTAGGTTGGAGTCATTAAAACTCGTTTTTCAACCACTCCACAAATTTTCTTGGAAACAAACCATAGTTTTGGCAAGTTGGTTAGGACATCTACTTTATGCTTGACACAAGTAATTTTTCCAACAATTGTTACCAGACAGAATATTTCACTTATAATTCACTGTATCACAATTCCAGTGGGTCGGAAGTTTACATACACTAAGTTGACTGTGCCTTTAAACAGCTTGGACAATTTCAGAAAAGGATGTCATGGCTTTAGAAGCTTCTGATAGGCTAATTGCCATCATTTGAGTCAATTGGAAGTGTACATGTGGATGTATTTCAAGGCCTACCTTCAAACTCAGTGCCTCTTTGCTTGACAGCATGGGAAAATCAAAAGAAATCAGCCAAGACCTCAGAAAAACAATTGTAGACCTCCACAAGTCGGGTTCATCCTTGGGAGCAATTTCCAAATGACTGAAGGTACCACGTTCATCTGTACAAACAATAGTACGCAAGTATAAACACCATGGTACCACGCAGCCGTCATACCGCTAAGGAAGGAGGCGCGTTCTGTCTCCTAGAGATGAATCTACTTTGGTGCGAAAAGTGCAATTAAATCCTTGAACAACAGCAGAGGATCTTGTGAAGACGCTGGAGGAGACAGGTACACAAGTATCTTTATCCACAGTAAAACTAGTCCTATATTTATTTATTTATCCGTTATTTTGCCAGGTAAGTTGACTGAGAACACATTCTCATTTGCAGCAACGACCTGGGGAATAGTTACAGGGGAGAGGAGGGGGATGAATGAGCCAATTGTAAGGAAGAAGCCACTGCTCCAAAACCGCCAAAAAATTGCCAGACTACGGTTTGCAACTGCACATGGGGACAAAGATCATACTTTTTGGAGAAATGTCCTCTGGTCTAATGAAACTGTTTGGCCATAATGACTACCGTTATGTTTGGAGGAAAAAGGGGGAGGCTTGCAAGCCGAAGGAACACCATCCCAACTGTGAAGCACAGGGGTGGCAGCATCATGTTGTGGGGGTGCTTTGCTGCAGGAGGGACTGGTGCACTTCACAAAATAGATGGCATCATGAGGATGGAAAATTATGTGGATATATTGAAGCAACATCTCAAGACATCAGTTAAAGGTTGATCACAAATGGGTCTTCCAAATGGACAATGACCCCACACATACTTCCAAAGTTGTGGCAAAATGGCTTAAGGACAACAAAGTCTAGTTATTAGAGTGGCCATTATAAGCCCTGACCTCAATTCTATAGAACGTTTGTGGGCTGAACTGAAAAAGTGTGTGCGAGCAAAGGAGGCCTACCAACCAGGAGGAATGGGTCAAAATTCATCCAACTTATTGTGGGAAGCTTGTGGAAGGCTACCAGAAACATTTGACCCAAGTTAAACAATTTAAAGGCAATACTACCAAATACTAATTGAGTGTATGTAAACTTCTGACCCACTGGGAATGTGATGAAAGAAATAAAAGCTGAAATAAAGATTTCTCTCTACTATTATTCTGACATTTCACATTCTTAAAATAAAGTGGTGATCCTAACTGACCTAAGACAGGAATTTTTTTATTTGGATTAAATGTCAGGAATCGTGAAAAACTGAGTTTAAATGTATTTGGCTAAGGTGTGTGTAAACTTCCGACTTCAACTGTATCTATAAACAGGGATGTTGTGTAGAAGCTGTTGGGTGGCACAGGGGGATCTTCAGTGGAGGTGATTTGTGTGGAGGGAGAGGGGTCCCATCTGTTCGTTGCCTCCCTAGGGGGGGGGGTATTGGGTTAGCCCTCCCCCGTGCCTCCCATCCCCCCACCACGCCCCTCCCTTCCACCCAAGGAGAGGATAATGAGGAGAGGGAGAAAGGTCGAGAGCGGATCCCTGGGGGGACGCGTGTCTGTGCTCCTGTCTCGCCCCTCTTCCCCATCAGATTGACAACAGGGCCTCAGCTGGCCTTGTGATCAAAGGAACCCCCAAGGCCGACCCTCATTGGACAGGCCCAATATGGACTCATGTCCCATTGGTTGTGCTTGTGCAATGGCCATAGGCATTATTCTGTTCATTCTGTTGATTGCTTTTCATGGTCATTGTTGATATATAACACACTGAACAAAACTATAAATTCCGCATATGAAGTATTGGTCCCACATTTTATGAGATTAAATGACTGTATCTGTGACCAGCAGATGCATATCTGTATTCCCAGTCATGTGAAATCCAATCACATCAGATTGTTTTCAGAGCTGATCTGATTGGTCAAAAGACCAATTAGTGTAAAAAAAGATCAGAAATGGGCTGCCTGTGTGAACACAGAGATGGTATCTGCATGCAGAGGTATACCTGAATCTCCTCTCTTTGCTGCTCTGCTTTTTTCTCAGAGACTCTGGAGTCCCAGAGCAAATTTTCTCCTGCAGCTTTTAACCTTCATTTATCAAAGATAGTTGCAGCGTGGATTACGATGTGATACACAAAGGTAAACCATTTACAAAGCGTGCACACCCATTACAACTCAAAGACCAGTGCTCCTGTTCAGGTTGATGCTCGACTACCTTCTTTTCTTTTCTATGAAAAGTATTATTGGTCTACCCCAGAGGCTGGCCAAACATGATGATATATTAGATAGAATTTGTTTTTATTCGATTTGCCATCGTGCAGTTCATACAATAATGCATTGATGCCTTTCCCTTTTATCCATTCTGATATTTTTATAACAAATGGATCCTTATGAACGTCTGACAGATGATGCAACTCATTTTGAGTCATGTTTTGACCCCACTGAGTCAGGCAGGATGAATCAGATACATGATGTCAAATTTACTTTGAGAGTTGGGTTTAAATGAGATCATCTTTACTGTGTAATAGAGAATCAATCAATGGTGTCTCTCCCGCGAGAATGGCCTGGTCTGGAAGGAGTGGGCGTCAGAGTAAACATCGCCTGACATCACCTGACAACGCAGGGAGGGGTCATGACAAAGTGCCACAAGGTTTGTGTTCTAATGCCCCCACAGGATGATGCGTTTCAGTTACCTCCTACCTCCTCTCTCAGTCACACATCGTGTGGAAGTCTGACAAAGGTGTCATTTTAAGGGCAAAACAGATCCTGGATCAGCACTCCTACCCTGAGACGATTAATACATACAGCCTCAAGATCCTAATTTGATTTGAAACATCAACGCCTGGACGCTTATTTGTTACAGCATGTTACTAATGTTGCAATTATCTCAAAACCTTGTTATAACCCTCCTCATCCTGTATTGCATAACCGTGTTGGATGTATAGTTTTCAGCTGGGTTGAGGTTTGACACCATGACCACTAGGCTAGCTAGAGCCGCGACAGCTTCACAGCTCGACTGCATGAGCAGATGTTCCACTGAAAGAACGTCTTACAGTCCCCCCGATGACTGACAGCTCTGGCATCACACTCTCTGCTGGTCAGAAAATACACACACACACACACACGCATGTGTACACATGCACATGCACATGCGCACACACACAGACCCATACACATAGATGTATGCCCATGCTCACACAGACACACGCGTGCACGCATGCGCCACACACGTGCACACACAGACAAACACATTTACCACACACACACACACACAGACAAACACATTCACCACACACACACACACACAGAAAGTTCACACCATGTGCCCTTATGGGGTGGCGGACAGACAAAAAGACAGAGTTCCCTCCACCGTCTGTAAATGAGTCTCCTCGACCCCGCCTGCTGAACACACTCTGTTGAGATTTACACGTGTGAATGAATAATGAGTTTCCTCCTGGTGCCATGGCTCTCTCTCTCACACCTCTCTCTCGCCGCCTGTGTCCCAAATGGAACCCTATTCTCTACATAGTTCACATCTATTGACCAGGGTCCATGGGTTCTGGTCAAAAGTAGTACACTGTGTATGGAATAGGGTGGCATATGGGACGTGTCCTTACTCTGTCACCCTCTCTAACCCTTTCTCTCCCCTTTGTGGTACACTCACTCAGCATTTATCCTCTTTTCTAGCTCTGTGGGTCAAATTATGACCATCCCATCTCTCTCTCCATCTCTCTCTGTCTCTTTCTGTCTCTTTCTGTCTCTCTCTGTCTCTCTCTGTCTCTCTGTCTCTCTCTGTCTCTCTCTCTCAATTCAATTAAATCCAAGGGGCTTTATTGTCATGCGAAACATATCTTAACATTGCCAAAGCAAGTGAAGTAGATAATATACAAAAGTGAAATAAACAATAAAAATGAACAGTAAACATTACACTCACAGAAGTTCCAAAATAATAAAGACATTTCAAATGTCATACTATGTCTACATACAGTGTTGTAACAATATGCAAATAGTTAAAGTAAAAAAGGGAAAATAAATAAGCAAAAATATGAGTTGTATTTACAATGGTGTTTGTTCTTCACTGGTTGACCTTTTCTTGTGGCAACAGGTCACAAATATTGCTGCTGTGATGGCACACTGTGGTATTTTCACCCAGTAGATATGGGAGTTTATCAAAATCTGGATTGTTTTTCGAATTCTTTGTGGATCTGTGTAATCTGGAGGGAAATATTTGTCTCTAATATGGTCATACATTGGGCAAGAGGTTAGGAAGTGCAGCTCAGTTTCCACCTCATTTTGTGGACAGTGTGCACATAGCCTGTCTTCTCTTGAGAGCCAGGAACATAAAATTGGCATAGAATGCCCTTCTTGCTTTGTCTCTCAGATCGTTCACAGCTTTGTTGAAGTTAACTGTGGCGCTGATGTTTAGGACAAGGTATGTATAGGTTTTTGTGTGCTCTAGGGCAACAGTGTCTAGATGGAATTTGTATTTGTGGTCCTGGCGACTGTACCTTTTTTGGAACACCATTATTTTGGTCTTACTGAGATTTACTGTCAGGGCCCAAGTCTGGCGGAATCTGTGCAGAAGATCTAGGTGCTGTTGTAAGCCCTCCTTGGTTGGTGATAGAAGAACAAGATCATCAGTAGACATTTGACGTCAGGTTTTAGTAGGGTGAGGCCGAGTGCTGCAGACATTTCGAGTGCCCTCACCAATTAGTTGATATATATTTTGAAGAAGGTGGGGCTTAAGCTGCATCCCTGTCTCACCCCACAGCCCTATGGGAAGAAATGTGTATTTTTTTGCCTATTTTAACCACAAACTTATTGTTTGTGTACATGGATTTATAATGTTGTATGTTTTTCCCCTAACACCACTTTCCATTAATTTGTACAGCAGACCCTCATGCCAAATTGAAGGAGGATGTTTTAAATCAACAAAGCATGAGAAGACTTTGCCTTTGTTTTGTTTTGTTTGTTTGTCAATTATGGTGTGCAGCGTGAATATGTGGTCTGTCTTACGCTAATTTGGTAAAAAGCCAATTTTACATTTGCTCAGTACATTGTTTTCACTGAGGAAATGTACGAGTCTGCTGTTAATGATAATGCAGAGGATTTTTCCAAGGTAGCTGTTGACGCATATCCCACGGTATGGGTCAAATTTGTTTCCTCTTTTGTGGATTGGGGTGATCCGTCATTGGTTCCAAATATTGGGGAAGATGCCAGAGCTAAGGATGATGTCAAAAAGTTTTAGTATAGCCAATTGGAATTTGTTGTCTGTATAGGGTTAGGGTTAGATAATTTCATTGAGGATACCATCAACACCACAGGCTTTTTTGGGGTTGGAAGGTTTGTATTTTGTCCTGTAGTTCATTCAAGGTAATTGGAGAATCCAGTGGGTTCTGGTAGTCTTTAATAGTTGATTCTAAGATTTGTATTTGATCATGTATATGTTTTTGCTGTTTATTCTTTGTTAGAGAAGTGGTTTACCTATACATCTCCAGTTTGGAGAGATAATTCTTTGTATTGTTGTTTGTTTAGTGTTTTCCAATTTTCCCAGAAGTGGTTAGAGTCTATGGATTCTTCAATTACATTGAGCTGATTTCTGACATGCTGTTCCTTCTTTTTCCATAGTGTATTTCTGTATTGTTTTAGTGATTCACCATAGTGAAGGCGTAGACTCAGGTTTTCAGGGTCTCTATGTTTTTGTTTGGACAGGATTTTCAATTTCTTTCTTAAATTTTTGCATTCTTCATCAAACCATTCATCATTGTTGTTAATTTTCTTTGGTTTTCTATTTGAGATGATATGGAAGCCGAGAGGTCAAATATACTATGAAAATGTTCTACTGCCAAGTTTACATCTTCACTCTTACAGTGGAACGTTTTGTCCAGGAAGTTGTCTAAAAGGGATTGAACTTGTTGTTGCCTAATTGTTTTTTTGGTAGGTTTCCTTCCATCTATAGCATTTCTTAACATTACTCAGTTCCTTTGGCTTTAATGCCTCATGATTGAGTATTGCTCTGTTCAAGTCGACTGTGATTTTGCTGTGGTCTGATAGTGGTGTCAGTGGGCTGACTGTGAACGCTCTGAGAGACCCTGAGTTGAGGTCAGTGATAAAGTAGTCTACAGTACTACTGCACAAGAGATGAGCTATAGGTGTACCTACCATAGGAGTCCCCTCGAAGCCTACCATTGACTATGTACATAACCAGCGTGCGACAGAGCTACAGAGAGTTGTGACCTGTTTTTGTTGGTTATGTTGTCATAGTTGTGCCTAGGGGGGCATATGGGGGAGGGAATGCTGTCACCTCCAGGCAGGTGTTTGTCCCCCTGTGTGCTGAGGGTGTCAGGTTCTTATCCAGTTCTGGCATTTAGGTTGCCACAGACTAGTACATATCCCTGGGCCTGGAAATGATTGATTTCCCCCTCCAGGATGGAGAATATGTCTTCATTAAAGTATAGGGATTCTAGTGGGGGCATATAGGTAGCACACAGGAGGACATTTTTCTCTGTTAAGATCATTTCCTTTTGAATTTCTAGACAAATGTAAAATTGTCCTGTTTTGATGGATTTAATGGAGTGAGTTAGGTCTTCTCTCTCTCTCTCTCTCTCTCTCTCTCTCTCTCTCTCTCTCTCTCTTTTTACTCTATCATCCTTTCTCTTTCCTATTTTGCCAGTGGTTTTAGTCATTGACATGTACAAGAGAATTCAAATATCCTGCCTTATCTTGTCTCTCTATCAGTCAGCACATTGAAATTAGAGCAGTGGGTCATCATGCCTCTACTGGGTCTGGGGTCAGATCATTATATTATATTATATTATCATATCATAGTATATAATATTATTATCATTATATCTCTCTGTTTCTCTCTCTCTGTTTTTCAACCTCTCTCTCTCTCTCTCTCTCCCCTTGTTCATGCACACACACACACACACATTATGCCCATGCAGAGGCAGGGGAGCGGGCCATACCTACCCTCAGAGGTCATTCTGGGCCAGACAGTGGGAGGAGGTTTTCAGTCACTCCCGTCCCCCCCTAGTGGATTCTGAACACAACACCCTGTGGTTCCTCTACGCTTTAATCAGAGCCCCATCCTCTCACTTGGTGGGGGAGGAAAGGGGATACCTACCTAGTCAGTTGCACAGCTGAATGCATTCAACCAAAATCCCTTTCCCTAAATACACCACTTCGTACAAACACTCAAATCAAATTATTATTATTACATTTTTGTGGGGCATTTAACAGACACTCTTATCCAGAGCGGATTACAGTAGTGATTGCATTCATTTTCAGACTTTTTTCCTTACTGGTCCTCCATGAGAATCAAACCCACAAGCCTGGAGTTGCAAGTGAGCCATACGGGACTGTATATTCTTGAGTATGGGCATGGAAAGACTTAAGAGTTCCAATTCAAATTGACCCTCATCTCAACCTTTTATGCAGAGATGGTTACTCATATCTTAAGATACCGCTTGAGACATGGCAAACAGACATTCACTTCAAATAAACCTTGAAAATGGGATGCTGTGTGGTTGCTTGGGCTGTTCTACCATCAAGTACATTGAACATTTCAAACTGACCATAATTTCATTCTTTCACACGAAGACTGTTACTAGGTCTCAGAAAGTGCATCAAGACACAATTGTGAAATAGGATATATGTTAATTTTATACTCTGTGCTGACATGTCCATTCATTCTCCGGCTCAGCCCGCTCAGATAGCCAACTAAGTTGATAATGGCTGACCCTGGCCGTGACCCCACTCTCTGAGGGTGTCTCGGGAAGTTGGTACATGCAAAAAACACATTTCCAATTCACACATACATATAATACACACTTGTACTTGAAATAGTACAAGTAGAAGTACCCACCCCAAAAAGTCATTTTCCTCTCACTTTCTCACTCGTCATGTGGCATCCTACCTGTGTTTGAACCATAGAAATAGAATTAATAGAATAGTTCTGTGGGTCTGTCCAGAAAGGCAAGACAAGGAGGAGAAATACATGCTTCAAATCCATGCTGTGGTCACCAGCGTAAAAGGATCTGATGGAGATTCAATACAAAAAGTCTGCGAGAGGCTATTCAGCACAATTGAAGCAGGCAGCGACGCTGTCCATCTCAGAAATCTTAGAAAGACAGCAACCATCTCACTTCAACTCAGGGAAAACAAACATCTCCATTGTTCCATTGCATCTGTGTCTTGTCTGTGCATTCTGCTCTAACATCCTCTTCATACTAGAGTGCCAAAGCCCTGTATTCATTCATTTTTCGGGGGTCACGTTTTAGTGAGCACATGTCCTCATAATCCGGGTTATTGGCATAGCTCTCATGTACCAATCAAATGCCTGCTTCTCCTCCCACATCCGCTCGAATTCATTGTACAGCATAAAATCTCATTATGTTGTAATGAGTGAGAAGTCACATTCCACCAGAGAATATATGGTTGGTCACGTCACTCAGGAGCTGTGTCTAGATGTGCACTTTTCATTCCTTTTTCTTCTGTAGGACAAAGACAATAGTGTGAAATCAGGGTTGAATAGTTAAAATAGACACAATGACCCAAAAAAGGGTTGGACTCTGTTATTGTAGTCTTTCCACAAGTCACAAATCTACCTGTCTCTTCCCGGGGGAAGCAACCTCATAAAGGGAATCGTCTCTTTTCGGTGTCCCAAATGGCACCCTATGAAGTGCACTTTTTAGGGCTCTGGTCAAAAGCAGTGCACTATGTACATCACCAGTCAAAAGTTTGGACACACCTACTCATTCAAGGGTTTTTATTTATTTTTACTATTTTCTACATTGTAGAATAATAGTGGACCTCAACACTATGAAATAACACATATGGAATCATGTAGTAACCAAAATAAGTGTTAAACAAATCAAAATATATTTTATATTTGAGATTCTTCAAAGTAGCCACCCTTTGCTTTGATGACAGCTTTGCACACTCTTGGCATTCTCTCAACCAGCTTCACCTGGAATGCTTTTCCAACAGTCTTGAAGGAGTTCCCACATATGCTGATCACTTGTTGGCTGCTTTTCCTTCACTCTGTGGTCCAACTCATCCCAAACCATCTCAATTGGGTTGAGGTCGGGTGATTGTTGAGGCTAGGTAATCTGATGCAGCACTCCATCACTCTCCTTCATGGTCAAATAGATCTCACACAGCCTGGAGGTGTGTTTTGGGTCATTGTCCTGTTGAAAAACAACTGATAGTCCCACTAAGCGCAAACCAGATGGGATGGCGTATCGCTGCAGAATGCTGTGCTTGCCATGCTGGTTAAGTGTGCCTTAAATTCTAAATAAATCACAGACAGTATCACCAGCAAAGCACCCCCACACCATCACACCTCCTCCTCCATGCTTCATGGTGGGAACCACACGCGGAGATCCTCCGTTCACACAAAGACACGGCGGTTGGAAGCAAAAATCTCAAATTTGGACTCATCAGACGAAAGGACATATTTCCACTGGTCTAATGTTCATTGCTCGTGTTTCTTGGCCCAAACAAGTCTCTTATTATTATTGGTGACCTTTTGTAGTGTTTTTTTTGCAGCAATTTGACCGTGAAGGCCTGATTCACGCAGTCTCCGATTAACAGTTGATGTTGAGATGTGTCTGTTACTTGAACTCTGTGAAGCGTTTATTTGGGCTGCAATCTGAGGTGCCGTTAACCTTTTCTGTCGCGGTCCTCATGAGAGGCAGTTTCATCATAGCGTTTGAAGTTCTTCAAATTTTCCACATTGCCTGACTTTCATGTCTTAAAGTAATGATGGACTGCTGTTTCTCTGCTTATTTGAGCTATTCCTGCCATAATATGGACTTGGTCTTTTACCAAATAGGGCTATCTTCTGGATACCACCCCTACCTTGTCACAACACAACTGATTGGCTCAAATGCATTAAAACCTCTTAGAGCTACCCCCCTACTTTCTTTCAATTTCCGCCTGACGACATACCCAAATCTAACTGCCTGTAGCTCTGGCCCAGAAGCAAGGATATGCATATTCTTGGAATCATTTGAAAGAAAACACTCTGAAGTTTGTGTAAGTATGAATTGAATGTAGGAGAATATAACACAATAGATCTGGTTTAGATAATACAATGAAAAAAAACATATGTTTTGTATTTTTATTGTTGTATGATGATCTTTAAAATGAACAAGATAAAACAAACATTCAGAGAGGATGATGGGGACAATTTCAGTGAAAAATATAAGAGGGCAACAGTACTTGTGCAAAGTTTCAGAATGATAACTTCCAAAATGAGTGTGCTACATGACATTTATCATGAAGTCACCCAGGTGTCCCACACAAGTATCCCAAATGTACCCAAGTGGCCAAATTGGTGAAGGTACACATTTTGAAACTAAATACAAAATGCCAAAATGGTATTCTAACACACACCCCCAAAAAATGAAGAAAAAAATATGGGGAAAAAAATATGAAGAAAGAAATATATACATTTACAAAATAACATGGGTAACTATTTACACACTTTCAATATTTGGAAGACCCTCAGTCCTCTATCAAATCAAATGTATTTATATAGCCCTTCGTACATCAGCTAATATCTCAAAGTGCTGTACAGAAACCCAGCCTAAAACCCCAAACAGCAAGCAATGCAGATGTAGAAGCACGGTGGCTAGGAAAAACTCCCTAGAAAGGCCAAAACCTAGGAAGAAACCTAGAGAGGAACCAGGCTATGAGGGGTGGACAGTCCTCTTCTGGCTGTGCGGGGTGGAGATTATAACAGAACATGGCCGAGATTTTCAAACGTTCATAAATGACCAGCAGGTTCAAATAATAATAATCACAGTAGTTGTAGAGGATGCAACAGGACAGCACCTCAAGAGTAAATATGAACAGTTTAGGGTTCCATAGCCGCAGGTAGAACAGTTGAAACTGGAACAGCAGCAAGGCCAGGTGGACTGGGGACAGCAAGGAGTCATCATGCCAGGTAGTCCTGACGCATGCTCCTAGGGCTCAGTTCCTCCGAGAGAGAGAAAGAGAGAATTAGAGAGAGCATACTTAAATTCACACAGGACACCGGATAAGACAGAAGAAGTACTCCAGATATAACAAACTGACCCTAGCCCCCCGACACATAAACTACTGCAGCATAAATACTGGCGGCTGAGACAGGAGGGGTCAGGAGACACTGTGGCCCCATCCGATTCGACCCCCGGACAGGGCCAAACAGGAAGGATATAACCCCACCCACTTTGCCAAAGCTCTACACAATATTGTGCTGCTGATGCCAGGTGCCATAGCAGTCTCTTTCTGCTGTAAAGCAGAGGGTCGCCAAGCATGTGGCGCAGGTGATGGGGGACTTAATTTTGCAAAGAACACAGCGACGCCTTCATGCTCTGCCCTTTTGGCCCTGAGGCACATCCACAGCCTGTATAAATAGATTTGGGCAGATGAACACCACTTGTGGCAGGAGCTGGATGAACCAGCTTCAGTGGGGGATTGACACCTTGGCACTGGGGGCTCCCATTCGGAGTCAGTGTCACTGTGAAAGAAAATGTTCAGTTTGAATAGTTTCACATATGAGCCCTGTATCTACAGGTATAATAAACAGATATACATGTATACGTATATAGAGTACAGGGAACATAAGGTTGAATATATTATTATAGACCTGCTAGATCTACTGTCTCTTTATATTATGACATTTCAGCTAGATTAACTGTCTCTATTATATTATGACAGACCAGCTAGATCTACTGTCTTTATTATATTACAACAGACCAGCTGTACCTACTGTCTCCATTTCACTTTAGCCATTGTTGTGTGCCTGCCCTCCCCTCAACAGCCTCAAATAGGCTATTTCATGTGGGTTGTGGTGGGGCGGCAGACACACGCATCTCACATTTCATTACATTACATTTTCATAAATTGCTTCTAAAATGTAAAAAAATCACAAATAATATTTTATATTATTAATTTCAAACAAGGGCATTAGCATGAGAAGAACTTACCAGTCCAAAACAATGTCCTCTCCGTTCAAAAAATATTCCTCCACTTGGGAATCGCTAAATGAATTGTCCTACAACAATCTCTGTCTGACTTTCCCAATCAATGTATTCTAAAATTGTGTGTACATCTGTATATCTAGACTTAGTTTAGCTTTCCCTGACTTAGTCGCCATACTGATTGATATATAAACAGCTGAATCTGCGCGTTTACCAAAACAACTCTGTGCGTAATATGCGTTGCTCCTTCCGGTATGAAACTTCAATAGCGAATGACTCTCTTTACACCGGAGTTTACTACATGGGTTGGTCTTCCAACACATAACCATTGCATATTGCCGTTTACCTCAGCTCATTGGCTATCTACCCAGCTAGATTTCAAGACGATCAGTGGTCATTGGGTTAAAATACAGTCAATCAACGAAACAGTGGTCATATCATTGGTGCACAGTGATGTCATTACTTGTTGTCTTCAAATCGGTTTATTTCAGTCAATACATCCCGCGAAATGACCCATCAGGTTTGGTTGTGTTATAAAACAAACCAGTTGATTGCAATGAAACCAAACATGACTGGAAAAGTCACGTTTTGTGTGGGTATTTACCTCGAATGTGTCGTTGAAAATGGAATGAGACGGAATTCACGACACAAGCGGTTCACAAAATGTTTCGTGTTAGGCTATAAAACGGATTTTATCAAGAAAAAGATCATTCATTGTGTAATAATGAGCCTTGGGATTGCAAACAGACGAAAATCGTCAAAGGGAAACAATTTATTTTAATGCAGTGATTTTGTTACGCCTGTGCTGGTTGTTTTTTATGGGGCTCTATTCTTTCGCAGTAAATCCTTTTTTAAATCTGACAACGCAGTTGGATTAGCAAGATTCTAGGCTTTCGATACATGTGAGACACTTGTATTTTCATGAATGTTTAATATGACTATTTATGTAGCGATCACCGTATGTTGTGGAATTTCTGCCCGCTACCGGGTTCCGTGCGCAGAGAGGTTAAGAAGGAAAGAAATACCCCAAATTAACTATTAATAAAGGCACATGTGTTAATTGAAATGCATTCCAGGTGATTACCTCATGAATATGGTTGAGAGAATGCCAAGAGTGTGCAAAGCTGTCATCAAGGCAAAGGGTGGCTACTTTGGAGAATCTCAAATATAAAATTTGTTTAACACTTTTTTGGTTACCACATGATTCCATATGAGTTATTTCATAGTTGTGATGTTTTCACTATTATTCTACAATGTAGAAAATATTCAAAATAAAGAAAAACCCTTGAATGAGTAGGTGTCCAAACTTTTGACATGTTGTGTATACAGTGCCTTGCGAAAGTATTCGGCCCCCTTGAACTTTGCGACCTTTTGCCACATTTCAGGCTTCAAACATAAAGATATAAAACTGTATTTTTTTGTGAAGAATCAACAACAAGTGGGACACAATCATGAAGTGGAACGACATTTATTGGATATTTCAAACTTTTTTAACAAATCAAAAACTGAAAAATTGGGCGTGCAAAATTATTCAGCCCCTTTACTTTCAGTGCAGCAAACTCTCTCCAGAAGTTCAGTGAGGATCTCTGAATGATCCAATGTTGACCTAAATGACTAATGATGATAAATACAATCCACCTGTGTGTAATCAAGTCTCCGTATAAATGCACCTGCACTGTGATAGTCTCAGAGGTCCGTTAAAAGCGCAGAGAGCATCATGAAGAACAAGGAACACACCAGGCAGGTCCGAGATATTGTTGTGAAGAAGTTTAAAGCCGGATTTGGATACAAAAAGATTTCCCAAGCTTTAAACATCCCAAGGAGCACTGTGCAAGCGATAATATTGAAATAGAAGGAGTATCAGACCACTGCAAATCTACCAAGACCTGGCCGTCCCTCTAAACTTTCAGCTCATACAAGGAGAAGACTGATCAGAGATGCAGCCAAGAGGCCCATGATCACTCTGGATGAACTGCAGAGATCTACAGCTGAGGTGTGAGACTCTGTCCATAGGACAACAATCAGTCATATATTGCACAAATCTGGCCTTTATGGAAGAGTGGCAAGAAGAAAGCCATTTCTTAAAGATATCCATAAAAAGTGTTGTTTAAAGTTTGCCACAAGCCACCTGGGAGACACACCAAACATGTGGAAGAAGGTGCTCTGGTCAGATGAAACCAAAATTTAAACGCAAAACGTTATGTTTGGCGTAAAAGCAACACAGCTGAACACACCATCCCCACTGTCAAACATGGTGGTGGCAGCATCATGGTTTGGGCCTGCTTTTCTTCAGCAGGGACAGGGAAGATGGTTAAAATTGATGGGATGATGGATGGAGCCAAATACAGGACCATTCTGGAAGAAAACCTGATGGAGTCTGCAAAAGACCTGAGACTGGGACGGAGATTTGTCTTCCAACAAGACAATGATCCAAAACATAAAGCAAAATCTACAATGGAATGGTTCAAAAATAAACATATCCAGGTGTTAGAATGGTCCAGACCTGAATCCAATCGAGAATCTGTGGAAAGAACTGAAGACTGCTGTTCACAAATGCTCTCCATCCAACCTCACTGAGCTCGAGCTGTTTTGCAAGGAAGAATGGGAAAAAATGTCAGTCTCTCGATGTGCAAAACTGATAGAGACATACCCCAAGCGACTTACAGCTGTAATCGCAGCAAAAGGTGGCGCTACAAAGTATTAATTTAAGGGGGCTGAATAATTTTGCACGCCCAATTTTTCAGTTTTTGATTTGTTAAAAAAGTTTGAAATATCCAATAAATGTCGTTCCACTTCATGATTGTGTCCCACTTGTTGTTGATTCTTCACAAAAAAATACAGTTTTATATCTTTATGTTTGAAGCCTGAAATGTGGCAAAAGGTCGCAAAGTTCAAGGGGGCCGAATACTTTCGCAAGGCACTGTATGTAAAATGGTGCCATTTGTGACACATTATCTCTCTTTTTTCAGAGGCAATCCCTTACCCAAGAGTTCCCTGTGACGTCAGTTCGCAGCGATCATAATGTCTCCTCAACTCTTGTTATGCAGTGGTTCTATGCTTGTGATGGCTCCCTTCTCTTTTTTGAAGAGTGAGGTAATGTGTTCTGCGAGGAACAGTAGACTGGAGAGATCGAGAAAGGGTGAGAAAAAAAAGAAGCCCTGGGAATAGCCACCTACAGATGAAAGAGCTTCTCTCGTTCTTTACGTCTCTCAGAGTGAGGGAAGAGTGTGAAAAGAGATAAACTGAAGGTGAGTCTGCTCTTTCTCCCAAGTGGCGCAGCGGTCTAAGGCACTGCAGCTCAGTGCTAAAGGCCTCACTACATACCCTGGTTCGATTCCAGGCTGTATCACAACTTGCCGTGATTGGGAGCCCCATAGGGCGCGCACAATTGGCCCGGCGTCGTCCGGGGAAGGCCGTCGTTGTAAATTAGCTGACTTGCCTAGTTAAATCAAGGTTAAATAAATACAAAAATAAAACCAGTCTGTGTCCCAAATGGCACCCTATATCCTTTATAGTGCTCTACTTTGGACCAGGGTTAATTTAGAATGCATCCCGGGATGACTGACACCGGATGAAAAGGTCTCACAGTCGCCGGGGGTCATCGCCTCGGTGATAGCCCCCATTGCTGTGGCTACTCTCCCGTCCCCAGAGAGACGAGTGGTTTAATTCACAGTGCGCTCTCTTGGGTAGAGAGGCACCTCAACTCAAATCTCTCTGTGCTCACAGTGGGAGTGTCTAAAATAGAGTGCCTTCAGAAAGTATACATACCCCTTGACTTATTCCACATTTTTTGTTGTTTCACAACCTGAATTCAAAATGGATTAAATATTGTAAAAATTCTCACCCATCATATTTTCACATTATTCTTTTGAAAATTCTTCAAGCAAGTTGGTTGTTGATCATTGCTACAGCCATTTTCAAGTCTTGCCATAGATTTTCAACCCGTTTTAAGTTAAAACTGTAACTAGGCCACTCAGGAACTTTCTAAGTCATCTTGGTGAGCAACTCCAGTGTATATTTACCCTTGTGTTTTAGGTTATTGTCCTGCTGAAAGGGGAATTTTTGTCCCAGTGTCTGTTGGAAAGCAGACTGAACCAGGTTTTCCTGTAGGATTGTGCCTGTGCTTAACTCTATTTCATTTATTATCATCCTCAAAAACTCCCTAGTCCTTGCTGATGACAAGCATACACATAACATGATACAGCCACCTCCATGCTTGAAAATATGAAGAGTGGTACTCACTGATGTGTTCTGTTGGATTTGCTCAAAACATAATGCTTAATATTCAGGACAGAAAGTTAATTTCTTTGCCATTTGTTATTTCAGTTTTACTTTAGTTCCTAATTGCAAACAGGATGCATGTTTTGGAATATTTGTGTTATGTACAAGCTTAGTTCTTTTCACTTTTTCATGTAGGTTAGTATTGTGGAGTAACTACAATGTTGTTGATCCATCCTCAGTTTTCTCCTATCACAGCCATTGAACTCTATAACTGTTTTAAAGTCACCATTGGCCTCATGTTGAAATCCCTGAGCGGGTTTCCTTCCTCTTCGGAAACGGAGTTAGGAAGGACACCTGTATCTTTGTAGTGACTGGGTGTATTGATACACCATCCAAAGTATAGTTATATACTTCACCATACTCGAAGGGATTGTCACGTTCGGACCTTAGTTCCTTTGTTTTGTCTTTTGTTTTAGTAGGGTCAGGGCGTGAGTTGGGGGGGTTGTCTATGTGAATTTTTCTATGATTTTCTATTTCTATGTTCGGCCTGGTATGGTTCTCAGAGGCAGCTGTCAATCGTTGTCCCTGATTGAGAACCATATTTAGGTAGCCTGTTTTCGATTGTGTTTGGTGGGTGGTTGTTTTCAGTCTTTGTGTGTCTACACCAGACAGAACTGTTCCGGTTGTTTCTGTGTTGTTTTGTTATTCAGTGTTCAGTTTATTTTATTAAAAAGATGAACACGTACCACGCTGCACATTGGTACTCACCTTCTTCCACCAACGACGTCCATTACAGGGATGTTCAATGTCTATTTTTTTTCTTTTTTAAACCACCCGCCAATAGGTGCCCTTCTTTGCGAGGCATTGGAAAACCTCCCTGGTCTTTGTGGTTCAATCTGTGTTTGAAATGTACTGCTCGACTGAGGGACCTTACAGATCATTTTATGTGAGGGGCATAGAGACGAGGGGGTCACTCAAAAAGAATGTTAAAGCAATGTTATTGCACACAGAGTGAGTCCATGCAACTTATTATGTGACTTGTTAAGCAAATCTTTACTACTGAACTTATTTAGGCTTGCCATAACAAACGGGTTAAATACTAATTTACTCAAGACATTTCAGCTTTCCATTTGTAATTAATTCGTAAACATTTCTAAATTCCACTTTGACATTATGGGGTATTGTGTGTGTAGGCCAGTGCCAGAGAATATCGATGTAATCCATTTTAAATTCAGGCTGTGACACAGCAAAATGTGGAGCAAGTCCAGGGCTGTGAATACTCTCTGAAAGCACAGTTTCCATTGACTTATTCTGTACCAGTAGCTGAGAGACAGACAAACAGACAGATAGACAGCAGACAGAGAGACAAACCAGGGCAATTTCTGCATAACCAAGGTGACTCACACAGCTACCATCTCCCAGTACAATCAAGAGGTTGAGTGTACCTGTAGTTTTGGATTGAATAGGGGCTGTCTAGAATATATTGTACATACTACAGAGGAGTATATTACTTTACTTCAGGTATAAAGGAAAACCTCGAGGGGAAAAAGGCTTGGTTC
Source organism: Oncorhynchus clarkii lewisi (assembly GCF_045791955.1). Lineage (NCBI taxonomy): Eukaryota > Metazoa > Chordata > Actinopteri > Salmoniformes > Salmonidae > Oncorhynchus > Oncorhynchus clarkii. The sequence continues at coordinate 29,916,623 of NC_092161.1, forward strand.
TCTTAATTGACAGCCCAAGGAAAGGACCATTTCTCAGGATAAAGGTGTACTTCTGAGATGAGAAATTACAGAGTTTAGGAAGAATCGCTGTGGGGATAGAGAAGTATCTCACCGGGAAAGGAATTGCTCACTCACATCACTCTCTGACACTAGTTCATAAATAATGAGATGGCTGGATTTTGCCCTGAGATTGAGAACTAAATTCGTCCATGATTTATTTACCAACAAGATCTCACAGTTTTAACAATTTGACTTCAGATACTGACGTTTAGCCACGTGTCTTTAAACGTCATATTTCAAAGTGTTTTTGACACCTTGGGTTGACTCCTACTGCTCTGCATAGTTCTGTTTCTCCAAGATGTTTCATTTAAGGGTTAAGGTTTTGGATACCTTCGGATCCGGAGTAATTGGATTATTCCCGAATGGTTAAGTTAAAGGTTAAGGTTTGGGATAGGGTTAAAACAAAAGCATTTAAAATGAATGTCTACCACTGGGATTGAACACGCAATCTGATGATCTTGGGATAGGGTTAACCTTCGGATCCGGAGACATTGGATTATGCCCGTATACTACCCCGTCCACAACACCCTAGAAAAACCCAAGCCTACTTGACGGTAATAGTGCTCACTGTTGCCCCTAATGGATGGTTTTGAAGGCATTTTTCGATGTCCTTAGTACATGGACAGATGCCAAATTTTCGAATTCAATCTTGAGCGAGCTGCCTTGTTATTTACACCTGATCTGTACTTCCTTTCAGAACCGAGCAAAGACAGGTGAACCCACATCAATTGCATCTGTAACTAGTGGCTGCTTTATTCACTGGGGTCCGCATCAGTCAACTCCAACACATTGTGGATTGATGTGAGGGAAGAGATGACGAACGACTAGACTAGAAACGGCTTCTTTTTCTTGATTGAATAAAGTCACGCAGAGCTCTTATTTAAAAAGTAAGCTTCCCTCAGCACAACTGTATGGCTTATAAAATAAAGTGATTTCCGGTATGCCTTCTCTCCTTTATCCGCTTATTTTCCCCCCAACTTTTGCACACCAGTAAATTGCTACCTCAGATATCTGTGGCATGGACCATGTGCTGTTATGCTCAGGACTGGGAATGTTGCCCACACAAACAACTCTGTGGATGACTTGATATATGTGTGTTTCTATGAACACACTGACCAAAATGTCTACTTGTGGAGGTGAAGGGCTTCTCTCCATGGCTTCTTGGTGGCAAATGTTTTTGTTTGTGTGTGTGTGTGTGCGTGCGTGTGTGCGTGTGTGCGTGCGTGCGTGCGTGCGTACGTGCGTGCATGCTCAAGCATTCGTGTGTGCATGTTTTTTTTGTGCGCTTGGTTATGTGTGTACGTGCGTGTCTGTGAGAGTTGTCGGAGAGGACATGGTCTCTAATGATGCGAGGAGGTGACATGTGGGGGCAGCTGACAGCTGGGTAATGAGTACACGGTTCAGTCCCAATCCAGGAACCTGTTCCCTTACCCCTAACCTATGAACCCTGACTGCCATGACGAACCAGCGAGGATAATGTTAATTGGGTCATATCACTGCTCTCTATAAAAAAAAAATATGCACTCACTATTGTAAGTCGCTCAGGACAACAGCCTCTACTAAATGACTAAAATGTACATGTAATTGAGAGAGAGAGAGAGAGAGAGAATCAGAGATAATGACAATATTATAATAAGATATTAATATGTAATATAATGATCTGACTGTGGACCCAGTAGAGACATGATGACCCACTGCTCTAATTTCAGGGTTAGGTGGTAAAGTCAGATGTTGGCTGATTGATGGAGAGACAAGACAAGGCAGGATATCTCGATAAAAAGAGAAATATTGAGTCAAGGCAGTTGGAGAGAGACAGATAGAGATATGAATGTAAAAGTGATGTTTCAATACTTCAAGTGGCACGGCTCCGTATTGAACCCTTTTTTTTACAGAGACCTTTTTGAAAATAATACATTTACCAACACCTCTCCTTCACCTCAAGCTTCACCACGCAGACCCCTGGCAAGATATCTCACCCACTTCTCCTCACTCAGGACTACTAACAAGGCCTACTGTGTCTCTGGAAATGACTGAGATCGCAGCAGCCACCCAAGAACACAGACATGCAAGGAAGCACGCACAGAAGCATACATGCAGGGGCACATCTTTCACTAGGGACGGGGAGTCACCCCCCCCCCCTCCCACACACACATTCTGAAATTGCATCCCCCCCCAGTGGTTTCTAAATCCAGAGAGGCATGTTGAATTTGTTTTCTTGCTAGGAACTTAGCTCTAGCGTTTGAATGATTTGGGCTATTAGCCAAATAAGACCCCATCCCTGAACGCTAAGGCTCTCAGGAACACATATGTGTCTTCTGTTTACAACTGTTCACAAGTCGCACAGGACTCAGTAGAAACGACTGTGACAAAACCGATCAGAATGACTGAAATACACTATTATCCTGGTGATCTTCCATCTGCTTTCTGAACTTCCAAATACCTGTCTGATGTGTTTTAACCACTTCAAAGCACATTTCATTCAGACTGAGAATTGGCATTAACGTGATTTGACATATCTTTGTGTTATTTATAAGGCAGATCCAAAAGTTTAATTAAATTATTTTTTATACAGTTGTTTCAGATACCCCCAAGTGTCCTATAATAGACAATAAAATAGTGCTATGGTCCATGTTATCGCTATCTTAAAACAAGCATTTGGTAATAGGGCAGTAATGTAATACAGAAAAAAACGAAGTATTCAGAAGAATGCATTGGACTTGAGCATTGTAAACATCGGCCATGTCTGCCTCTGGCTTTCACCATCGCTAAAAAGTAGATCAGAGCCCTAATAAAGGTTCTTGTCAAGCCCGAAAGACCAAGGTTGTCACAAAATGCAGCCTAAATCACATGAATAAGCCAAGAACTCCTCGTTCAGATAAAGGATTATGGGGTGGCAGGATAGCCTAGTGGTTAGAGCGTTGGACTAGTAAGGTTGCAAGTTCATGTCCCCGAGCTGACAAGGTACAAATCTGTTGTTCTGCCCCTGAACAGGCAGTTAACCCACTGTTCCTAGGCTGTCATTGAAAATAAGAATTTGTTCTTAACTTACTTGCCTAGTTAAATAGGCAAGTCTGTTCTGAGCACATAGGCTCATCGTACGAAATTATATATTGTTTAACTTTAAGCTAGCGTTACCGAAAAAACAATAGACAAGCTCACCATGTTCAAAATTGCATGACCAAATCAACTCAAAGATTTGGTTTGAAGTTACTTAGAGGTTATTTGGCCACAACGTTTGAACATGGGGAGCTTTCTCCTATCACTCACATTGTTTTGGGATTATTTTGGCTACAGTTCGTCCAAATTGGCAGTGGTTTTTGAAGAAATTCTGATTAATGATTGTCTGTCTCTCCTGGCCCCACAGATTACTTTCTGGGTAAATGGCAAAAACTTGAAATATTCTCTGAATTGGGTGACGTTTTATATAGAGAAAGTCTTTATAAAAACCATCAAAAGTTATATCTTTGTACTTTGCTTTTATTAAGAGGTTAAGGTGTGACACAATAGTCATTATTTAATTACCTTTGTTCTAGTTTGGTAATTCATCAATCAATCACTCAAACATTAATAATGATATCTTACCTAGCTTGATGACTAAGTCCATTTTTGCTTATTGCTGATGCCCCCCCCCCCCCCCCCCCCCCACACACACACACATACAAGAAAACGCCCTACTCACACACACAACCCCCACTCCTCACACATCGCAAACACAAACACCTCATGTAAGCCAAACACAGCTCTACGTTCCCCAAACACGTTTCCATCCATGCTGCATTGTTGAGCAGTCAGACTGGCAGCACCCAGAGGGAGGTGCTGATGAAAGGGCTGTGGCATGTGGATTCCCCTCCAGAAAGCTGTCACTCAGCCGGCCTCCACATGGCCATGGGGTTCCTCGGGTGGGGCGGAGATGTGTGGAGCAGGGGGCGGGGCGGGTGGGGTAGAGGGGCTAGGCAGAGTGCATGATGACAACAATACTGTAACAACACAGCAGTAGAGAGCGAGGAAAGACCTTTGTTGATCTCAACCCCCATCTCACTCTCTCTCATCTCGCTCTCTAGCTCTGGCTGTGGTATCTCTATCTCTTTGTATCTTTCTATCTCAATCTCTTTGTATCTTTCTGTCTCTATCTCAATCTCTTTGTATCTTTCTGTCTCTATCTCAATCTCTTTGTATCTTTCTGTCTCTATCTCAATCTCTTTGTATCTTTCTATCTCAATCTATTTGTATCTTTCTGTCTCTATCTCTTTGTATCTTTCTGTCTCTGTCTCTTTGTATCTTTCTATCTCTATCTCTTTGTATCTTTCTATCTCAATCTCTTTGTATCTTTCTATCTCTATCTCTTTGTATCTTTCTATCTCTATCTCTTTTCAGCTTTCTATCTCAATCTGTGACAGGATTCAGTAATTGGAGGCAGGTTTTCTGGCCACACCCAGACATTGATTGGAGATCAATAAGTGAGTCAGTTAGATATATCTATTACAGAGCTGGAAGCAGGAATATTAAATATGAAAGGGCAAGCGAGAGGGAGCGGTAGCTAGGCAAAGAGACGGGGGAGAGAGAAACACAGTGGGGGGGAGGGAGAGACATGGAGGCTAGGAATAAAAGAGTGATATGCCTGTCACTGTTGAACCATTTAACCATGTTACTGTACGCTCCACCAGGTAAAATAAAAAAGACAAATGAGAACAACAATAAATACATTCTCAAACTCCATGCCATAATAAAAGTTTGATCTACACATCCTTATTCTCATGGATTTTTCAGTAAACTACAAGGATATGAAACACTTCGGCTGCACATCAGGCTGGCGGTATAGAAAGGTAACTGTATCTCTGTATCTTATGCCTGTCTGAGCCTGTGTTTGTGTGTGGTTTGATGCTTTTGTCTCATTTTATGAAGCAGTGTTTGGCTGTGGTTGTCTGCATACTGTAGTTGTGTGAAGCTGTGTGTCTTTGTGTGATTGTGCTACTAGGATATGACACTGAGGCTCTGTGGTGTGTCTGGGTGTGTCTGGGTGTGTCTGGGTGTGTCTGGGTGTGTGTGTGTGCGTGTGTGTGCGTGTGTGTGTGCGTGTGTGTGTGCGTGTGTGTGTTGTTAGGATCTGGCACTACCTCTCTCTGCCTCTGAGAACCCATTCATCAATAGCCCCTCCCTGCTGCCATCAGAGCTGGTAAAACAGAGCGCGGCCAGCGCCGAGTCCACCGACAAAAGCCATTTGAGTGAAATATATCTAGTAGGATCTTCAGATGTCTATGAAGGCCACCACTACCCCGCCCAGCTCCACCGCATCCCTAGTGCATCCTACTGTGGCCCGTTGCCTGGCAACACAGGCTGATTGGGTTAGCAGGGTTAAGAGGGGGTCTGGCACCGGGCTAGAGGAATCAGATCACTCCCATTGATCATCCTCTCTCCGCGCTCCACTGAGGTCCGGGGCTGGGAGGGAGGGGGTTATTATGCACGTAGGGGGAAAGGGGGAAGACACACCAGGCTTTATGAGGCTTTGGTGACAACCTCAACCTGACATCCTTACTGTACAGTTTGCCCTGCAGACGGTCTGTAACCGCGACTCCTCAATCTCCCATCGACTTCTGATGACATTTTAATTGAACCATTGTGGGGGAGAAATGGCAGGTGGAGCAGGGCTGGGTTGGTTGGTCGTAAGCAGAGTCTGTGATGTCTGTGAAAGGTCCCTGGCCGTCCCTGCGGTGGCCACATAAAATGTGGGGGGCTCAGTTTGAGGTCATTAGCTCCAATCCGGTGCGACAGGCATTAAAATGTTCCGCTACCGTCCAGCTGGGGGGGTTCATGGTGGCATTCCAGGTACCTCTGAGAGGCACGACCCAGCAGGGGCACCACCTCACACCTCCACCCCCTTCTGGGGCAGACCCAGGGTGCCCCAGAGGGCACAGAGACAGTGGCCTTACACAGGACCCAACTCTGATTAGCATCACCACCTCAGTGGAACACACTCAGGCATTGTAATGCCACTCCACTGAGCACTAAGTCAAACACATAGAGACGAAACTCACCCAGAACACAGGTGTGGCAACAAAACTAAAAAAGGCAATCAACCAAAATAAGTCCAAACAGCATATTACGTGCTTTTTTTTACAGCACTTGATTCCTGTGACAACTCTTTTCATACATATCATCATGTGGTGCTCATTTTCACTTCTAAGATGGACGTGAAGGTCTGTCTTCTGTTGTCTTCTGCTTTGTTACTATGGGGACTGAGGCACTGGGTGTTCTTGTAGCTATTGTGGGACTGGACCCTTGACAAAGCTGCAACCCACAAGCCGCCTGTTAAGAGCCTGCCTGCCTGGGTATAAAGCTAGAATCCTTAATTTAAACAATAACAAAGCATCTCCCTGCCCCTGTTTTGATAGGAAGCTAAGGGATGGGGCTGAAGAAATGTAACCACTCTTAGATTAATAGACAGAGCTATGGCTGCCATCAATGAAATAAAATGTATAGTTGTAAGTGTTTAAAGGCTATAGCATGTTTGTTTACACTCACAACGTTTACAAACATTGTAGTCAAACAAGCTTATATTTTGGGTTCCGATGGGGTACGGCAGTTCAGCTGAGCTCATGAGGCATTTATAAGTTATATTCTTCAAGAATCAAAATTACATTACAAATTTAAAAGTCCAAAACTTGATGTAAAATCAAAGGGCTCAATTCAATCTGTATTGCTGTTTAAAGGTAATGACCTATTGAGCCGACATCTACAGCGTTTACCGTGAATGCAGTCTCCGCTAAGGCGGGAACACTGCATTTAAATTTCAGTCATGAGAGCCCTAACGATTCTAGCTTTAACTTGTGTGTGAAGTGAGTCATGTGTAAAATACATATTTACAGTTAAGTAAATATTCTACATGACCAAAAGTATGTGGACATACTTTTTTCAAAATCATGGGCATTAATATAGAGTTGGTCCTCCCTTTGCTGCTATAACAGCCTCCGCTCTACTATGAAGGCTTTCCACTACATGTTGGAACATTGCTGCGGGGACTTGCTTCCATTCAGCCACAACAGCATTAGTTACGTCGGGCACTGATGTTAGGCAATTAGGCCTGGCTCCCAGTTGGCGTTCCAATTCATCCCAAAGGTGTTCAGGTCAGGGCTCTGTGCAGACCAGTTTAGTTCCTCCACACCGATCTCGACAAACTATTTCTGTATGGACCTCGCTTTGTGCACAGGGGCATTGTCATGCTGAAACAGGAAAGGGCCTTCCCCAATCTGTTGCCACAAAGTTGGAAACACAGAATCATCTGTGCTCGATTTTACATACTTGTCAGCGACTGGTGTGGCTGAAATAGTCAATTCCACTCATTTTAAAGGGTGTCCACATACTTTTTTGTATATATAGTGTGTGTCTGATTCATCCATAACCTCACACTAAGATATGGAGCAACATGACGTTATTGATTAGTGTTGTGTACGGTAATATTGACTGCTTTGGATGGAGTTTCCAGCTTCGAGACACCTCAGTAGCTACAGACACTTGTTGGATTGGCTATGTAGTATGCCATGTGTTTGCATACATTTTCATGTGTGTATTGGATATAACTTTTTGGTTGACTGTTTAGCATGTTGAGTTAACTTGGTGTTTTGCTATGTTTGTAAGGATGCAAAATGTTCTCTTTTACTTCAGTTTGCTCCTCAATTTGTGCACCTTGGTTGAAGAGGGAGGTAGTGGCAATGTTCCTTTTCCTTTGCTACGAGAGTAAAGAATGTGTTATTGAGAATGGGAGGTATGGTATATACTATAGGCTTTTTAGAGATGCCACCATGGTCTGAGATCTTCGTCCGTGACGTCGTAGTCGGATGCTGGGTATAGCAGGACAGCGGTGGGTGGTACTGGTCGGGTGATCCCTCCCATGTCTGACCCTCCACTGGTGCCATCCCAAGGGAGTCTGGGGATATGGGGGTATGGACACACGGGCAAATGAAGTGTCAGGGTTTCACAGAATTCACACCAAACAGCAATTTAGTGTTCTCTGATTCTCGGAAACCAGAGCAGAGGCAGCAGTCTGGCTTTTTCATCCTCATACCCATGATTCCTATGGGTAGTGGTATCTTATTGTAGATGTACTATTCACAGTAATTTGTTTGTTTGTTTAGTAAGGCATCCACACTCAGCAAGGGAAATTGTTTTATACTTCTGGCAGCAGAACATGGACATGTTTAACACTGGTGCTTTTAGAAGAATGTAGTTCTGGACACTTAGTTCCTTCTATATCCATTTGTTGTTGTTTTTGTTTGTTTATTGTTTAAGATAATTATTTAGACCCCTATTTAATTCTGTGATACAATTAACAATCAACAGTAGAAATGGTACTGCAGAGTTATCTGTACTAGCATTCTCTCGTATGTGCTCAGGAAAACTACTTCTAGTGTTATGTGTTTCAAAGATTAGACAAATTGTGTTGTTTACAAAAATTTATTCATACAAATCTTACAACACCTTTTTTTAAACATTTATAGACTTGGCCCTTGCGGGTTCGCCATTTTTTCTTCTTCATTACAATAGTACTCTCTAATATCAATTTTCTACACAATAAATATATGTTTTAAGTTTAATCTTCACGTTTCGTAAGGCTGTTGGCGCTTTCAAAATGATACACATTATGGAGAGAGGGCAATCATGATGTTTGCAACTATCTATCACAATTATCTAAGTCTATGTGCTCTAAAAAAAATGAAAAACAACCGCCAAAAGAAATGATCGTGAGCAAGAGTGCTCGGAGACTACACCGAATGGCACTAAAGATCCAATCAAATGTCTGCGCAACACAAAAACAACAACCAAAGGGTGAAATGTAAGCTGATGATGTGCAGCATTGTAGGGCTACTAAATAGCCATCTGTGATTCGTGGCGATTTTAAAGTCGGAGCAAGGCACCACAGCCGCAAGCTGCATCCTGCGTCACAAAGCCTGGAGGGGAATGCAGAATTAAAGAAAGATTGATTTCATACACACAGGCACAGATCGAAGAACTTTGTCCTACTGCTCAGTGTCACAAAGCTCAAACCTAACCTACAGTGTCTGTAGAATCTGCCTGTTGCATTATTGGAGTTAGATCTCCTTGCTTTTTAGACAAGTGGGCTAATGAGGTGTTGGGACCAGGAAGGGGAAATATACTGTGGGGATTCAGAAGCAACATTTTTCATGATCTTATTAGCAATTTTTTTTATGCTGCCAAAACTCGGGATGGCTATTACAGAAGTCGCTAACCCAATCATGCTTCTAGTTAGAAGAAGTGTGGCTTGTTCTGTCTGAGTAACCATTGTCTATATGTCACTGATGGGTACAAGTGAGAAGAGAGGCTAGGTTCTTCTAATGAAGTGTGGAAACCTTTGCCTGGTAACTCCCTTTTAAAGCCAAAGACCACTGTTTTGCTCTCTCAAATTGATTGGTCATGGACTCTCCCTCTTTCTCTGTGTCCCTCTTTCTCTTTGTTCTCCTCTCTCGCACCCACTATCCTCCTTCCTCTCTCTTCTTCCCACTCCTCTCATACTTAGGTCTATCTAGCACTCAACAGGTTCTCTGCTACTCTTCTTGTGATCATTTACATCAACTGCAAAGAGGCAAGTAAACTGAGGAGCTAGTTTGGGATTGGTGGTGTTCAGAATAGTACAGGCACGGTTCATTATGTTTAAGGCTTTATCTAACTGTTGATTAGGTAGAAGTTTTACTGTGCTGCGCTTGGGCTACCAGGATAGGTCATTCAAAACAACGGTCATTCAAGAATTGTTTTTGGCATATATTACATTTGGAATGTAACAAAATCTTGCCTCAAGTCCCATTGAGAAGAGACTAAAAGGACAACATGACAAGACTCTTTCTAAGAGCTTCTCCTCTGCAGTACATTCATCCGAGTGTCCTCGACAGAGGACAGGGGTCAGACGTTCAATCACACACGTTGTGCAGTAATGTTGGGGAAGAACAAAAACAAAACAACATCCAGAAACACAGATATGTAGATACGTCAATCAGTGAGCAAACAAAACCAGCCAATTGCAATAGTTTGCACAGATTTTGTGGCTAGTGCAATTACTTTAATCATGCAGTCTAGCTTTACATTGGTTCACATGACAATAGAGGGGAAGCACAGTAGAGCAACCAGGAAGGTGCAACACATACGTCTTCAGATTACCTCTGCAATGTTCCTCATGAAAAATAACAACATTTGTGAAATTAAATGAAGCCATATAAAAAGTATCATGTTAGTCGAAACGGTCTGAATTTTTTTCTTTCTTTCTTTTGAGTCTGCTAACATTCTAGGTTATTCTATGTTCATGATACTTCTTATGTGGCGAGAAGAGACATATGGAAAACCTTTAACAGCATTCCAGGTTTTCAAGATCTTTTCAAACACATGGATAGCACTAGAGAGGAACACAAGATAGATACTTTGCACAAAGTTCAAAAGTGTAAGCTTATTTTCGTTAACACTGAAGAAGAACAACCGGAAGAAAAGAAAAAGCTCAAAAGCACTCTGGTCCTCATCTTATATATTGGGGTCATATAGGGGTCAAAGGGTCATTCTAACAAGTATTTCACTTTAGTGGCTGGATTACCACCATATGTAAGGCTTCTAAAGCCAGTTGGGTCATGTCTGTTTTGGTCTTAAATCATTCATTTCTTTATAATACTGTTTGACATCACATTGTTATCCTACAGCCTATGATAGGATATTTATGGGGAATTTAAAAAAATATGTACAGTATATCGACACACGGTATATGTGTATAACATATCTATGCATCTATATTCACGTTCTTACATATTCTGTACATGCATGCTTGACATGCATTATATAGGTGTGAATATAGTAGATACAGTATCTCTAGAGAGACAGGAGCACAATTGAGGAAAGGAGGCGATTGGGTTGTATCAAGTATTTGGAGTGTAAGATCACAGGTTTAGGTTACGGTGAGAAAAAGAGGGAGAGACAGGAGACATCCCTCAAGACAAGGCCTCGGGAAAGAGCCTGGAACTCACCGGAAATTCGGGAGAGAACTGTTTCAGCCAGTCTCCCAAAATAGCCTCAAACTCATCCCCATCCGGGAGGGCATCAAAGTCTATGTCTTGTAGAATATGGTGAAAACCTAAGTCTTCAGGGCTGTTGCAAATAAAGACACTAATCTCTTAATTTCAGTTGCCAAAAATGTACATTCAATACATGAATTGTCTTTTAAACTATTTATTTTCCTCACATTCATATATTTAAATGTTTAAAAGACAGGGTAAAGAGCATATTGATCATTTGCTCATAATTTAATCTTATTTTATAAGTAGGTCTAAAAAATAAATAAATAAATATAGGCTATATTTAGGTTGAACAAAAAGATTGGTCCATAAAGTAGATCTGTGCGTTCTCAAGTGCTAAAGTACAAAAGAAAAACAATATTATTATCAAAATATTCATTTTAATGGCTTTACTTCATACATAAATACATGTTTAAAGAACACAAGAGCGATCCACTGATTGATTGTTCAGTTATCTTAAAATGACTTGATCTGGGCTGTACACACATGGTAGTTTGGGTTAGCAACGCTACAAATACGCTAGCCGGCGTCCTTTGTTTCTATATCTCTGTCTATACCTTTTCCCAAGGACTGCCGCCAGGTATTTCTTGACTGCCATTTGCTTTCGGTAGCGGCTGTAGCTATCTGTGAAGATCCCATCCGAATGTCGCTTTGACAGAGGCTCTGTGTCGTCTTCCATGGTGCTCCCTCCACTAGAAAGGGGAAGAGTAGAAGAGTTCTCTGTTAGGAGACGTATACCCTGCCTCGGAGGACTGTAGCCCATAGGATGCGCTGCACAGTTCTGATTTAAACTTACGCTTTTAAATCAACCCTCCGAAATATATTTTTATTTCGATATCATCATGGTTAGGCTGGCTGGTTGAGGATATTGTAGGGAATAATTGAAGCCTATATTTATCTTCAACCCTTGGGACTAATCCACCACATTAATTATTCATAATGAAAAGTAAATGTATTCAGCCACGTGTATCATGTGCTTTGCTCCTTAAAGAGACAATATCAGCACTGAGATTCACCGATTCGATCTAATGCCGCACCCGGATTTGCACTCTTGAAGATTTTATCAAGTCAACCTACTCTGCGCGTCAAGGCGTCAAATTCAGGTGGGAAGACCACACACATAGACACACGGGGAAATTAAACGAAACAGAATGAATAACAGAGTTAAAAGAAAAACGAACACCAAAAAATAACTTAGATCACAAAATAAGAGACGACAACCAAGAAGATGTCCTTACCCTACACGCTTTGCCATCAGAGAATGAAGATATTTTCTTGCTGATAACTGACCCAGCGCTTTCCTGTAGGCTTTATTAAACATTCCGTCTGCATGCCTTTCCGTTCTGGGATGATAAAACGCCAAACAATAAATGACCACACTCAACACACACCCAGCGTTAAGTGGCAACATTAATGTAGCCTATGCCAAATCCAACTCGTCATATGAGCTGTTTTCCAAAAATGTGAGCTTAAATAGTGAATAGTTACTTTTATGACTTTGGAAATGGCCAGTTCAGATTAAAGGTGTTTCGTTATGTTTAATTTTGCTCAGTAAATAGAATACTTTCTACTACATTATACTACAAAAGCTTTCCGATCAGTTTCGTTGGAATACCAGGGTACCAGTACCACCGAGCCCCCCCCCCCCCCCCCACACACACACACACAAAAAAAAGGTTCTACAACAAAATGTGATTATTGACAGTACAGTACATCTACTAACACACAACATATAACATAGAAGAACAGAAATACGAGCCCAAATAATGAAATGTCTAGCAAGAACGTCAACAACATTAAACAATAGGTTGAGAATAGTGATATAATGATAGTCACCTTTTCTCCGGTGGGTAGTATAAAGTGTACAAATCGTCAGCCACAGACGGGGGACTTCTTATAGCAATTTGATCACTGTCAAAAGCCAAGGCCGGTAACGAATTCCCATCCTCGTCATAAACCTCATTTTCAAGTCTGAAATCGGAAATGCATTTGAATATTATATGCTTTTTGATCGTGCATTATCATGACTAAACCAATTCTGAAAATAAACACTGAAATAAATGAGTAATGTATTTTTTAGATTGTAGCCTATATTTTATATATACATGTTTGATACAATAGCCAACACGTATCTGCTTAAATTCTAAATAATTGTAATTGCTATCGGCCAATCCTAATTTTAGCTACATCACTTTACAGAACATATTTAGTCGAAACATGGGCTATAGCCCTTAATAAAAGGCAACCAAACCCCACCCTATCGGAAATAGGAAGAGAAAAACGTTTAATTTAAAATATTTGCCATTGTGAATGAAATAACACCATGACCTGATCTCAAAAAGAAAATGTAGAGTTGTCGTTCTAAAATAAAATGATGCAGGTTATGACTTCTTAGTTAAGAGAATCACAAAAAATCGATTTTGTTATTCTGTGAATTAGTGGCTCCTTCGTTTGCCTCATTCCTCAGAAAATTACGCCTCTCTGTCATTCCCATGGGACGCGTCTGCACGCAGAGCTACAGTTCTGTATCAGACGCTTGATCTACCAATAGCTGCTAATATGCCCTGTTCCAGTGATATGATTCCAAGTGCTCTAAAGCCCCTCATAACAAAACATTGCGGCATATTGACACTGAAAATAAAACACATTTACCAGTATCTTCCAATGTAGGCTATGGCATTCATTTTATACCCAAATTAATAAGATGCTCTGAAAATGTCAAAAATATTGCGTATTAATTTAGCTATAAACGAAATAAAAATTATACACACATTGATTGAACGAAAAAAAAAATGTGTGTAGCATTAAATGGCATAGGTCTATATACCTATGTGGTTGCAGGTATAACTGATAAACAAACTGCTGTGCTCGTCCCTCGGCGCTCAGCAGCAGAAACAATGCGTTTGCCAATGTTCAGTTTACAAATCCTTTACATGCAGAGATGCTCAGTTGAAGGAGGGGTGAACAGGTACCTTACCTAAGGTTAGGATAGTTAAGCCCGAGAGGTGAGCAGTAGACACTGTAGTGCATTATGATTCCATAGATGAGTAAGGCTAAAGTCGCTTTAGTAGACATTGTCCTGCTGTGGAAAAGAAATATCACAACGTTACATGTGCGAAGGCTATCTAACATTTCCACAGTCAGACTGAGGAAAAACGAAATGAATGCATATTTTAAGAATGGACAGGTTATTCATCAATTTTGGAGAATAATGTAATAAGCTTACAAAAATGATCAAAAACTCCCCATCTATTCAACAGTGCCTCAAAGTACCTAAAATGTGTTGACCCAAACATTCTAAAGTGTTAAACATTACCTCCAAACATTCTAAAGTACCCAAGCCTGTTGTTGTATTCTCGATTTGTGTGCGTAAAAGTTCGGAAAGCATCACGTACCTATTGCAGTGTCGAAATAGACGCTGTATGCGATCCGGTTGCAACTACGACTGGGAGAGTGAGATAGTCTCTCTCTCTCCCTTTCTCTCCTTCCCTCTCTCTCGCCCCTTGCTTCTTCTGGAAAGCGTCTCTGCCGCCTCCTGTTGCTCCTTCAATTTGTCCAACCCTCCGTGCGGTCACACATAAAACGCGATTCTCGGATCTCTGTATGCACACAACCCCGGGAGAAAGAGGCCAAACATTTGTCTTCACAGAGGAAACTTTTTGTTCTGAAGACTTGCTTCCCTCGGCTTTTTTATTCTTGAATCGAATGGCATGCCTTTTTCACTAGTCACGTTAGGGGATACTATCTACGTCATCGCCCCCATCCTCTCCGAATGTAATAATGTAGTACTTTTCCTTTCCCGTCAATGAGATGGCCGGAGTCATAAAGTGCATATGCATGTTTAGTTCAATCACGTAATTGTGGGACAATGAATGAATGCTAATATTTGTCAGCGTGACATAGATAGGCGGTATGCCAAGTGAGGTCAATGTGCGTGGTTCATTTCAATACCTCAATCAAATGACTAAAATCAAATCGCCCCCGTCAAACTTAAAACCAACCTGAGCCACCCTTCAATTATAGCCATATATGGTGAAAATGATCAAGGTCAAGGGCGTGCATCTCCATTGGCCCATGATAGGTAGGCAACAGAGCGGGAGATGTCCAGTACTCAGGTGCTGAAACGAGGCAACCCTGGAACTGGCAATGGTTGAATGGGCGCGTTTTAACAAGAAAATGTGAAGGCTTGGGGTGCTTGTTGCACACAAAAAGTTGATTTGAAACAGGAAAACATTCTCACTCTCTATTTAATGTTATTCTAAATGTTTTAGGACTTGATATAGCCTCCGTGCCTTCAACGCATTATACACCTAGACATAGGCTTTTCTCTGTTATGCACACGCTCGAACGAGTGGCGCAGCGGTGCTCCCGAGTGGCACAGTGGTCTAGCCTCTCAGTGCTAGAGGCGTCACTACAGACCCTGGTTCAATTCCAGGCTGTACCACAACCGGCAGTGATTGTTTGCTCCATAGGGCGGCGCACAATTGGCCTAGCGTCGTCCGGGTTGGGGTTTGGCCGGGGTAGGCCGTCATTGTAAATAAGAATTTGGTCGCAACTGACTTGCCTAGTTTAATAAAGTTTAAAATAAATAAATATATATATATATATATATATATATATAGGGTTACTTAATATATATTTGGGTTACTTAACAAGCCATAGAGGCCCATGACGTTTATTTATCATATGAGAATATTTGAATTTTTAGCATTTATTTGTTTATAAAACAAAGATCCCACAAGATGTCTAAAAAATACAACATGTACATTGTTGTAATAGGGATCTTCGACACAGATTCACAAATAATATTCTATTGAAAATTATATCAAATGTTATATCCAGTTTTTCAATTGTATCTATAGGTGCTGAATGGAATTTTATGATGAGAAATAGCAATCCGTGGAAATTATCATGGAGAAGCAACATACTTTGTTTTATACAAAATCCCAAAGTTCCGCATGTTTTCATCATTCATGATTGACCATTGCCTGTCTGTCTATTTCACGCTTATGTCAGGATCATGTCTGGAATCTTTAGTGAATGATTCAGACCCTCACTCTGACGTATTGTGACGAACATTTAAGTACCGCTTGCAGATACTCGTGTACTTTTTGTATTTTTCATTCCAGGCATGAAACGAAAAGTTGCTCAGAAAAACGTCGCTTACATAAAGTGGCCGCTCCAAGCACCGCTGAGCGAGCACCGCTCCCAAGTGGTGATGTGGAGTAAGTGCGTCATAATGAGAAAGGTCGGTCATGAAGTTTGCCAACAATAAAGGCCCGTGATTTTCCCGTGTTTTATATATATTCCCATAATACTGGGAAATTGTGAAAATAATGATAAAGCCCTTTTAGTGTAAAAACCGTTTGAAAAGACTGCCTGAAATTTCAGACTGACATCACCAGGCAATAAATTAGTTAGCCTAATAGACAACTAAGAAAAATAGTTCCAAACCTCTCTGTCAACAGCTAGATTTCAGTTTTCCCCTCCCCACTCCACTCCCAGACAGTCCTAGCAAAATTCTTGCTTGAGAAACTGCTTTTTGCAAAGAAGCTATTTTTGTTTCTTTTTGACCATTTTAATGAAAACAATCACAGTAAGGTACTTCATTGTTACCCAGAAATGATTTGATATTGATTTTAAAAAATTAAAGGGCTGCATTGGACCTTTAAATACTGTGGATATTATAGACAGACTATACATTTTCAGTAGATATTATTTTCATGTCTAATAACTATTCTTGACCGTTTGCCCTATGAATACAATGTTAACAATGAAATATAAGTATCCATGCTAATTCAATGTATGTAGACTATTTTGAACCACATGAAGGGAACATAAATATACTTCAGTTAAATATAATATAGTAACTTTATTGTTCCCAGAGGGAAATGTAGATAAAGATATATATATATATAACAGCAAAATTCACACATGACACATTCAAATGCTATATGAGGCATGTACAACATAAACACAAGTCACAAAAAATCTATCATAAACTAATACTAAAGATACCGTTTCTGATCACCTGGCAGCTGAATACCTTTTTTATCAGAAATATATAATTCCCAGAAATATCATCCAATTTTAGGAGGGGTGGAATCTAATAACAAGAACACAATCAATAACCCATCATCATTTCAGAAGTGCAGGGATAAAAAAGGATGTGAATGCCTGTCAGGAAGATTGATGAGGTTATTTATATCCCATCATTTCTGAGTCATGCCATTAAGGGTTTACACAAAGTGCTTTGGCTACTTCCTGTCATAATATGTGGCCACTCTGAAACCAACCCGTTCTCACTTTGTTGACAAAGGTTTACTGTAAGTCACTCTGGATAGAGTGTCTGCTAAATGACTCAAATGTAAATGTAAATGTTTGTTTGGGAATATCCACAAATCGTTAAGTGAAGCTAATGAACATTAGAGCCATTCCCAGCTGAGAGGGCTAATTGAGGTTGCAGCTGGCTGTTGTAACCATAAGCTTTTACTGCTACCAAAAACATGAAGTCAACTGTTGTTAGAGGACAAGGCCTGACCACAATCTAGAAAACTCAGATGAGTTTGAATAAACGTTCTTTCTTTTGTTTAGAACAAATATAGTATTTTGTTTATACAAGGACAAACCCCTCACGAAAAGATATCAAGGGTGTGTCACAAATATCACCTATTCCTTTCATAGTGGACTACTTTTGACCAGTAGTACAATGTAGGGAATAGGGTGCTATTTGGTACGGAGCCCCCTGCTCAGCTCTTTCCAGGCTTTATTTGATGTGTAACTGACTCATACATTTTCACAGAGGGACGCAGATTTACTCGTGCTTTCTGATAGGATCAGAGTTTATACAGCCTTCATAACATCTGTAGTCAATATCACACTATACACAAAGGACAGAAGGAGTTTATATGAGGCACGGAACTCATCATTGGACCTGCACAATACCCCCCTTGATCACCATGTCCACTGTTTGCCTGAGTAGATACACAAACATTATTTCTGCTAAATCTCAATCTTTTAATGACTATACGACCCACATCCAGGAGTAGGATCATTTAAACCAGGCAATAGGGCACCTCTTATCGTATTGAGTGATAAACAAGGGTTACTAAAAAGGCATATCTGACTCACTGTAATAATAATAATAACCACTTCTGTTGACAATACTAGTGTCTTAATTATACAGGGTTAACAGGTACAATATTTTATTATGCAGTGGGCAAATATGTATCTCACTAGTGTGTTGTGTGTTGTGTGTGTGTGTGTGTGTGTGTGTCTGTGTGTGTGTGTAATGAGTTTCTTACAGCAGGGGGTTTTAATTAGATTTTTGATTAAGAAATGTATCTTGATCTTCCATTCTTGAAATTACTAAATAAAGCTTCAATGCATTTTTCACTGATAGAATATAGTAGCTTGATCTGTTTTAATCAAAATATCCAAACAGAACACGCATCAATGATAAAAATGATTAGATTAAAGCCAAAGCAAAAACACCAATGATGAAGACATTTCGGAGCAATTTTAAAGCATTATTGCAATTAATTGTTCATTGCCATATTGGTCGTTCCACGAATAGAGTACATTTTTTATTGTGTAACTTGGTAAGAAAACATTTATTAATTGTTTCACCTAATTTGAACATTCTGTTCATGTTCATAAAAAACATGTTTTCACATCTCAAGGGGTGAAATGTAAAAAATTACTATAGTAAGAGCGAATAAAAGGTCATTAAAGTAGCAGGGTTGACCATAACAGTGTTTTCCTCTTAAATCAGCTATAAATCCCCTTGTGACAAGGGAGAATGGAACTTTGCTGTGTGCAACAGAGAGGGGCAATTAATTGCAAGCTTCACAAACATTTTTAATTGTTAAAACATTTCTAGCCTATGGGGGGGGGGGGTCAATCCGAAATGAAAGCAGTCAATTCAGGAAGTGATTTGAATTCAAAATTCAGAAATAAACTGACAAGTAGAAGCTATTTATTTCATCTATTGTGTAATTGATGTGTACGCTGAGTGCTCTTTCCATGACAGACTGACCAGGTGAATCCAGACGAAAGCTATGATCCTTTATTGATGTCACCTGTTAAATCCACTTCAATCAGTGTAGATGAAGGTTAGGAGACATGTTAAATGAGGATTTTTAAACCTTGAGACAATTGAGACATGGATTGTGTGTGTTTGCCATTCAGAAGGTGAATGGGCAAGACAAAAGATTTAGGTGTCTTTGAACAGGGTATGGTAGTAGGTGCACCGGTTTGTGTCAACAACTGCAATGCTGCTCGATTTTTCACACTCAACAGTTTCCCGTGTGTATCAAGAATGGTCAACCACCCAAAGGACATCCAGCCAACTTAACACAACTATGGGAAGAATGGAGAAGAACGCTTTCAACACCTTGTAGAGTCCTGACAAATTGAGGCTGTTCACAAAATTAGGAAGGTGTTCTTAATGTTTTGTACACACTGTCTATAGATATGGTGGAATTGTTTTTTGACATGTTCATGCAGGGCTAATCTGCAAAAGAGCATCATGCCCTGGCTAAATAAATGTTTGTTTTTTTAATTCACTGAAAATACGACATTTTTGCAGTTAATGAATTGGAATTAGTTTGTTCTGAAATGACTCCTTCGAACTGACCCAAACCCTGCTATGGTAACAGGGTTGTGTCACGGTTTTCTGTATGGGAAAGAGAGTCAGACCAAAATGTGGCGTGGCTATTGCGATCCATGTTTAATCAAAGTAAACACGAATCAAAATACAAAACAATAAACGTAACGAAAACCGAAACAGCCTAATACTGGTGCACATACACACGACAGAAAAAGGACATAAGGACAATCACCCACAAAACCCAATACCAAACAGGCTACCTAAATATGGTTCCCAATCAGAGACAATGACGAACACCTGCCTCTGATTGAGAACCATATCAGGCCAAACATAGAACTAGACAAACTAGACATGTAACATAGAATGCCCACCCAGCTCACACCCTGACCAACCAAAACATAGAAACATACAAAGCAAACTATGGTCAGGGTGTGACAGGTTGACGTGTTCTAGTATCAGCTCACCTGCTTTTACACTGATTGACTGTTATATGTTCCTTTGAAAAAAATATTTAAAGGAATAGTTTCACCATATTAAAATCTATAAGAGTATTGACACACCCGTGCGTCATTCACAGCTTTAAGAAAATAAATACAAATCCACCACATCCTCCTATGTCGACCTTCCGCATTTGCTGTGAAAGGTGGCAGAGCTAGAGCGGAGTTTGTCAGACCATATCCCCCCCCCCCCCCCCCCCCCCCCCCCCCCCGAAAATAAAGAATAAAGGTCTTCTCACGAAAACGTCTGAAGCGTACATTTATGACCACTATGGAAAGGGGGGACTCATGAACACAGTGGCATTTCTCTATGATCCCCCACAAGTGTCACTGGACTCATCTGAAGGCAACCCATACAATTGAATATACCGTATTTCCTAGATATAGGACAGACACTTAAAAACCTTATTTCCTATGATTTAAAGGCTTAGACTTTGAGATTAAACAAGAGTTCATTTCATGAAACAGGACTGACCTTCAACTGAGGGACAGATGTAAATGAAACACTAATGACGTTCAATAATAATCTTCAGAAAGGACTTTGTCATAGAAAGAACATAACCAGGGCTTTACAATAATGGTGAAAACTTGAAGAAATGTTTGGGTTAAATGGGTAAAAAAAATAAAAATCTTAGAAGTCGGACAAACATGATGAGGGACATTTACCGACTATTTTGTAACGTGGACGCTGGGATTCGGGAAGCAAGTGCAGGTGGTGAGTTGAATAAACGGAACAATACAAGAAACACGAGCAGCGTACAGACATGAAACAGTCTATACTGCCTGTGGAATGAACCTAAGGGAGTGTAGAGGGACTGCCCCAAGGATGAGGAGATGGCCGGCAGCGATGATGGAAATCACAGAGGATGTTGGAATCCAGAAAGTCCTCCACCGGAACCCAACACCGCTCCTCTGGGCCGTACCCCTCCCAGTCCACCAGGTACTCGAGCCGACCCCCACGACGTTGGGAGTCCAGTAGGGATCTTACGGCATAGGCGGGACCTGATGTCCGGGGGGAGGAGGGGGGTCGTAGTGGACGGCATCAGCCAGGGGACCACCGGCCTGAGAAGGGAGACAAAAAGGGACAATACGGTAGTCACTAGGAAGCTGTAACCTATACGTCACCACGTTGACCCTCTGGAGAACTTTGAATGGCCCTACAAACCGTGGGCTCAGCTTCTTGCAGGGCAGACGAAGTGGGAGGTTCCTGGTAAAGAGCCAGATGTGATCACCAGGATGGAACACGGGCACCTCACTGCGGTGGTGATCCGCCTGCTCCTTCTGATGAAGAACGGAATGCTGGAGCCTCACATGAGCTTCACTCTAAACCTCCCCTGCGCACCGAAAACATTTGTCCACTGCGGGGGCTTCGGTCTGGCTCAGAGTCCACAGAGCCAGGGCCGGCTGATAACCCAGGACACACTGGAAGGGAGTAAGCCCAGTGGAGGAGTGACGTGATGAATTCTGTTAATATTCTGCCCAGGGAAGGAATCAGGCACACAACCCCTGCCGGTCCTATCAGTGACTCCTCAGGAACATCTCCAGCTCCTGGTTCATTCTCTCTACCTGCCCGTTGGACTGAGGCCGGTACCCAGAAATGAGGCTGACCGTGACCCCCAGTTTCTCCATGAAAGACCTCCATACCCGTGACGTAAATTGGGGGGCCCCCAGTCAAAGCCGATGTCCTCCGGAAGGCCACAGTGTCGGAAGATTTGCTAGAACAGTGCCTTAGCAACATGGAGAGCTGTGGGGAGACCAGAGAGAGGAATACATTATTTTGAAAATCTGTCTACAACAGTCAGAGGGGAGATCGGTAACAAAGTCAATGGACAGATGAGACCAGGGACGCTGAGGCACGGGAAGGAGCTTCTCTGCTGGAGTGTGCCAGGGGGTGTGGGGTGAGGGGTGCTTAGTCTGGGCACACACAGAACAGGAGTTGACGTAACGAATAACATTCTGCGGCAAGGTTGGCCACCAATACTTCTTGGAGAGATTGAATTGTACGGGAGATCCCATGATGTCCAGCGATGACAGCTGTGTGTGCCCAGGTCAACAGCTGCTCCCTTATCCGTGGGAACATAGATGCGCTCAGGACGACAGGTAGTGGGTGCCGGTTCCCTCTCCAGAGCCTGGCGAACGTCCACATCTACTTCCCAGACCACAGGGGATATGACTCAATGGAACTAGAAAGCAGGTCCTCTGGCATTCAGGTGACCTGTCCATGATTCTTATCCTCGACCATGAGATGATGGGGTTATGGTATTGGAGCCATGGGAGGCTGAGGAGGATCTTGTGAGCTGGTGCACTAGTGATGGAGAGAATATTCTAGTGATGGAGAGAATATTCTCCTGATGAAAGGACTCCATGGTGAGGGGTGTGGTGTGGTGATGTGTGTAATGGTTCCAGAGCCTACTGGTCGATTATCAAGGGCTTGGACCGGAGAGTGGGTATGAGTTGATTTTAAGAGAGGCAAGGGTCTGGTCAAAAAAGTTCCCTGCGGCACCAGAATCGTCTAGCATTGTAGAAACAGTACATGAGGGACAGCCAGCAAGTGTGATCGACACTAAAAAGGGTTTGCAAGAAAATGATGGGATACTCACACCTGTCCCAGGAGGTGGAAGATCACATGACCGTCCCTCTGCTCTCGTGGATCCCACGTTGGGACGTACTGGACACTGCTGAAGCCCTCCTTGACCACAATAGGAACAGAGCCCCAGTTGTCTCTGTCTACGTCGTTCAGCCATGGGGAGGCGTGTGACCCCTACCTCCATGGGTTCAGGCTCTGATACAGAGTGGTCACTGAGGGAGGGAGAGAAGCGATGAGGGTACCGGCTCTCCCGAAGTAGGTTATCCAGATGGATGGCCATCACGGTTGTCATCTCGACATGCCAGTTCCGTCTGGACCTCCTCAAAGCAGTCTGAATAGAGTATGGAGCGCCGGCTCATTCCATCAGTTGGATGCTGCTACAGTCCAGAAGGTGAGCGCGTACTCGGCAGTGGTCTGGTCATCCTGCCATAGTTGGAATAGGTGCTCACCCCTCTTGCCCTCCAGTGGATGATCAAAGGTACCTCTGAACAGAACCATGAACCCCCTCTGAATCCAGCTCCTCCACTCTCCCAGACGGCCGTAGTCTACTCCAACGCCTGCCCATTCAGCAGAGAATTAAACGTAGCAACCTTGGAGCTCTGGTTGGGGCTCGGTAGAGGGAGCACTGGAGTAGGAAGCCATGGTATTTAGATGGTGTTCCATCATATTTAGGGTCTACTAAGGTATATGGAATTGTTTTAAGAAGGTCATACCAATGATCATTTTGCTATTTGATTTGAATTTTAAGACCCATTGAAGTATCAAAACAATATATAAAAATGTATTTTCTTGCTGCTATTAGCCCATACAAATGCATTGAATTACAGATTCACTACATGGAACAACAGATCGTCCCCCAAAAAAGTCAGAGAGATACAGTGGGGCAAAAAAGTATTTAGTCAGCCACCAATTGTGCAAGTTCTCCCACTTAAAAAGATGAGAGAGGCCTGTAATTTTCATCATAGGTACACTTCAACTATGACAGACAAAATGAGAAAAGAAATCCAGAAAATCACATTGTAGGATTTTTAAGGAATTTATTTGCAAATTATGGTGGAAAATAAGTATTTGGTCACCTACAAACAAGCAAGATTTCTGGCTCTCACAGACCTGTAACTTCTTCTTTAAGAGGCTCCTCTGTCCTCCACTCGTTACCTGTATTAATGGCACCTGTTTGAACTTGTTATCAGTATAAAAGACACCTGTCCACAACCTCAAACAGTTACACTTCAAACTCCACTATGGCCAAGACCAAAGAGCTGTCAAAGGACACCAGAAACAAAATTGTAGACCTGCACCAGGCTGGGAAGACTGAATCTGCAATAGGTAAGCAGCTTGGTTTGAAGAAATCAACTGTGGGAGCAATTATTTGGAAATGGAAGACATACAAGACCACTGATAATCTCCTTCGATCTGGGGCGCCACGCAAGATCTCACCCCGTGGGGTCAAAATGATCACAAGAACGGGGAGCAAAAATCCCAGAACCACACGGGGGAACCTAGTGAATGACCTGCAGAGAGCTGGGACCAAAGTAACAAAGCCTACCATCAGTAACACACTACGCTGCCAGGGAGTCAATTCCTGCAGTGCCTGACGGGACCCACCGCTTAAGCCAGTACATGTCCAGGCCTGTCTGAAGTTTCCTTGAGAGCATTTGGATGATCCAGAAGAAGATTGGGAGAATGTCATATGGTTAGATGAAAACAAAATAGAACTTTCTGGTAAAAACTCAACTCGTCGTGTTTGGAGGACAAAGAATGCTGAGTTGCATCCAAAGAACACCATACCTACTGTGAAGCATGGGGGTGGAAACATCATGCTTTGGGGCTGTTTTTCTGCAAAGGGACCAGGACGACTGATCCGTGTAAAGGAAAGAATGAATGGGGCCACGTATCATGAGATTTTGAGTGAAAACCTCCTTCCATCAGCAAGAAGAATTAATTTTATTCAAGATGAAACGTGGCTGGGTCTTTCAGCATGACAATGATCCCAAACACACCGCCCGGGCAACGAAGGAGTGGCTTCGTAAGAAGCATTTCAAGGTCCTGGAGTGGCCTAGCCTGTCTCCAGATATCAACGCCATAGAAAATCTTTGGAGGGAGTTGAAAGTCTGTGTTGCCCAGCAACAGCCCCCAAACATCACTGCTCTAGAGGAGATCTGCATGGAGGAATGGGCCAAAATACCAGCAACAGTGTGTGAAAACCTTGTGAAGACTTACAGAAAACGTTTGACCTCTGTCATTGCCAACAAAGGGTATATAACAAAGTATTGAGATAATTTGCAAATAAATAAATTAAAAATCCTACAATGTGATTTTCTGGATTTTTTTTCCTCATTTTGTCTGTCATAGTTGAAGTGTACCTATGATGAAAATTACAGGCTTCTCTCATCTTTTTAAGTGGGAGAACTTGCACAATTGGTGGCTGACTAAATACTTTTTTGCCCCACTGTATAAGAAAGATTCAAC
This sequence comes from Oncorhynchus clarkii lewisi, assembly GCF_045791955.1. Lineage (NCBI taxonomy): Eukaryota > Metazoa > Chordata > Actinopteri > Salmoniformes > Salmonidae > Oncorhynchus > Oncorhynchus clarkii. The sequence continues at coordinate 29,941,907 of NC_092161.1, forward strand.
TGGTACCGGGGGACCTTCAAATGAGCCTGTGGGCATTCTAGAGCAAAAGGGCAGAGTGAATCAAGTGTTCGTGAAAGTCTCATATTTCCAAAGAGGGGTCACACCATTGCTGATGCCACAGACGATTTTGTGAGTATAATGCTTTTTGGGATGTCTCATGGTCTGACAAACACCGCTCTAGCTCTCACCTTTCTCTGCAGATGCGGAAGTGCGACATAAACGGATGCGGTGAGAAGGGGGTAGCTGCATCCTGAAATGGCGATCAAAGTATGTGCGAGTGGGTGTGTTGAAAGGTAAAGTAGCGTGTACGTGGAAAAGAGTGGGTGTGTCAAAAGCAATGTAGTGAGCGTGTGGAAAGGAGTGGGTGTGTCGAAAGTGCTGTGCTATAGGTTAGAAGGTTTTGATTGAGTAGTTTTTTTCTCTTACGTTTGAAATTCAGTTTAAGCCAGAGGATGAGTTTGAGTTAGTTTGAGTTAGTTTAACACACATTTGTGTAAATAAACAAACTGAATATTGTTTATTTTTTATTAAAAGTACACTTTTAGAACCTAAAAGGATTATTTGGCTATCCCCATAGGAAAACCCTTTGAAGAACCCTATTTGGTTCCGGGTATAACCCTTTTGGGTTCCATGTAGAAAGAACCCTTTCCACAGAGGGTTATATGTGGAACCAATAAGGGTTTTACCTGGAACCAAAAAGTGTTGGACAGCTGAAGGACCATTTTGGAACCCTTTTTTCTAAGAGTGTATTGCTGATGGGTGTACTGTTGCTTAATGTATTGTATGCGTGTATTGTATGCGTATTGTATGCATTTTATATTGTCCAGGTATCTACTTCTCACTTGTTGCCGGACAGCAGTCCTTGGCAAGTGGGAGCGATGGGCACTGTGTCTCAGTGTTGTTTCCGTTCATGGCCTCCCCATTGAGTAGACTGTATGTATATGGTTATCAATATTAGTTATTTATTGTGTAGGCTGCTATCCTACTTGAAATAAAAAATGGCCACATTAGTTACTGCCGGCAACACGGCCGTGCAGCTGCCCAGGAGGGAGCACCTCGGGTCCACAGGCAAGTCGATATAACACCGGTGCACCGGCTTATCCACTAGTTGTACAGCCCAATCAGCCACACAAAACAATCTTAACTGTCAACAAATCTGCCCAATTAGCTGATTCGCTTTCCATACACCCACTCCTTTCAACACACCCACTCGCCCATACTCCGGTTGTCATATTGGGCCGCAGCTACCCATAGTTGGATGCAGTGGGTTGATGAAAAAAAAAAGATCGCTCTAGCTTAAACTGACAGATTTTTATGGGGATTTTTATTTTATGCTAATTAGATTTCCACAGGGGTTCAGACATCGACCTTAGGGGTTTAAAATATCAAAGGGATGTGAAATATACTCTATTTGTGGAACGACCCATAAACATCCAACATTGTAACATAAAAACATAATTTTTTAAATAATAAGTATTCAACCCCTTTGTTATGGCACAAGCCTAAAAAAGTTCATCAGTAAAAATGTGCTTAACAAGTCACATAATAAGTTGCATGGACTCACTCTGTTAGCAATAACAGTGTTTAACATGATTTTTGAATGACTACCTCATCTCTGTATCCCACACATAATATTATCAGTAAGGTTCCTCAGTCAAGCAGTGAATTTCAAACACAGATTAAACTACAACGAACAGATTGGTTTGCCAATGCCTCGCAAAGAAGGCCACCTATTGGTAGATGTCAACATTTTTAAAAGCAGACATTGAAGAATGTCAAGATATCAAGAATGGTCCACCACCCAAACGACATCCAGCAAACTTAACACAACTGTGGGAAGCATTGGAGTCAACATGGTCCAGGATCCCTATGGAATGCTTTTGACACCATATAGAGTCCATACCCCAACAAAAAGAGGCGGTTCTGAGGGCAAAAGGGGGATGCAACTCAATACTCGGAAGGTGTTCCTAATGTTTTGGAAACTCAGTGTACATGAGTATGCCATTGTAATTTAAAGTGTTACCAAAGAGTCTGCTACTTTTGAAGTCTGATGTTCACACATTTAAAAATGGCATTTAATAGAAGCCTCTCTAATGTAAGACAAGTAGAGTGCGGTATACCTCAGGGCAGCTGTCTTGGTCCTTTACTGTTTTATTTTTTACTAATGATCTACCACTAGCCCTGAGTATAGCCTGTGTGTCTATGTACTCTGATGATTCAACATTATACATGTCAGTTACCACAGCAAGTAAAATCACTGCAACCCTTAACAAAGAGCTGCAGTCAGTTTTAGAATAAGTTTTAGAATAAATGTATCAAAAACGAAATACATTGTATTTGGGACAAATCATTCTCTAAACCCTAAACCTCATCTAAATCTTGCAATGTAATATGGCAATTGAGCAAGTTGAGGAGACTTAACTGCTTGGTGTCAGGTGCGTTGTATGAGGGGGAAAGTTCCGACGATTCAAAGGGCCTGTGACTGACAAAAATTATTAGAATATTAGGTACATTTTTTTCAGGAATAAATTATTAACCTATCATCATTAACATAATATTTTATTTACAATGTACTAATAAAACTAACGGTTTCATCCAGAGAGCTTATGTATTGCCCAACCCCCGTCTATTTACATTAAATGGTTCGGTCTTGCCCACAAACCAGGCGCGAACTGTACTTGCTAGCAGTGAATTGCAAGCGAAGAGTGCCGGGGGAGCATCATGTCTCAGCTTCCTAAAGAAAAATCTGGCTTTCAAAAACAAAAAGAAAGACAGGAGAAATAAAAGGGCGACAGTATGTCACCCACTTTTTCACAAAGGAAGGTGGGTGTAGTTGTGAGTGGTGGAAATTAACCTGTTAGTTTAGTCCTAGTAAAATAGGCTAATTTGTCTACCCTAACATTAGTTACTTAATATCTTCATAGAAAATTCTGAGTGTTTACATTTCGCTCCTCTTTTAGCAGACATTTAATCAATGTAGGCAAACTTTTAGCAAGCTATTCATGCTAAATCAAATCAAATGTATTTATATAGCCCTTCTTACATAAGCTGATATATCAAAGTGCTGTACAGAAACCCAGCCTAAAACCACAAATGGCAAGCAATGCAGGTGTAGAAGCACGGTGGCTAGGAAAAACTCCCTAGAAAGGCCAAAACCTAGGAAGAAACCTAGAGAGGAACCAGGCTATGAGGGGTGGCCAGTCCTCTTCTGGCTGTGCCAGGTGGAGATTATAACAGAACATGGGCAATATTTTCAAATGTTCATAAATGACCAGCATGGTCAAATAATAGTAATCACAGTGAACAGGTCAGCGTTCCATAGCCACAAGCAGAATAGTTGAAACTGGAGCAGCAGCACGGCCAGGTGGACTGGGGACAACAAGGAGTCATCATACCAGGTAGTCCTGAGGCATGGTCCTAGGGCTCAGGTCCCCTGAGAGAGAGAAAGAAAGAGAGAATTAGAGAGAGCATACTTAAATTCACACAGGACCGGATAAGACAGGAGAAATACTCCAGATATAACAGACTGACCCTAGCCCCCCGACACATAAACTACTGCAGCATAAATACTGGAGGCTGAATCAGTTGTCCCTGCCCCGTCTGGTGCCAGGTCCAACAGATGCAGCTTCAGGCTCAGCAGCCCTGTCTCCCCATCCCCATACCCCTGAACCAGCCCTGTCTCCCCATCCCCATACCCCTGAACCAGCCCTGTCTCCCCATCCCCATAGCCCTGAACCAGCCCTGTCTCCCCATCCCCATAGCCCTGAACCAGCCCTGTCTCCCCATCCCCATACCCCTGAACCAGCCCTGTCTCTCCATCCCCATACCCCTGAACCAGCCCTGTCTCTCCAACCCCATACCCCTGAACCAGCCCTGTCTCCCCATCCCCATACCCCTGAACCAGCCCTGTCTCCCCATCCCCATACCCCTGAACCAGCCCTGTCTCCCCATCCCCATACCCCTGAACCAGCCTTGTCTCCCCATCCCCATACCCTTAAACCAGCCCTGTCTCCCCATCCCCATACCCCTGAACCAGCCCTGTCTCCCCATCCCCATAGCCCCGAATCAGCCCTGTCTCCCCATCCCCATACCCCTGAACCAGCCCTGTCTCCCCATCCCCATACCCTGAACCAGCCCTACTCCCAACTGAAGAAGGAGGTGAGCAGCATTGTGTTGAATGACATGTCAGTTGACATAATTGCAGGTACTGCAATGCATTGAGGACAGGAATGTAATTCTCCAGTCAGGAAAAATATCACTTGAGACAAAGGCAGGCAATATCAGAGCCTTAAAAAAAGATATGCAGGCTCTTAGAGATGGATGGGAGTCTCTCCTGTCTAAGGCAACACTGATTGCTACACAAATGGATGTTGTACCTCAATTTAGCAAGGAACACAGCCAAAAGAGGAAAGGGAAGAGAATCCACGATGAGACCTCTCAAGAGGAGACAGCTCAGGACAGTGCAGCAAAGGTGTTTCGGAACACAGTGTTTTTTTTACTGCTATGGCCAACATCATAAGTGACTTGGACACTAGGTTCCACACCACTGTAAAAATTGTAGAATAATATTCTGCTGTTCTGAAAGTGGGGCAGATTAGTGAGGATAAAGTCCCTTTTGTGTGCCAACCACTGATGATGAAGTATTCCAGAGATCTTACTCCTGTACATGCTGTACATGCTGCCACTTTCCCCCCTAACTTGGTCTCCTGAATGCAATTTGTAAGATGCAGCTGCAAAGCGTTTTTGGAGAAGTGTGGATTTTGCACACTGCCTTTGACTGTCGCTGGTGGTGAGAGAGCTTTCAGTAAGCTAAAACTGATAAAAAACGATTTGAGGTCCATTATGTCCCAGGACAGGCTTTGCAGTCTTGCCATGCTGTCCATTGAAAGTCAGTTAGCTAGAAAGATGGACTTCAAAGACTTCATCAGTGAGCACATTTCTTATATTTTAGTATTGTATTTTTGGAATATTGTACATTTTATCTTGTAAATGTGTACTGGTTTAGCAGTGTAAATATGCATAGTGCACAATGTCTGGTGTTATGTATTGTTTTATTGATGATGTAGATGATGTTTTGTTGTGATGTGTTGTT